>NC_133896.1:189229471-189547249 GCF_964199755.1 Larus michahellis | reverse complement strand
GCCTTTTGTTCATTAGTAAAAAAAATAATAAGTTAAATGTATTTTCCCAGTGGATGGTTACTTTCTGTCAGACTTTCTGACAAAATATGTTAAGCCTCTATTCCCTATAATTTGTGTATAATATCCAGGAAAAAACTTTGTTCTAAATGCCTTCGGAGGGCAAACACCAGGGAGGGAGGAGAGCTGTTGAAATTGAAGGATAATATCAGCACAAGATAATATGTTTATTAATTAGTCCTGAATGAATTCAGACTGAAAATTAAAAGAAATTTTTCAAACATCCCAAGAGGCGAAGTTCTGGAAAAAACTCCAAATGTACTAGTTGAATATAAAACCAAAATAACCTGAAGACAGAATTTGATAAATTTAGGGAAGGTTTTGTGAGAATGCATAGAAGCATTTACAGAGGTTAAAGGAAAAAAAAACACAAACACGCAATATGAAGTCATAGTGTTACCAAAGGGGCTAGAAAGGAGACTAGCCACTGCTCATGTGTTTGCACTGTCACCCATTTTATGTTTAATCCAGGCAACAGATGCCAGAAGGTCTCAGTCTGAGAGGGCAGTGTAAGAAATTCCTTGCTCTTGCCAGACCCTTGGAACTGGGGATGTCAGCTACCTTGCCAAAACACATTTGGGACATTGGTCTTGGTCTCTTGGTGGTGGTGTTAGGAAGGGATTGTGTGATGTGCATGTGTCTCTGTGGAACAGATTAGGAAACTAGACAAGACCCAGTTCGTCCTTCTGAGTAGTCTATTCCTTCAATACTACAGCCCAAGCACTGTACCCAGACTTTTCCCAGCTGGAGCCTGTGCTGAAAGCTTGCCAGGCGACGAGGTTCTGCTCCTAATTCACAGTAACTGGAACAAAATGCAGCTATTCATACAGACACGCAACTCTCGGAGACTACAGGCCTGCCACAGCATACAGTGCTTCATTTTGACGCTAGCAAACAGACAGGGTTGTCTGTTGGGACATTTAACTTTGAAGCATCACCATACTGGAGATAAGAAGGACTTGGAGGAGTGTGTGTTGGGCAGGTATTTTTAGCTACCGTTTCTTAAAATTGCTCGGCTTTCCTAATACTGTTTTATCATCGTTGTGGTGAACTAATTCTGCCACTAGCCTGTCTGCTAATAATCCTTATCTTGATAAGCTATTCCTCATTATTTCTGACTTTCCAGAGAATGACATCTTGGTGCCTGTCTTCCACTTTTAGCAGGAGGCATGACTGACTGCTTGGAAAGGCTTCCTAGACTCCTCTCAAGTTGTTTGATCCTGCTTCTCTTTCACAGCTCCAGCTTCCAATATTGTCTCCTGAGACAAGAGGGAATGTTGGCCTTTCTTTTCTGCAATGCTAAAAATAATGTGAGCAAACACCTGTGAATTGCAGCTGGCACCCATTACAATAGGTGTCCATTGAAAGGAAGACATGACGGTCCTCTTGTTTTTTCTATGGAGTTTTTGACCCACTTGTGATTTCTGAGGCTGGGCTTCACTGGTTCTCAACGGTTCTCAATGGTTCCTCTTTTTCTGCAGGAATGAGATATCATAATGTTCAAATATTGTGGTGCTAGATGTTAGTTAAGCACCTTCCAGGACACCTGAATGTCCTGGGCATGCTGAACTGACCCATGATGTCCTCAGCAGGTTTTACTCTTGAGAAATATGATCTGTATTCAACTTACTGAAATCCCTTTTTACGTTCCTTGTGATTATCTGAACGGGGTTTTCCCAGCAGTTGTCACTGTAGTTAAAGAAGGGAAGAGTAAGAGATTTATTGCATCTGTTGCATTCAGCTGCTGACCCAGTCATTCACTAGGGTGAAATGATGCAGCTTAGTGCTTCTGCCATTCTTTTAAAAGGAAAAAAAATAAAATGTGCATTTTCCTTGCAGAGTTTCTATTCCAGCCTCTAGACTGCAATGATGGCAGCGCATTTCTGCAGATCTCAGGCCCCCCGTAGAGATGCAGCAAGGTAGCTTGGGCTCTGTATTGTCAAAGGAAAGGAGCGGCCGTGTATTGTGTGCCACTTCTGCCTGTGTCAGAGCAGATGAGGACCCTTCCCCTTCAGAAGTGCCTGCCACGATCAAGTTGCTCAGTACTTTGTACTTTCACAGAATGTTTTGGGTTGGGAGTCATCATAGAATCATAGAATTGGATGCTCCTTTTGAGACAGACTTTAGAGCAGCGAGTCATTTCTCGCACTTTCCCGCAGGTCAAGGAAGGAGGGCATTTTCTGCCATTAGAAATTAGCTTGCTTTGAGTAGTAAAAGGTCTGCGTTCCTATAAACCTCCTAATTTTTTGTTTTTTCAACAGGGAGCGTGAGTTTGTAGCAGCTTGCCAAGAAGCTCAGCAAAGAAAAGATTTAACTTTCTAGTCCACCTCACTGTCAGTGCAGGATAGTCCCAGAACCGTTTGCTGTTACTGATGATGCTCCTGTCCAGTATGGGTACTTTGTAACAGCGACGGGTGAACTCCCTCACTGCGATGGGTGGCAGGAATCTGCTAGCAGGTAGGGATGTGGGACTGGGTGGACTAGCTCTGCTTCCCACCTGTTTTGTTAAAGCAGCGCGCCCTGACTTTAAACACTGATGTCCCCAGACGGATAAAAAAAACCCCCACAAAGTAACATGCACAAAAAAAAAATGTTTTATTGCATTATCATGTAGTACACTCCATTGCACACAGCGTGACTGTAATTTTGTCAATGATGGTGTGCAGGTTAATATAGTTTATTGAAGCTGTTTTATTAGACTGAAACTGAAATCTGTACAGGAGGCTCTTTTTTTACCCTGAAATCTATTAGATGTTGCATCTTAGGGGAGCTATAAGAAGATTGACTCCCCAAAATAATCTTTTCCTCCCTATTTCAGGGAAAAGTTAGAATGCTTGATTTTACTTATGTTAATTTGTATAATTTTATATGGGTTCAGGAGAGAAGAGAGGAGGTGTGAGATGAAGCTTCCTTAATTTGCCTTCATTAACTGCATCAACTGAGAATCTGTTGGCCTCAATGTACAGTCGAAAGGGGAGATATTTTTCTGTACTTGTAGATTTATATTATAAAGAACAAACTTAAAATAGGGATGGTAATGATGGAACCTGAAAGAGTTACTCTGAGAAATGAGATATAATAAAGAAAGGCTTGACACGTTCGATTTTTTCCCAGATTTCAGTCTTTGACTGAATGCGAAGCCAGAGAACCCGCCATCTTGCAAATCTGAATAATAATTAAAAAAAAAAGATGTAAAAATGAGAACATCCTGCTTTGTTAAATAATGCTACCTGGCATCTAAAAGTGATACAGAGTTTTAAAGATATCACCCCTTAATTGTCAGTGATACAAACCCAATTCTAGAAAAATGTTATAAACGCTCACTCTAATGTATATTCATTTGCAGAGAAATAAAAATGTTTTCCTCAGTGCCTGACACATACTGAAGATTCAGTGTAACAGAATGGAAGGGATTTTACAAGTTAATGCCTTTAAAATTAGGAGATCACAATACATTTCTGACATAGTGTTTCAACCTGGACTCTTATTTTACAGTTCGGTTAATTCTCAATGCAGAAACTGCAATCCCACGATGCAGAGATTTGAGAATCTGGGTACTGCCCAATGTAGTCATTTTGCTTAAGGCACTGAGCAAAACTTGTGTCTGGCTTTGATAGTAACAGCAATTACTTCTGTAGTAAAGCGAAACATATAATGGATGATATAAAATAAGAGTTGAAACTGTTTATCTATTAGACTGCTACATCTGGGATTCTTCTCCTAGCATAACATAACCGAGAACCACCCGAGAGTGTTACTTGAGAGTGTTTGTTTGTTTTCCTTTTGCGGTCCCAGGGCAAAAGTTCCTTTGATTTCCTATGAAAAGTTGAATTCTGTAGAATGAGATGGACACCCTCCAGCTGGAGAATTGTAGGCCAAATAAAGAGCATGTAAAAGAACTGGGAGACAGCACCCTGGACCTTGTCCATCACAGAAACAGTGATATAATCCACTTCAGCCCCAAGGCATCACTAGTTGGCATCTATCCTCTGATAGATGTTTTCCGAGAAAAAAAGGTGTTTAAAAGGAGATAATCATGGTGCTTCACAGTCCTCTTTCTCTATTGCATCTGGCCAGCCTAAATAATAAAGCCAAGATCCAGAAACTTTCCACCTTCTAGTTTCTGATGTGCTTACTGCGCCGTGTTCTTTTCCATGTGTTTTTTCCCAAATTAAAAATTAAAGAAGTTCCGTTTATTTTTCCATAAATTCATAAAGGGTGATTGTGGTTTTTAGCTTCCTTGACAAAACACTGAAAATGCATTTTTTTTTTTTCAAGTCAGTTGATGAAAAGAACTTTCAGTTGTCAGGGGGAAGAAAGGTCTAGAAAATGTTGGATTTTTCATCGAAAATCATTTTAGCTCATAAGGCATTCTTTCCTTATCTTGACGAAAAGAAAATGATCAGATCTCTAGATCAATAATGTCGAAAGCAGCAACAGCACTGATCATCCCTGATGCATGTTGGTTTCTAATGTGCTTTCATATCTGAGCAGTTCCTCGTGCTGTAAATACCAGCCTGACTTGCACTCAGGCTTCAACTTCAGATCAAGCAACGGCGAAAAAATAAGGGCTGCTTAAATGCAGCAAGGCTTGGAAACAACAATTTTTTTAAAAACGCCAGTATGTCAAAACATTGAAGGAAAATATTGAAGTGTACCAGCGTGCGTCCAGTTTGTCTGTTGCGGAATGTTTTTTCTATTGAATAATCACATCTTCTAGGGTCTGAAGTGGTGGTTCATTGTATGTAATGCATTGTTGTCGTGCCCCAAGGCATTAAAAAAAAAGAGATTGAAATTATCTGGAGGAAACCAAATCGCTTTATTTCAAAGACAAATTAGATTGATCTATCTTACCAGTCTCCATAGATTTCATAAGCACGTTACTCGTTGAAGTGGTATCAGGCTTTTTATATATTATAGCAATTTGCATACGTTCATTAAGCTGTGCTTTGTAAAGCATTCTGACAGGGGCGTTTGATGAATCCTGTCATGAACTGCATTGTTTCTTTACGTGGAACAATCTGTTAAATCATGCCTTTGTCCTTCAGTTTGTCAGAATCGGTAAATGAAGCAGATGTTAATAACTGTGGGAGGGTTTGGGGGTTTTTCGGTGTTTGCAGAATATGGGATAACTGTGAAGGGCATGATGTCTCTGTGGAAGAGACAGCTGGTGTTATTAAAGATAGAAAGTGTGCTAAAAGTAAAAACTTTCCCTGGCATCTTTTAGCAACTCTGTGAGGCTTTTTGGAACAGTCAGATGGGTGGTCACTTCAAAAATAATCACTGCCAAAGTTATTCACAGCAAATCATGTGCATATACTAACATACAATTGTTCTTAACTTTGGCTGCAAACATGCTGTCACAGAGCTATCTCAGCCATGCAATAATTCATTACGTTTCTCTATAAATATGTCATAAGAAATTCTCAGGCCAACAATGTCTCAAGACATGTCTTTGAGCAATATTGTTTCATGCATTATCGCGCTAGTAGAATTTCACATTCGGCTGGTGTTTCGAAGGTTACCTTTACGACACAAGTTTTGCTGGACCTGACAGTTCAGCCTTGGAATCTACTACCCGTCGTGAAGGTCACTTAGCTGAAGATGTTCCAGCCGGGGAACAGCATGCGTGTAGGTGGTTAACTTGCTTCAACTGATGGGTGGTAGCTCCTGTCAAGGTGTCATAACCTGAGTGCTTGTAGTCAGGCCTTGCAAGTGAAAACAAAACATGTGCCTGTAAAAGCGGTAAGAGATGAGGGGGATAAGTAAGAGAGGAAAGCAAAGCATGGGGATGAATGTATGTGGAAAAGCTGTTACAAGGCTAGTTGATGGAGAAGGAAATGCAGAAAAAACAGAGGGCGTTACTGTAGAAAACAAAGGCTAAACTTCGGCCACCCTCTGATCTTGCAGATTTTTATTGGTATTACCTAGTAAATAGCTCCCGCTCCTATTAGAGGCGATATTTGGCTGATTTTCACATTAACTTTAATGGCATTCTCTTTGTGTTTTCTCTGCTCCTTATTGTGGAAGTCTCTTTTGGGGAATTGAGTAGGAGATGCAAAGGGCAGAGATGTAGTGGTGTTGCTCGTGCCTCTGTGATGGAATCTGAGCTTCTGAGCCTGGCTTCTCTGCAGTTGACATCAATAGCAGGGACGGCAACATAGTGCGTAGAATAAATAATCCTAGAGGTTGTCATGTTTATAGAGATTGCCTGAAAATACATAGAGAAGACCAGCGAGGGATTTCTGTAGTTGTTGTTCTTGCACGTGAAAGTAGGCAGCAGCTACAAATCAACGAACTGTTTTGCTTTTGTAAGAAGAATTGGCAGAATCTTTCATGCAGTTGCTGGATAAAAATTTCTACTGCTTCTGTTTCTCAGAACCAGCCTTATCTTTCTGTCTGATTATCTTGCAAAAAATGAGCAGTGGAATAATTATCCATGCTGATATTTGCATTTTGTCTCTCTGCTTGAAAATTACCAGCTCACAGAAGGGAACAGAGGGAGTCTAGGACTCCTTCGGTGGGCCAAGCCTTTGGAGAAGAAAAATGCCTGCTCTTCAGCTGGAGCACAGAGGTGCTCCCAGATAGGTGACCGTTGATGCGTAGTGGGTATAGGCTGTTCTGTAACTGATTCGTCGTAACTCCACTGGGGTGATTCACTTTGCCTGCACTGGGAATCCTGCGGTGGGTACCAGTGGTGCAGCTGTAAGCAAAAGCTCAGGCAAAATTGTGGGGAAAGGAAAAAGGCAAGACTTTTTCTAATGTGGACTCTTAATAATTTTTTTCTAAGAGCTGTGGCTGTGTGGCAGCACTGTGCGAAACAGTGTTTCCTGCTGCAAAATTCAAAGATGCTAACGCTGCCGCAGAAATACTCAATACAGCATGTACTCATGATGGTGAAGCTGATGTGGTTATCTCAGAAGTCATTGTCCAGAACAAAGATCGGACCACGTGCATTTGGACACTTGAGCTATTTTTTCCTCTTCTTTTTCCTTCCTTTGTGTTTTTCCTTGGTCTGCTGAGCCAGTTTCTTTCTCCTGATGCATCCTCCTCCTCTTTTTTCCTTTCTTAAAGACATCAGACTTATCAAATGCTTTATGCTCAGGGTCACTGTGTGAGAATCGCCAGGAAGATTTACAGAGACTCTGGGACTAATTGTGATTAGGTGCTTTACATATATGCTTACAAAAATGTACATCTAGAATTCCACACCTGTAGCAGAACTGACATGTTCAGCACTTTTGGACAAGAGCTAATGCACATAATGATATCCTTGATTTTTCATGTGGTTTCCCTATTCATGCCATTGTCTTGCTGCAAACTAAAGGCAGAATATTACTTAAATGTATATAGGGATGCTTGTAGTTTCCTAAATCATTTATATTTTCTGATATGCCACTGGCAGTTTTGCATATTCAGTATGTTGGTTTTGTTCTTTCATTACAGATAGTTGTAGCAAAATTGCTATTTGAAAATTTTACGTGTTTTCAGAGTTTTCTACTAATTTTGAACTTGTATGTAGATGTTGCCTAAGAATCTAGACACCATTATATATCTTAAACTTAATACCCTATGAATTGTCATACTATCATTGTTATCACCCACAACATTTCTCAGGTGAGGCACAACTTTAGGACTAGCTCATAAACTCATTTCTAAATAGTAATTTTGCACAATAATATTTTTTTTTCTTTTATATGCTTAAGCCATATACTTTTAGTGACTTTTAAAAATATATATTATCTCCTTTTCAGATCTTGGACTCTGAACTTGAATCAATTCTTGGTTATATACTTCTTGAAACTTGGAGAGTATCTGCAATAAATAGGTACGTTTAATGGATACATTCATGTTTCGTGTTGGGTGATATGGAGTGTGTGTGAGTTTTGTTGACAGTTTAATGCTGAACTTCTTAAAGCTCTTGATAAATCTCAGCTGCCGTGAATGGGACAGTATGATGGATCTTTGCAGGTTGAATTTTCAATAGCCCGTGATATATGTATGGCAGAAATTGGGAAGGGTATGATGCTCACAGTTACTCAGAGAGAAACCTGTAGCCAAACTTACAAATTTAACTTCAGACTGAACAAAAAGATGAGTCTCCATGAGCAAGTAAGAAGTTTTGGAGGTAAAATCACTTAGTCAGAAGAATTAGGTCTACCCTTGATCCCCCATATTTAAGGCTGTGCTTTAACTGTTTTTTGGTCTGTGTTTGGTTTTCTTTGTAACTCCTAAAGGTACAAATGTGACTAAATACTGGAAGAAAAGGGCCATGAAAGTTGAAAGCTTGGGCATACTGCAGTTCCTGGAAATTTTCAGAAGTATTTCACTGAAGCTAGTAACGCACTTAGAACATTTACAGAAAATATTCAGGCAGTTTCAGACACACATTCTTGCATACAGGAAAGCAATTTTTAGGTGATTTCTTTTTTAAAAGTCAGGTCACACTTTATAATGCTTGAAACTCTGCTGAGCTACTAGCAATGGAGAAAGGGAAACAGAAGATTTGGAAGGTTTTATTCTTTCGAAAGGGTTTATGGACCTAGACAACTTTTTGAGTTTCAGCTCTACAGAGGAAAAAGGTTTCTCAAAGATATGGATGTAACAGTTGAACTTACCTTGATCTGTATGAGAAACTTCAAAGAGATTTATAGTGGGGGAGAGCTGGAATTCTTCTTATGGAATAAAATCCAGGACCAATTTTTGGGGTAGGGGACCCCCTCCACAAAAACGGGTAAGTTGCTTGTTCTGTAAGAATTAAAATGCAAACTATTTTCATAATGTGCTTCATCCATAGGTCCCAACATGTTTAGTAAAAGCAGGAGAATATCCATTGTCTCCATTTTATGTATGGGGTCAGGTACCTTCCTGGATCTATGATTGTGTTACCACTGGATCTCCTGGATGTTCAGACCTGTGTCCAGGTCTGTCAGAGGGTCCTATGTCTAATGATCCTCTCAGAGTGTGTGCAGAAGATCTCAGCAGAGCTTCTGATTGTGTTTCCTTAATATTTCTCAAATCTATAGAAGTGCCTTTACTTCCCTGCTTTTCATCTATTCCCTCTTTGTGATGTGTTTCTTTGGTCTCATTTGTTCTGCTTTGTTTTCTCTTTTGCTCCTTTATTTTGCTTTCCCTTGGGGTTTTTTTGTGTTTTTCCTCCTCTTTTTAATTCATTTTCAGTCTCCAGGGGTTGGCAGCAGTAGGATCTTACACAAGGAGGAGCTTCAGAAAAAAAATCATAGCAGAATGAGCTTCTCTTTTACTGCCTCTCTAGAGAGCCTGCTGTAAAAGGCAACTTGCTGTCATTCCTGTAAGTTTTCTTTTGCAGTCAGCTCTGCTGGGTGTCCCCTTTGTGCCCTGTGAACATCTGTGTTGCAGCTTATGTCTGAACCCAACTGGAGAACAAATGTGTGAACCTGCTTCTTATTTTGAGCAGGAGGCTGCTGCTATTAGCAGGGCACGTGGCCTTGGTTCACCTGCAACTTCTAATCCCCATCTGGGAGCGAACCAGCCCCCTGTCCTTGTCCATGGGGCAGCATGTTTCCCTGCTTCCCTCAGGACGCTGCCCGATGCCTGTCGGTTGTCAGCATTCATTTTCTCCGTGATTTTCTTCCCAAGACATCATGCAGAAAGGAAGAAAGCTGTAATCGCTGTAGGACTTCTATGGCACAGCTTACTTTCTACTGCTCCTGGAAACTTCTCCCTGCATGCACACAGTCATGCAGGCACCACCCAGTAGCACCACCCTTCTACATAAGGAAGAAAGCTTCAAGCTCTGAAATATTTAGGCTCAGGGGATGCCGGAGAAGATGAGGAAGCCCCACTCTCTGGGCATTGCTCAGGATTCCAGGAAGAGGCGACAGTGTTTCTATGCTTATTTTGGACATGGCATAAGACAGCACGTTGAGCATAAATTGTGAACTTTACCTCAAACAGACTTGCTTTGAGCAACTTTTTACTTTAAAAGAAAAAAAAAAAGAATAAAAAGAAGCAGCAGTGCTGCCCTGTTTGCAGAAGCACTGTCCCACTTGAGCGTGCTCAGCAAGGTTTGAAAAGCGTAGGTGATGAACTGCAGTCTTTGCGGCATGTGTGTGCCACCGAGAGAAAAACGAAATCTGTTGTGTCAAGTTGGCTACGGCTTATGCTTGAAGGGTTGTTGTGACGAGCCCGGAAGGTGCGGAAACTTTTGGGAAAGATCAGGTGCAATGGCAGAGAACGACTGTAACTCTTGCCGGGGGAGGAAGCTGGAGGATTTGAGGTCAGTCTAAATCGGTAGCCATCAGCTGGGAAAGGAACACGGCTGATTTAGCAAGAGCGTGCAACAATTCAGCAACTTCTGTCAGATGCTTGTGTTGGAAGGACTCAGAAATAGCAAATCTTCCTGGCTGACGTTAACTGAAGTGACTACTGGGCAACCTTGTTTTCCTTCTCTTTCAGTAAATGAGCTCCCTTTTGGCAGAAAGGTACGTGAGTTTCAGAGTTTTCCAAGCCAGGTTAGAAAAAGTTGGCCCCTTTCTTTCCAAAACTAACCATCGTGGCAGTCCCAATGCGCCACATATCTCTACGTGTGTGAATCCCATGCAGGCAATGGTCTCCCTTGTTCATTCGTGTATGCACTTGTTACCGAGGGAAAGGTTGGTCTGGCTGATTGTACGACTGGGAGTGCTAAACAGCTAAAATTCCTAAACAAAAAAATCTGGTCCTCTTTAAACGTTGGCGGACAGATATCTGTCTCCCATCTGTGGCAGCCTATGCCAAATAGCAGAAGAACTGCAAAGTTTGTGTTCTGAAACCTTGGAGAAATAACTGGCACGCTCTGAGTTATATTTTTTTAAACTACACGCAAATCTGAAACATTAAACACAGAAACTAACATTAAATTGTGACAAGCAGGCAGAAGCTGGGAAGTTCAGCTGTAAGGGTTGTGCCTCCTCTGTCCATACGGCAAAGCTCTGGCGGAGGGCATGGAGATCCCTGGCACTGCTGTGGGTTAACAGTAGGCATCAGTTGCCCACCGGGCAGGCAGACCCCTGGCTGTCACCTGCAGCTGGGTCACCCAAGGCGTTGTACGGCCTGATGTAGCCGGGAGGAAGGTGGCTAGGAGTCTTGCAGGTGTGTATGGCTCAGAAGATCCCCCTGGAGGTGTTTTCTTCCCCTTACAACCAGAAAGGTTGTACACCACAGCGGACAGTGCCAGGTTTGAACGGCTGTTTCCTCAAGCAACCCCTTGCTGGAGTACTTGAGCAAGGGAGCTGTGTTCAGGGGAGAGGGAAATGTGGATGAAACAGCAGGCTCTAACTGCTCTGTTTGCTCCTTGGGGACAGGGAATCACAGAATGGTTTGGGTTGGAAGGGACCTTAAAGATCATCTAGTTCCAACCCCCCTGCCATGGGCAGGGACACCTCCCACTAGACCAGGCTGCTCAAAGCCTCTTCCAGCCTGGTCTTCTAGGGCTGGGGCATCCACAACTTCCTGGGCAACCTGTTCCAGTGCCCCACCACCTCATAGTGAAAAATTTCTTCCTGATATCTAACCTAAATCTACCCCTTTCCACTTTGAAGAAGGTGCTCCAGCAAAAAGCTGGGGTTGTAACAGTTCTCAGACAGCCCTGAGCCAGCAGTTACATACAGATGCTTTGTCTAGTCTTGTTCTTAATTGGGGTTTCATCCAAAAAGGACTGTGTTGCTCTTGGTGAGCTTTGGAGCAGCCCCATGGAGCAGCTGGGAAACAAAGCGGGACTGTGCATCAGCCAGTGCCAACTGGGCAGTAGCAGTTTGGTTTGGTTAGAGAAAGTGTCGGCTTTTAGTGGTGCCCTGTTCATTTTTAATTTGCTTCCCCATCTAGGCACTGCACCGTCTTTAGTAACGTGCATCTGCTGTGTTGTCCCTTCTATTTATCAAAGTTATGCAAAGAAGTTACACATTGAAACAGTTCCCTTTTCTGAACTGCCGTGGCGTTGCGACCACTCGTTTCCCTTTGCAGTACTAGAAAATGTGTGTTTACAGCAGGTGATTACAAGGATGCCACTTTGGTACCTGGGAACCAGGGAGCAATGTCTTCTTCTGATTCGCTGGAACTGTCGTGGCTGAGTCACGCTGCTAAACGTGCCATATGTTACCAAGTAACACACGGTGTTATTAATTGAGGATGTCAGTAGCATGTTACACAACTGTCAGACTTAAAAATTAAAGCACTAATAAGGAGCTTTGAAATAGTTTGGTTTCAAATTCGTTACGGTTTATAACACCAGTAATTCTGAATACAATTTTAATTCCAAATGCAAGAAAATGAAGGAAAATGAAAGCAGTCCTTCTGCTTAAATGGCTTAATGACTTCGAGTATTTAAGAAAGCGACAGTCTCCTTATGATGTGAGTGTGTTTCGTCCACCTTACAGTACTCGCCTAGCTGGCTGCCACCTGCAAGAATCATTTCTTTAGACCTCCTGAAGCTCCATTGCGGAGTTGCTGCCTGTCACCACATGCATGGGGTGAAGATGGTAAATGTCCGAGTGGGTTTTTTAATATGAGCACTCAAAAAACCAATGCCAACAGTGAAGAAGTGCATACGACCTGCTGTTGATCCTGTTGTGCCTTTTTACTGTGTTTGCTTGAAGAAGATGTTTCCCAATTGGAGAGGCAGGGGCACACTCGTGTGTGGTGCTTTCTGTATAGATACTAATCGCTCCTCCCGCTTCCTGTCCCCGTGCATCCCGGCGATGCGTATCGCTGTTCATTGCACAATCATCGGGTCTGTCATCCTACCCGTACATAAACCGTGTGGTAGCCAAATGTGGCAACAGGGGAACGAAGTATCATTATTTTGTCAAGACAAGATACCCAGCGCAGAGTATCATAAATTGATCCCAGGAGGACAGACCTAGAATATAAACTGTAGTGCTTTGAATATATGCGTGTTGTAATTGTATTAAACGCTTTGCAGCAATTTGTATTGTATTACAGCTGACAAAGTATTTTACCTCCTAGTAACTAACTAATGTAAATAGTGTTGATATTTTTCTTTTCCATATTTATAATTACATTAATTGCTTTGCGTATTAATAACAAACAGTTAAGTGTCAGAGCCCAAGCTGTAGCTGCCAGTAATCCACAAGCAACTTGTTTGCATATTCAAAATATGAAACTGAAGAGTAATTGCCCTTTTTGCAAGCGTATATCTTCATAGCTTAAATTTTACATAGAAAAGCCCATTGTGTTACCTAAATATTGTCATGTTCAATATCAAATCTAGTGCTAATAGAACGTCTTTCGGAAATGAAGAGAAACTTTGTGCTAAGAGATCAGAAGACATCTGATGAGAAATAAATGAATAGCTCACATTAGCTAGCTAGGAAGTAAGTTAGCTTATTTCCAAATAAAGCTAAACTTTGAAAAAGATGTTTCCTTTTTTTGAAAATACCCTTTTTCAGAAAGCAAAGCTGGAAGATCCACATGTAGTGCAATTTTTCTGTAATGTGATTTAATTGGGCTAAGAGTGTGTCGCAAAGCAGCATTCCGGGAGTGACTGAATTTTTCAAACAGGAGCTTTTTTGTTGGAAAGTTTCCAGAGAAATAATCTTTCTGCATTGGTATTTTGCACACTTTAGCATTGTTATTCTTAGAGACAGAGCAAATTGTGATTTCAGCATAAATCTGCCTAAAACTTCAGTTAAAGAAAGCCTCCTCTTCAGGTTTCTTGTTTTTTTCCATTTTTGTTGTCTCTGTAATGGCGATGCTCTATTTGTGTTGAACTCCTTGCTGGAGACCAGCATTTAATAGAGCTCGTGGTTTCAAAAGTTTGCAAACCACTGGTGTTTGTGAGGTCTGCAGAGTAAAGAGTCAGTTCCAACTTAATATTGCAGATGTATGCTGAACTATCCGGGGAAGAGCAAAGGTTGATTAAATTCACAAAATAAGGTGATTCGTAGTTTTCTAAATATGTCACTCAACCTAAAATTAACTCAATTATTTACCAGTCACACACATGCTAATGAATCCTGACAATCTCAATCGACCCGCTGCGATGAACTTCACTATCACCTAATATTGTTTCCTCTGTATTTTCCCTAAAAGGAAAGAGTGATTGTAGCATTTATCACATGCAAAGCAAAAGCGCTCAGGGATTTTATTATTTTTTTAATACCTGCAATTCCAGGGCACTAATAAATTAATTAAATTTAATTAGTAAGGCTATAAAAGAGGCACTTCTTTTTGTGAGGGTGTCTCCTAAAGTTTAATCCCCCAGAGATTTCACGTGATAGTGATGAAAGTGTCTGCTTCTAAGTCAGCATCAATCATATTATTTAAGAAATAAAGCTGAGGTTATCTTTTCATGCAAAATCTGACAAAATTATAAAGACATTAAGATAATACAGTAAACATGAGTTATTATTATTTCTAATGTTAGAATCACCTTGGAGAGGTGTTTTTTATCTGTGTGTTACCAGTAGCTATAAGAAGTATGTAAGAATTTTTTAAGTTAGCCAAAATCTTAAATGGGTTTATCTATATTCCTGCTAAATACAGAAAATTATTTGAATAAAAATGTGGTTATCCTGCATTTGTACTTGAGTTATGGGTAAATCTCCAAAAGGCTGCCCTGGATTACGAAATAGTATCTCTCTTTCCCTTCACAAGGCTTTTCCCCCAAAGCTTTACAAAATCCTGGATGAAAATCAACATTGATCCATAAAATAGACATCACTGTAGCATCAACAGGGGTAGGGAACAACAGCTGAAGAGATTTCTGGCCTATGGTTATTTCTGTCAGGAAAATGGAGCTAGATAAAGATATATATATAATATTTAAAGCTGCTGGGCACTGGCAGGCTGTTTGCAGACAGCTGCATGTTCAGCCTTTTTGGCTGGAATGGTTAAGGGGCTAATTAAGTGGACAAGTCAGGTCTCAGCATGGCCTTAGGGGGAAGTCTGCCCTGCCTCGGCTTCCCATGAAAGTTTTGGCAGAGATGGGTTTGTAGCTGGAGCAATCTCATTGTGAGCTGTGGTGCTGGGTCTGAGATGGGCTTGCTAGAACCCATTTTACTGGGTTTTACTCAGTCGCTGCCACCCACAGAGAAACATAAAAAGTTAAAAAAAAAACCCTGCAATTTTGAAAACTGAAATTAAGTCATCACATTCAATTGAATTTCTTTCTGGGTTGTTCCATATTATTACTGAATTTGTTTAGATGGTTGCTTGTTTGATTTTTTGTGGGTTTTTTTTTTTTAATCACTTCCATGGTTTTCTTACTTGATTCATTCAGTGACATCAGTTATAGTGACCAGTTGTTTCCGTGGTGACAAATTGCAGTGTTGGAAGCATCCTTGAATGAATCAGGTAAGAGAAACAGATCAACTAAAAATGGAGAAAGTTCACTTGCAAAAATAAACCAGGAATATTTGGTAAAGTTTGCAGGAGAGTGGCTTGGAAATCTAAAAATTAATATAATATAGCTGAGTTTTCAGTACATCCAAAGAAGCCAGCATGGCTAATTTCACAGTGAAGCACAGACGAATCTGTCCTCATCTGGTAACTGCAACCAGCTGGAGAACACTTAAAATAGATTAGAAAACTCCATAGTAAGAGTGAGCGGATTTAACTGCAAGAAAAAATTAAAGCTTCTTGTTTATCCGCTCCACTATCACAACTGCCATCACAGTTCACTGTGATTAAGGTCTATCTCCTTACCAAATTGCATCTTAAAAGGATCTTGAGTACTTCTGTTATATCACAGATCCAGTTCCGATTCCACACTGGTGCGAGCCAGGAGCAAGACCACTGAAGATGATGGATTTGTGTTGGGCTGATGTAAACGCAGGTGAAATCTGATTTGCTTTCAGTATATGTAGCAGGGAGCATAGTTCCAAATTAGGAGGCCCCAAATGATACTGTTGTATGTTGTACTGTATCATCATGGATTTAAATAGTATTTGGGGTACATGCTAATAATGCCAAAAAGACCCTTGATGTGTACAGTGACAATAAGAATTAATTCCGCTCCCGTCATGACAACTCTCAGAGGGAATATTTTGCCTTGCCTAGGCTCAGACGTTATTTCCAATAAGTACGGAAATAATGGCTCACAGTGCTGCAGAGCGTTAGGAGATCTCAAGGGAAATCTCATCAGATTATGTGATAGGTTTGAAATTAATCCATGTCCCCACTGTATTTACACAATATACAATTGTCTCTCTGATGGCTTATAAGGAAAGGTAAACGCTACCATCCTAAATCAGCGAGGGGACTTGCTGCAATACATTCTCTTGGTAGAGACTACATTTCTTTCCAAGTTGATAGAAGCAACTCAGAAAATAATTACATAACTTTCTTACACTGCAGACGTATTGTTGTCTGGTTTGTAACCTCATTATGCCACATCATCATCTTTCTTGCAGTTCTCCTTGCCGCCGGTTCAGCAGACAATAATTTTTTATGTTATCCGTATAAAAAATCTGAAAGGGAAAAAATCATTGAGAACTGCTTGCTTCTAGAGTTGATATTGCCTAGCCATAGACCCATCCATCCACCTTGTCACTCGTAGATTGCTCTTTGGTGAAAGCTTCGTTAGAGAGCTGCTCTCACCTCTTTGCACATTGGTTTGGGATTCTACCAGGCTTTGCCTGTTCAGGTGTGCAGAACTGTGTCATGTTAGTCCAAAACCTGTCTTCTCACCATCTTTCCCTGAGGAGCAAGGGATTATCATCCGTGGAAGAATGTACACTTCACCACACTCGTAAGCAGTGAATATCTCAAGAAGCATATGACAAACTTGCCAGCCCATGGGTTGTGTTTCTTGAATCCTGCCTGCTCTGGAGGACATAAGCCAAAAGCTCAATTGTGAATCCTTATAAGAATTTAAGTATGCAGGAAAGATGTTCTCTAGTCAAGAAGTCTTAAAAGGACTGGAAGAGGAATGGTCTTCTTCAGTGATCCCTGTCTACTCTGAAGCTTGAATAAGTGCACTAAGTGGTTTTGGAGACCCAGTGAGAGGTAAGTTAAGACAGTGTGAAATGCTATATGAGATGTGCTAGTCTGGCCTAGACCTTTATAGCAAAGTGACCTTCTACATTGCTTTTGTGAACATGGAAATAAAACAGGGGATACAGTGTGCATTTCTGCAGCTTCTCTCTCCTCTCACTCATTCAGCTTCATTTGTATCTGGCTTCCACATTTAGCTCCCAGTCTTCCCTGGGATTTCCTTCCCATTGTAAAATCCATCCTTTCTCCAAAGGTGTTTTCTTTTCTTCTTTGTAAGCTCTTTCTTTTCCTCGAAGATTCAACAACCCAGTGAAGAACCTCTAGGGTGACTTTTCTTCTTCCTCGGTAGTCTGTCTACAGACAGCCTTACAGTTCTTCTTCCTTATTGTCTGTGATTGCCGTTATTCTTAAGAGGACCCATCTCCTTTTCCTTCCAACAGCCTCTAGTTCTGGCAGGCAAAGGGTTGAACAGGGAATGCCCTTTCTGTCTTTCTGCAAATTTGTTAGGTTCATGTAAACATTTGGTACAAACAGTGGGTTTGGTTTGCTATAAACTCTAGTTCTATTTAGAGCCGCTTTTTTTTCCTTCTCCATTTTGATAGACTGTTGGATCAGCGTATCAGCAGTCACATCTGACACTAGTGTCAAAACACAATAGATACCTGGCTCACTTTAATTAATCACATAGAAAACAAGAGAAAACCCACATAATAATTTATTTCCTCTAATACTAATGCTTCCAGATTCCAATCGTCTTTATCAGCTTTAAAACCATCTGAGTATATATTAGAATCTCATACATTTTATCTGATAGGTACAAGTACAAACACCTTTTCTACTTGTTATTCATGGTAGCTGCATTTTGTATGTCATTTGTAATTGTATTTTTCGCTCATATGCATTGGGGGAGGAGAAAGGGCTATATAGCTCTTTCTTTATTCTTGTTCACCTTGCTGAGCCAAAGCCGTTAGAATGGGGCTTGCACCATCCAAAGAGCTGTACACTAAATTCCAATCAATTAATCACTGAGATGACCGAAAAGGAAACATAGATTGGTGATAACGGCTGCTGCTGACAGCGCAAATACAAGACAGTGAAGTTGAAGCAGGAGGATCTGAGGAATCATTATGACTGGTAACGGTGTTTGAGATGGAAAGAAATCAGGTTGTTTCACAATCAACGTTAGGTTCGTAAATGACAGTCTAGGGAAAAACAATTGTTATTATTTATCAACTGAGCTTGTTTTCAGTTGAATTGTTTGGGCTTTTTAAACTTTATATGCTGAGAAATTAATAATTTAAGTACACCTCTTCATGCTTTCTGAAGCATTGAAAAATATGAACCTGAATAGTGTATGGTACTTAAAAGTGTGTTTCATATAGAGGTATTTATCTATTTGTCATGTGGAAGAAAATCAGTAATCTTTGTGCACCAAAACTTTTATACTGAATGTTTTTTGAAATTTCATTATGTAGAAGCCCTATGGAAGCTGTGCTGTTCAAAACATTTTTGTTTTCATGTACTGTAATGTTTATTTGTTCAAACAAAGAAATGCTTATCTATTGAAAAGATAGCAGTGATAAATTACTTCAGCTTTCATGCTTACCTACTATTTTCCATTTGGCATTAAATTCTTGGTTGAATCCCAGAGGTAGATAGATCTGAATTCAAATGTTACCTTGATGCCTTTTTTAGCCAACCCCTGTGACCTGATGATAAAAGGAAATTTAGTTGTCTAAAGGACCATCCTTCTTGTATAGTTTAAACCCCATTACATACCAAAAAGGTTGCAATTTTTACCTTTTTCTCTGAACTGTATTAATTTTCAGAGGATGTACAGGACCTCTACCTTTACTGTCACAACAACAGCACTTTAGATATCAACAGCGTAACTATCTGTTGAATCTAAATAGCATGCAAATTGAGCTTCCCATACTCATCCTACCTCATTACGGGTAATGCTGAATATGCTCTGTTAATCCTTTTGAAAAATTATTGACTCCTGAATAACTTTCTTTTACTACTATAAATCATATCTTCATGGTTTTTTTTTTCTGTCATTGACTTTTAAGTTCAAGGGTCTGTTTTATTTCTCATCAGAAAACAAATTTCTCTCTGTGCTTAACATGAAGTATTCCAGGCTCGTGTTTTCCATTTTAATGGAGGTTCATCAGTCTCCCTCGTCTTCTCCTCACTGAATAAATGATCCTTATGCAATGCACAATGGGAGCATACAAAAAGAGAAGAGTAACAAAACAGTTTAAAAAGCTAAAAGGCAGCATGCCATAAGTTAGCTGTTTTAGCATATTTGAATTTGTAAGAAAAAGTAACTGGGAACTCTTCCCTTGTTTGCCAGTCTTTACCATGCATCAGTTGATAGAATAATTGTTATTTACAAAGTAGCAACATTGGCCTTCAAATAGGAATCATAGAATCGTTTAGGTTGGAAAAGACCTTTAAGATCATAGATGTCAACCATAAACAACACTACCGAGTCCACCACTAAACCATGTCCCTAAGAGCCACATCTACACATCTTTTAAATACCTTCAGGGATGGTGACTCCACTACTTCCCTGGGCAGCCTGTTCCAATGCAACAACGCTTTCAGTGAAGAAATTTTTCCTAATATGCAATCTAAACCTCCCCTGGTGCAACTTGAGGCCATTTCTATCACTTGTTACTTGGGAAAAGAGACCGACCCCCACCTCGCTACACCCTCCTTTCAGGTAGTTGTAGAGAGCGATAAGGTCTCCCCTCAGCCTCCTTTTCTCCAGGCTGAACAACTCCAGTTCCCTCAGCCGTTCCTCATAAGGCTTGTGCTTTAGACCCTTCACCAGCTTTGTTGCTCTTCTTTGGACACACTCCAGCACCTCAATGTCTTTCTTGTAATGAGGGACCCAAAACTGAATGCTGTATATCCCCGCTGACTTTTGAGGTCTGTATCTTCATCTACATTTTAGCTGGTCCATATTGGTTGCCCATTGAAGGACTGTAGACATCTGCTTGTGAAGGAAATGAAGTTTCTCATGCTGCTTTGGGAGGAGAATTTCCTGCCCTGGGATGAACGAACATGTGCACTTGGCCAAGCACTTAACATCAACCTGTGCCAGTTTCTCTCTGATGAGTATGAAGGGAGCCTGAGCTGACTGGGTCTGATGTGGACAGTGATGTTTTGTCTGATGAGTCCAACCCAGTGTGTCCAGAGATTCCTGCCTGCTAGTTTTTCTTTTGATAGGCCAAGATTTTTCCAGAGCAATTTTGTGCCATTATTTTTGTCACTGCTCTTCCTTTTGTAATGCCTTCTGATACGGATCACAACTGAGACCCTCTTTCCTTACTCTGGCTCAAAAGATTAGGAGTCTTGTGTTTTGGTATGGAGTCACACTGGTCTACTAACTAAAGTCCAGAGTTCAAATGTTTGGGCATGTTTTACTTACTCTACCACAAACTCATACTCTGGCTTTCCACAGGGCCATGGGAGCACTGGTAATGGTGGTTGCTCATGTACTAGAATAGAATAGTTCAGTTGGAAGGGACCTACAACGATCATCTAGTCCAACTGCCTGAGCACTGCAGGGCTGAAATGCAGCTACTGTGCTACGTAAGCTGAGATATGGGATGTCTTCTTTTGTAAGGTAAAATTCTGCTAAGCTCAAGAAAGTACTCATTATTAGAATTATTATTAACATTATCACTACTGTTATTTCTAGATTCCAGTTGGGTTCTCTGCACTCCTAGAGGGATTGCCTTTAGTGTAAAATCCTACCAGGAAAGGTGCACTTCTAAATAATGAAAGTCAAGGATACATTTAGTATCTTGCAGGGCTGGCTCTACAGCAAAGGCAATATTACTGTTACTTCGAGGCCGTCAGAATTCAAACCCTTCCCATGTGGAAGAGCTGTTTGACAGAGTGATTTTGAAAATGCTACTTCACATTAAATGTAGCAGGAGAAAATTGTCCCCAGGAAGATATTATCTGTGCGTAGCCAGTAGTTTGGGAAGGAGCTTTTCCAGATATATTCCTACTCTTTTGAAAAAAATCTGTTTTCTGGAGTACATTAGCCTGCAGAGGGGAAGAAACGGGGAAGCTATTAATATGTTTTTCCATTTAAACACAAATGCTTTCTGCTAACTCTAACTGAGAACAGGAGTAGTTCTCTTTTGGCAAGCAAATGCCTGTTAAGGGCGCTTTGCTGGATGTGTTTGTGCTATTCTGTAATCTTGGTGGTCTGCACAAATGGGCACAGTCCCCAGAAGAATGACAGCAGGCATGAGGTAATGAAACAGAAGATCCACATTGGCGTGTTGGTGGAAGAGGAGAGCACACAGCTCACCTCCTGCCGATGATGTGGTTGACTTTCTTTGGGAATTATTTTCCAACCCTGCAGTCCTTCCCTTCGGAGAGGGCAGGGTTTTGGTGGTGGGAGTTAGAATTAGGGGGATTTTGACAGGAAGTACCCTCTCAGTTAACAGAGCTGGGCTACTGCAGTTTTTCTTCCCAAAGGAAATGTATATGTTTGTGTGTGTATATATATATATATATATATATATTTGATTTTATTGACAGTGTTTAGACTGGTTAATTTGAAATGTGCGCAGAGCAGGCAAACTGTATTTTCTGGAGTCTGAGAGCATCCTCTTTCTGGAAAAATCTTTCTGAAATTATCTCGTGGTGAGTAGAATTTGATCCATTCTATAGATAAAAGAGGCTGGTGTTTACAGATATGCAGACAGCGCAGACACTGTCATGTCTAGATGGTATGACGAATTTCATTATACTCAGAAAGTAATCCAAGCCTGTTAGAGAAAAGTAAATAACCTCAAATTCCTTCCTTCCCTCCTTCCTTCCCTCCTTCCTCCCTTCCTTCCTCCCTTCCTTCCTCCCTCCCTTCCTTCCTCCCTTCCTCCCTTCCTTCCTCCCTTCCTTCCTTCCTTCCTTCCTTCCTTCCTTCCTTCCTTCCTTCCTTCCTTCCTTCCTTCCTTCCTTCCTTCCTTCCTTCCTTCCTTCCTTCCTTCCTTCCTTCCTTCCTTCCTTCCTTCCTTCCTTCCTTCCTTCCTTCCTTCCTTCCTTCCTTCCTTCCTTCCTTCCTTCCTTCCTTCCTTCCTTCCTTCCCTCCCTCCCTCCCTCCCTCCCTCCCTCCCTCCTTCTCTTTTTCTCTCCTTTTCTTTCCTCCATAGTGCCTGAATTTTAACAGTGAGTTCTTACCGAAGTCTTTGCTGATCCTTCACACGTAGCACCAGTCCGCGTGAAATTTTATTACAATGAAATCATCAGGGGAAAAGAAGAAATCAATCTGGCCAGATAGTTATTACCATATTTTAAAAAGGTAAAAACCTTTGGAGACTCGAGTTTCAGTGGACTGATAATGTGTCACAGCAGGGCTCTTTTCCCCCTGCAAGTCCTTGTCTGAGATGGTCATGAGTAAACAAAGTACTCTGCCATCAGGCTCTTGCCCTCCTCCTACACCATCCCTAACAGCAGCACGATGTTTACCGTTGTTAGTAGCCACCTGCTTCCCTTCAAATCCTCCTCATGCAAAACACGGTCGTTTCAGAACAGTCATTATACGTTTGGAAATGGCAAAGCAATTCTCCAAGTCCCACTGATTATGTTGTGTAGCAACCCTACTGTATGCCGTTTCTGCTGCTTGGAAGGCTGGTAGCTGCTTGGCAAGCTAAAGAAGAAGCTTCTTTCCAATAACAGTGTTTTTCTTTTATCCCGGAGTGTGGTATTATTTTTCTAGTGGTATGATTAGAAAAGAAAATATATACAAAGCTAAAGAAATATTCCAATATATTTATAATATAATATTATGATGGGCATTAAATAAAGTCATTCAAGTGCTTGAGTTCATTCAAGTATTTTTTGGGCTTTTAAAAAGAAATAATTGTTGCACAGAAAGTCTTGCCCGAATAGCAATTATTTGATTAAAAGAATACTGGCCCAGGTCTTGTGCTTGGCTTTCTATAAGCTTAACCATGCAATCATTTTTATTGCCATTGTTGAACATAGATGGATTTAAATAGGGCTTCTCCCACGTAGGTTCTTTAATGATACTTTTAAGGAAGAGAGCACAAGTGGATTGAAATGAAATCCTGAACCCACAGCTCGGGAAGAGTGTGGGACAGGGTGTGAAAGGAACCCTGGAGCTGTCAGAAATGGCAGGAGTAGCATTACACAGCAAGGAGACCAGGGAGCTGGAGTCTTTCTGAGGATGGAAAAATAGCATTCTTTCTCCCGAGAGCCCTTTGCTTTGACTGGATGCGGTCCCTATTCTCTCGGAACCTATTGCTGCCTATAACAATACCTCCAAATGCAATTGGCACCCATTCCAGCTGCCTGCAGGCAGTTACAGAAAGCAAGCTGGGTTTCTAGGGTTTCTTAGACCCACCCTACCTAAGAAACGCAATTTCTTAAAAGTGCGTAAGGAGAATAAAAATAATTAAATGGAAAAACCGTGCTAAAATCTTTGTGAGACTTGAAACAACTTGCATTCTGTCCATTGTAATCTGACATAATGAGCTGGAAAGACACATTGCATTGATGGAGATCTCAACAAGGAGTAGATAAGTGCCAGAGGTTGAGCCTGTTAAGACTCTGGGCAAAGCTTCATGCTGCTGGAAACATTCTTCCTTTGCAGAGTGAATAGTAGCTGATTGTTAAGGCATGGTTCCTGCTGATGGCAGGAGTTTAGAAAATGTCTAAAACTCTCAAATGAAATATGGTTGAAAGTAAGTTTTAAGCAAGAAGAATCCTGTCTGCAAAAGCCTGCGTGCTGTAAAACTCCTTTTTGCCAAGAGTGGAACAAGCAGGGACTTGACAGATAAAGAAATAGCAACAAACAAGCTCAGCTTTTCCAGAGGTGATGGAAATGTGCTCAGAGCAATGATGCAAGCCCTCGGTGATTCTGGGTGTGTCCCCCACATCTTTCCTTTCCGAAGAAGCCCAGAAATACTTGGTGTGTCCTTAATAGTCTGGAGAGACTTGGCAAGAGATGTCACTGAGTGTTTATTTGAAATGTGGTTCCAGGGTAGTACGAAGCAGATATTCATTCAATCTCAAGATTACAGGAGGATTTGGAAAAAAACACAGAGATACAATTATTTACCTTAAGGCATCTGATTTTTACAGGTTCAAATAAAACAGATGTGTTTCTTGTCTGCTGCTTTGGAAATTTTGCAGGGTTTATATAGAAAGCATTCCATTTATTAAAAGATAAATATCTTTAAGTGGTTCTAAATGCCAGTGAGCTTTATAACAGAATTCTGGAGAATTACCACAATGGTCTATTCCTGTTAATGTAACTGATACTGTCTGAGAAGCTGCCAGTGTAATTCCCTCTGATATTAGTGTTCTGGCGTATATTTGTATCACGTCACTTCTGTATTTTGCATGTTCTAAAAAGATATCGTAAGGGGTTTGGTCTGAAAGAGAAATATGTGAAATTACTATTTTTTTTCACTAGCATTGTAGAAATTAAGGTAGATTGCATGGATGGGAGGAAGAAGTCATTGTTTTGAATTTCTTCCTGGTGGTCAGGTTGGAGAGATAGATTGAATAGACATGAGGAGACTAAATTTTCTAGGACCATGTCTGAAGATAACGTAGAAGGGCTTGCTGTTCTTTTAGTTCCACATCTACTTTTGCAAACAGCCAGATAAATCCAGAATTAAGGGTTTTTTTGTTATATTAAACACATATTTCAGAAAAAAAGTGAAGTAAAAATTTAATGGACCATGTCTATCCATCTTCAATGGGTGCCTTAATAAACAGGAAAAGATATAAAAGAAAAAATAGCATTGAGTACTGTAACTTCTATAGGAATTTCACCACCACAAGTCTGTGTGAAATCAATACACTTAACCAATTCAGTTTCAGCTGTTATGGGTTTTACTGAGTCCATTCACTTCTTAGATCCTCTGGGTTAATATAAACTATTTCTGTTATACAGCTTGCACAAGCCTAAGAGGTTCGACATCCCTGGAGAAGATGTCGAACAAAGACAGGGTTTCCAGCAGAGAATCCCCACTGCTCATTTGCTTTTGGACATCAGGCAAAAAGGTCTTGCTGATTGTTACTGGATTACCCATGTTCAGAGTATTAAACAAGGTTAAAACTTGAGGGTTTTTCCCATCCACTGTGACTCGGTGGGAGACTTGTATGCCTGTTGTGGGATAGGATTTGACCTAAATTTGCATCGTGGTCAGATTTGCATACCGACCTCTTATTTTTGGGAACTCTGAATTATCTTTACTGTGGTCTGAAAAAATGGCTGACTGATCAGTGTTAGTGATTTGTATTTCAGTCCCCCACATGTCTTTGCTGATCTGTTCTGTAAGTGGATTGCCCAGTCAATACTAGCATCTCAGGAATTTGAGACTCTGTCTGGGAGGATTTTTTTGTCTAAAAGGAGAAGAACAAGCATTTGGGATGGCGGGGAGGGGATGGGACTGGGCTTTGGCCTCGTCAGTAGCCTGAAGGAGGGCAGGAGTTTGCAAATGATGTTCAGATGCAGCAGTTGTTTCATCTTCATCACCACTATGTTGTGAGTGAAGAGTAGCAGAAGAGGAAGGCAGAGAAAAAGGTCACTCAAAGGGAAAAAGAAAGTGAGGGGGAAAGTAGAAAAGCATAGCATGAAGCAAAGTAGGGAGAGCAGGTGGAACAAGTCTGCCAAGAGCTGGAGAAAAAGGCCAGAGGAAACATAGGGAATGTG
Source organism: Larus michahellis (assembly GCF_964199755.1). Taxonomy (NCBI): domain Eukaryota; kingdom Metazoa; phylum Chordata; class Aves; order Charadriiformes; family Laridae; genus Larus; species Larus michahellis. Next base: position 189,521,502 of record NC_133896.1, on the reverse strand, counting down.
GTAAAGCCCCTGCCAGGCACTGTGTAAATCTGCTCTGCACTTAATGGCATCTTTCTCCAGGCTAGCAACTATGTCTAGCTGGTTGGGGAGCTCCAGGTAGCAATGAAGATGCAATGGCAGTGGCTTCAGCTTGGCTGTTCAGAGATCCTAGGAATGTATTTTGGATGCTGTCACGCTGATATCTGTGTTTACTTTGTTTTAACAACCGTTACCAGCCAGGAAAGACAGATTAAGCTAGCGCAGGAACGTCTCCCTGCTGCAAATGCACCTTTGTTCTTCCTTCCCTCCTTTCCTCCCCATTGCCCAAAGGCTTTTTCTCCTGTGCTTCTCCTACTAGATAAGGGTCCCTGTAGCAAGGAAGACTTGCCGAAGCAGATTCTTGACCTGACTTCAATCCAGCTTCAAATGTGTGTATGAAGATGTAATAGGGTAATTTATCACCTTTATTCAGGTAAACAGATAAAATTGCAGGCGGCTAACAGCCTTCATTTGTATGCAGGAAGTTAGAGGGAAGTTAGGCAGTTAGATAGCAAGACCTTTCCCTATCTGACATGGATTCCTCAGAAGGGAGTAATCATCATTCATAGTTTTCCACCGGCAACTTTGCCTGATACGGGCAGGTAAATCACAGAGCAGAGCTTGGTGCTGTCCTCTAGCTTTGATACTTGTAATTGTAGCAGTTCTTCAGCAAATATTCAGTATAACCCATGCAGGACTTTCAGCATAGCTTTTAAAAATAACTAAGGAGTTTGAAATAACCGTGCTTTATATAAGAGCAAACAATAAAGCGCATGTGGAGGAGGCTTCATTAAGATTGCTTGACCTATGAGCGAAATAAAAAGGAGGACAAGACAGGCTTTCCTAGTGATTTACTTTCTATGCCCATGAATCATGTTTTCTTCCTCTGTTATTGTGATTGCATTTTTTTCTCAGCACTGCTCACCCTATCATTATGGGTAGAAAAAGTAAAGGGATTGTGATATTTTTCTCAGCGGTGATGAAAGGAACAGGACACTTCAAGGACACGCTATAAAAGTTGTTAGGACTGCAAGATGCTGTAGCTTCTTCAAGATGCAAATACTGTGTATGGTCCGTATTGGATTAATGTGAGTCACGCTGAAGCTATACCATAAGCGATACTGATCTTGCATGTTTACTTTTTGACTTATCAATTCTATGACTTCCTTTTATTCCCCCAGCATTTATGGGCGAGTACGCTTTTGAGGCTGTAAACCCTATGGGAAGGAGCCAGGCAGTGCACGTTGGCAGTGAATCTGGCAAAAGACACTGTTTAAATATTTACCAGCAATAACAGAGGGTTGTTTTTAAAAATAACTGTACGTTTCAGCATATTGTCTTCAAGGAGCTTATTGGAAAAGGAAAAATAAAGGCACAAAATATTGAAATTTTTAAAGAGCTTTCAAAATGTTGAGGAGTATTTGCAAAGTAGTGCAAGTTAAATCTATTTTAACATGGATTGATGTGGGCTGGCTTTTTCCCTATTTTTGGTATAGAGGAAGGGAAGGGAAAGCAGGAGGGGCTGGTGCTGCGCAGCCATCAAGAAGCCCTGGGATTGGAAACCACAAAATGAAAAACAGCAGATGTGAAACAGTGGCTTGTGACTTCCTTCGTATGAGCACACATACATCAACCTCATAACATCATTTAAAACTCCTCTTTTGGGGCCATGGAAGAAAAGAACACGGAAGTAATTAGTACTAGTCTAAAAAAATCCACAAGAAGACATTTGTCCTTGGCAAAATGTTTCTCCGTATTGCTTTATGGTTTCTACTTATCCAGACAAATTATTCCCCAGACGTAAAGCAGTGCTCTGACATCATGTGAGATTACTATACAAGATTATAATGTGGATGTGGCTTTGTCACAAAAGACAAATGTTCCTCGGGCCGTTTGGCAGAGCTGTTTGCTGACTGAAAGGACGGATGGAAACCCCCACGCTACAACAAACTTCAAGCTGTAGTTCCCTTCAAAAGTAGTAATTTTAATCCAATTACACTAGCAGGTTGGAGAATCAGTGGACTTTCATACTGACGGCATTCTGTGAGATATTAGTTGAGCTATGCAGACGAATAACTAGAGAGGATTTAATTACAACAGTTACTGGTGTTTTTCAGAACATCGAAGACCTAGCCAGCAGATAATGCAGCAGATGTATTACATGAAGTAGAAGTTGATCACAATTTTCTGGATATTTGGGGTTTTTGTACCAAATGAAAGCATAATTATTGAGTAACTTCTACTACAGTTCTTACAGGTGTTTTTTTGTTTTGTTTTGTTTTCTTCGCCCCCCCCCCCCCCGAGTTAATCTGGTAGAATATGAATTTTCCCTTAATTGAAGCTGTGGAGAAGAAGCATTGGCCTCTAATTATCTCAGTGCACTTAACATCGTACTACCAAGTGTGTGCTTTGGCACACACAGAGGCTAAAGGTAGACTGATTTATCTTAAAGTTGATATTTTTCAACTCAGGCAACCTAAGTAGTATTTTTCTTCAAAAGGAGTTTAGGCAGTAAGAGTGGTACAAATCTTCTCAAGCTCTGCAAGAGTGGCAGGAGACATAGGCTGTTATCAACAGAGCAAATGCAGGTCACTCACAGGTGGACTGAAGGATATTCTTTTCCATTTTGTTGTCAAAATATCCACAGGCAGCCAGAAGCAATCTAATTTTTGTGGTGCTATTTTATCAACTGAAAGAACCTCATGAAATTTTTACATATGAGCTGTGCTGTGAGGTCTCAGCTCTTCTGAAGACAGCAGCTACAGTGGATCAAGTTTGTGAGAGGTCAAGGTAGACATGTACCATGGTTGTTGCTTTTCCGTGGTGTGCTAAGTCAATACTATAAACACTAGCCACCTCCAAAACAGGATAAATTCCTGTGCTGAAATTGGAGGGTGGACATGGCAGACCAAGAAAATGACGGCATTGCAGTTGTTTGGTGTCTCCACCTCTTGCCAGCTTCTCTTCTGTGGTGAAAGGATGAAACACCACTGACATCAATGGGATCATTCCCCTTTTCACCAGCAGCAGTGTTAGTTCTCTGGCATTCAAGTACTGCAGGACTTGAGGAGAGTTGTGATGGATTTCTGAGAGTGTCTCTAACCAAGAGTAGTTTTGTTTAGGTCTCCCGTGAAAAACCACAAAACCAAAAGGCACCATTTGGGAGAAAAAGCTTGTGATGTTCAGAATAGTGTATGATAGCGCTGACTATAGCAACAGATATTCCTCTGTTATCTGGCACATTTACTTCAGAATGAAAGCAGTACACAAGTGTGAAAACATCCGTTTTTATGGTAGCAGTGTTTGAAGAATTTCTTCTGGGAAGAGCGCTGAACTGGTAGATCACTGCTGAGGTCCTTTTGGCCTAACAGGCCTTTTTTCAATTCTGCAAAGCTGACAACAGTTAAGGGAAAAGATGAACAGCCTTTGCTGGGACACTGCATCAGTTGTATGAGAAATGGAAGTGGGTCATTCTGGACATAAAATTTAATGGAAAAAATGTTTTGTCAGCATCAAGACATTTGAAGACCCATCTGTTGAGGGTGTGTCCGTTTCTTCTGCCATGACATCTGTTTAGAAGGAGGCGAAAAATTCCCCTTGTGAATCACACCAGTGCTACAGAGCTGGGAAACTCCTGCCTCTCTGTCCCCTCCCCTCCCCTCCCCTCCCCTCCTCTCCCTCTCCCTCTCCCTCTCCCCTCTTGTTTGGTGTCCCACCCTCAAATGGGAAGGACTGTGGTTTGCTAAGGGTCTCAGTGGAAAAGAAGGCTTAAAAAAAATTGGGAGGAATCAAATGGCAATTTCTCATGTCATAGATGCTGTAAAATTTGTCTCTTATTGTGGCACTGTTAAAATGACTGAAAATAGATTATTTCTTAAAACACCATAGAAAAGATTTTTGTGATGCATCCTTTCCAAAATGGGATAATGAGTAAGAAAGTGGAAGGCAAAATGCGGGAGTTTGTTTCAGAGGTATGGGTATTGTGCATTAGATATTATAGATTCCAATGGAAAACCAGTTATTTTAAACTGCTGTTCGAAACCAAAATGCTGTTTGGACCAGTTCGTTTTCGCTTCCACTTGGGTTTGAACATTTCACGTCCCCTGGAAATTAGACGTTGAAACCAATAATGCATTAAGCTGGAAAGTGCTGGATCTCACGCATATTAAGCAGTAAATACTCTTGAGTTTTTATCATTGCTGCATACCTTTTGATAGCCAGTCCCATAATAATATAATATGATGCCTAGAACTGATGTGTTTATTGTTCTAAAGAGATGAATAGCCATATGTTTACCCTGGCTGCCAGATAGAAGGAAAGATTTCCAAAGCACTAAATATAATATTGAACTTGCTGCATTAAATGGTCTGTCTTTATTTTGGCTAGGTCACTTATCTGTTAATTGTGATCTGTAAGTCTAGTTACAAATATTTTTTAAAATACTGTCAGAAAATCAAATCCTGTGTTTACATTCCTTGTGGGCAGAGGAACAGGTCAGTCTCTTGTCTTATTGTGATATCCCGAACACTTCCAAATGCTTCTTCATCTGTGCATTTTGAGGTGAATGCTGCTGTAAAATCCAGGTCACTTCAATTGCACTACAGCTGAAACACAATCTCAGAGGTTTTTTGGTAATATATATGCCCGCTGAGTTACAAAAAATGGTTTCCTCAAGGCAGGCTTTCTTAGCATGGATGCGGTCCTACTGTAAGGTGTCGAACCTCTCTTTTTTATAAAGTGGAGCTGCCTCTGCCTCTGACTTTGCAGCTCAGATAATGGGCAGATGAAGCGCAGGACAACCACTGGGCGCATAAGCATATCCTTAAAGGGATCTATTTTGTGGGACTGGAGAAAATAGAGTCTGTTTGGAATAATCTAGCTAAACTAGCAAATATTCAGCTTCCATTTATTTTCAGTTGTCTGTGAAGGTAAAGAGATTAGTGTTTGCCTACAGAGGAATCACATTGGATCTGCCTTTTAAGTTGTTACAGGATATACAGTTGGGTAGGCACATCTGTAGGGCTGAAATGAGAGAAGTCTCTCGTTTGTTTTCTCCAGTCAAGCATAAATCTCTAATTTTAAGGGCATTCTACCCTTGGTTTAGATTTGTTTATTTTAGTTTTATAGACCCCATTTTAAATCCATTTTAATGAGCTGTTTATGCAGTGATAGTGTTTTTAATATATGTTTAGGTTCTGTGCGCCTCTAAGTGAGGCAATGATGCGTGGAGATGGCATGAATTAATAATATGGCAAAGGCAACTGAAATATCTCCGATATACCAGCAAAACAAGATTTCGATGTGGGTGCCTGTCTGCTGGTTTGCTTGCCCCTGCCTGAGACCAACAGTTCAAGCTGCCATTTCTTTCATTAGGGGTGACTGGTTTGGCTGGCCCCGCTGCGTCCTGGAGCGAGTTAGGACTCCCACTGTGGTGCATGAATGGTCTCAAGGATGCTGTGGTTGTGGGATGAAGATTGGGGAACCGAGGAATGCCAGGAACCAGCATTTCATCCCGTATGCCGTCTGCAGGACAATCATCCTGCACTTAGCTCGGTCCGTATGGGTGAAGTGAAGTAGAATGCTACTAAGACTCAAGCCGGCATATCTAATTAGCTCAATAATCACCTTCACCCAGGGCCGTAGCTGGCCAGCTTGAGAACTTCTGCAAGTATTTGAAAAGTGTTGCAAGCGAACACAGATCCCAGCAACCCGGAAGCATCTCTGCTAGGGAGCATGATGCATAGGCAAAGTTAACTGGGCAAAGACTTTTTTGATGCCGTGTTTGCCTGCAGCTTTTCTAATCATGACAGGTCTGCATGGGACAGTTTGGTGACCTGAGACTTGCCACAGCGCAAGGTATGACAAGGCTTTTTGATGGTCTTTATGTGTGCCTACTTCCTGGCCACTCAGAAGGAGCTTCATAATTTGTCTCCAGACATATCTTGAATATAATAACAGGAATAATTAAAACTCAAATAGCAATTTGGTGCTCTGACCATCTGGGATCCAGGCTGAGAGATGAGATATAGTATAGGCCCTAAAGCTGTTAGTAAGGTAAGCCTTCTTACTCTTTTTTTTATTAATTAATTTAAATGGCTCTTAAATGATTTTTAAATGAGTTCATACTCACAACAGCTTTGAAAATCTGTGTCTTGCCGGTGGGATCTGACTGCTGCTTCTGCTGCTGTGTCTTGGTCTGATTCCCAGCTGGAAAAGCTGAACCTCTGTATCAGCTGGGTGCAACCTCAGCACAGTGATAAAGGAAAATAAACAGAAATAGTTGGAAGCTTTTCTAAACACCAGTTAGAGAATCCCTTTTCTAATATATGGACCCCAGAGAGAAAAGAAAACAGAGAGGAAGAGGATATTACATGTGCTTTATTTGCATAAGCATGTGATGGCTGTGTTCCTTGCTTGGAAGGAGGATGCTGAGAAGTACTGCGTGTATGAAGTTAAAGCTGATGAAAGTGTAATACACAGTAGTGTTTTATGGAATATGACTTGTAACAGGGTTTTCTTCTCCCCTGGTAGAATAGTCTGGAAAGGTTGAATTGGGTTTTATTCCACTAAGGCAAGAGACTACACATTGTGGTGGTATAAGGGAAGAACTGGAAGAGTGGCAGTGCCAGGGCAGTTAATTCTGGGCTCACCTTTGGGCTTGTCCATCCCACGTATAGCAGCAGAGTAAAGAGGAGTCGCAACCGCTCCGCTTCTTTTCCAACCTAAAATAGTGTCTCCATGGCAGGGTGTGCCACTCCAGTGCTGCCATTCCCAGGCTCATCAGACTCATTAAGGGACGGAGCTAATGCTATCAGTGCAGTGGTACACTGATGCAAATGAGCAACTTTCATTCCCTGTGACCCAGGCAGCTCGCTTGGAGTTAGGAGGGCTTATCCTGAGGCTGTGTCCCAAACACTGAGGTGCTTATCATCTCACGCCTCCTTAGCTGGGGAAAGCCTCTTGTGAGCATGGTGGAGTTAGACTTCCAAAAGCCTGTAGAGGAGGACCAAGGAGAATGAATTCCCAGTTAGTAGCAAAGGGGAGAGGGAATCCATCCAGATGCTGGGTTCAGCGGGAAGGGGAAGGGGAAAAGGCTGGTTATTTCCCTGAAGGACTGCTTTTAAGCTCCAGGGGAAGCTGGGTCAGGTGAGAAACGTTTAGGGTGGGTGTAGGTTTTTGGCCAGGTGAGTAGTCTAATACTGATTACGCCATTTTTGTTTGATTAAAAAAACTCTGTCTTTAGTGCAAGAGGAGTGGCAGAAAAACATCCTGTGATTTTTCATTTTGCAGCCAGCACCACAAAGCACAAAAATCAGCTCTTGGCAGCCCAGCAACGAGCAATGTTGTCCCATGCTTTGCTGCAGCAGTGACTGCTGCAACAGTAGTTTGAAGAGCTGATGCTGCCCCAGGTTGCCAGTCAAGCCCTGGCTGGCCCTTTTCGAGGGCAGCCAGCTGATGTCTCTGTGATGCTGTCAGCTTCAGGGCTGTTGGTCAGACAGCTTGTACCTTTTAGTCTCAAAAAGCTCATGTCATCAGCAAGGTTTAGGACTAAAAAAGCCAAAAGGCATTTTTTAAAAGGCCACCAAAAGATGCATTTTTCTACCAGGGTCTCCCAATATTATTTTTTTTTTCCTTTTTGCTGTTGCTCTGTGCCTGACAGATACTTGCAATCCTCACTTGAAGGTCCACACTCTGGTGGGCAGCCTGGAGTTAATCTGAGCTATTCTGGCAGCTGTCTTTCAGACCTGGGTTTACCAGCCTGATCTCAGCCAGCAGCATTTGCAATCCGTGCTGCTGAGAATTATCAGGCCCAAGAACTAGTAATGTCACCTAAAAGGCAATTCAGAGGCATGCATTTCAGTCCGTCCTTAGCAATTGCCTCTTGAACTGGCTATGGTTTCTTGTAGAAACCGTATGAGGTACCCTGGGAGGCTTTATCAGAGGAGGGATACCGAGTTGCCAGTGGCAATTGCGACTGTGGGTTTCCGTACCAGCTTCTCAGACCTTTTCAGCTCATTCATTCCCAGGCTGTGAGCTGGGAAAGTTCCTGCTCAGTTCAGGTGTTCCAGAGCGTGGTTGATTCTCGGGTATGTTGGGTGTGTCTGGGGGATGCTCATGGTAGGAGTATGACTGTAGCACTGCGTACGGCTGGGAAGAGCGCAGGGAGAGGGGAAGGGTAGGGACCGGCAGGACTAGACAGTTTAATTGTGAGACGCTGAAGCCCTTCCCTTCTCTCTCACCTGGGCAGCCAGGCAGCCCCTTCAGCTTGCATCTGAGGAGCTTCCCTTCAGCACTTAATTTGCACTTTTTCAGGGTCCCACCAGACCCTGAAATAAACAAACAAACCCCTAGTAAATGAAAAAAAAACCAACAAAAAAACACCACAAAATCACCACCAGAAAAATAGAATCACGGGTAGGAAGGAGGAAAGCTTTGTTGTGAGTGGGTCACATATAGGAGAGCCCCTACAGGAGATCTGCTCCATAACAGGTCATTTCCACCCCTGGGTGCTATTCACAATAGAGGAGCTGTGTTGATTTGGTACTCAAACAAGAGGACAGAGGAGGATGACATCCTGGAAGAGTCTTCTACCACTTTGTAAAGGACTGGGACAGTCTCGCCACTGAGAGTTTCAGAATAACTTGTTCTGCTGCATAGGACCTACAGGCTTGCAGCCTTCGAAGAGCCAGGAACAGGGTTGGTTCAGTCCACATTGTCTTGCAGCCATATAAGAAGGCGACAGCACATCTGGAGATTGCTGTCTAGAGATATACAAGATATACAAGAGATGTACAGGCTGACAACTTCTGTGCATCCTTCAGAAAAATAAAAAGTGACCCTCCAGGAGGGTGTCCATGTAGGCATCCTTCCTCTTTGCCCCAGGTTGGAAGTCTTTTGGGGCACTTAGGGACTGACTAAGAACATCCCCTTGGGATAAGAGGAAGGGGGAAATTGGCATCCCAAGAATACCAGTTTATTGTAGTGGTGGTGTATGGATGCTGCCCTCCAGCTGGCCGTGTAGAGCAGGATAGAGACGATTGCTGCCGGGGGAAAGCCCATCCCTCAGGCCGGCCGTGGGACCCCTCATTCCTGTATTCCTGCCCTTGCAAATCTTCATGTCTAACGGCTTTTTTCTCTCCCTGGCTCACTCCATTTGTCACTTGGGCTGAGCTTGGCTTTCAGCCCCATCAAAACCCTTTAACCACCACCCTGCTTCCCATCTCTTTGGTCCTAATTTCCTTAATCTTTTCATACTCCCACCTTTTCTTATGTTCCCAGGGGAATACAAATGGCTGCTACATGCCAAAAGATACCACCCATCCCAAACTGAAATAAAAAAGTAGTACCGAGATGTGAGTGTAATGACTGTAATTAACTGTCTAGTCTCATGACAATTGTCCTCTCTTCTCCTTCTTTCTCCCTCAGGCTTTGCTGTTCTCTCTCACTCTTTCACTTCTGCAATAGGAGTAAATTCCTCATGACAGGGGATTGTCTTTTGCTTGTTTAATATGCCTGCCTGCTTTAAACACTACCTTAATGGTAATTCCAAAAGTATAAGGCACAGAGTCATTTCTCTACCCAGACTGCACAGGACTGAGACGCTGTAGCACGTTACTGGAAGAAAATCTATCTTATTCCTGCGGGTGAAACAACAGATCATCTTAACGGGAAATGAAATGACTAATAGCAACTGGCCCGCGCTGTTCCTGTGACAGGCCAGCTTGTTGAGAGTGCTTTGGTGACTGATAAGATAAGGGAATGGAAAAGAGACGTTGAGAGGCCGTTTCATTCAAACTTAAACAAATCTCACGCGCTGTAGATTGGTTGGTGTCCTGCCCTAATATTTCAATTTTATTAGCAACCAGAAAAACAAAATCAAAGTTCCCAAGGCACAACAAAACAAAGTGAAAGTTCCCAAGGCGCAACAAACCAAAACAGGCTAAATAAAAATATGCTCGAAGACATGCATAATGTATTAACTGTATTTTGCTTCATTTGTAAAGAGCAAAAGAGAACAAATAACCAGCGTTTGGCCCCTTATGGGCCTTTGTCAGGGACGTACTTCTCTGAGCTGTTCAGTGGGGGAAAAGATTTTAAAAAACATTTTTTCATAAGAGTTTTTCAAGCTGCCCTACAAATATTTATTAACTACTATGTTCTTGGGCTTTAGTTGAAGCAGGACATTTCCAGCTCTCTGACTAGTTGGAGAAAATTTGTACCACAAATAAAGGAAACCTGCAAGCCTGTCTCTAGCCCCGTATCCTTGTTTGTGAAAGTGGGTGCTACTGAGCTGTACAGAACAATTTCCATGCACGTGGGCTGCCAGGATAGGACTTTTAAACCAGGGTTTCTATGATACCCACCTCAAAATTGCAAGTAATAATTTAGAAGGTTTTTTTTTCTTCCCAACTTAGTCATAAATCCTCTTACAGTGTAACTAAGTGAAGTAGATTTGAAGACTGTATTTTAAAACAAAACGTTTCTTTTTTATTATTATTCTTTGGTCTTTTTTTTTTCTTTTTCCTTGAGGGGGAGTATTCTGCAGATGCTTTAGAAATTAGAGTCTTATTTCCAGTGCAGAAACAACCGTTCTGGCTCAAGTGCTGTCCTTAGCCTGACTCCTGTCCGCACGCTGTCTAGTCCACACCCAGCTGTCTGCTGTTTTGTGCCAGAGCTTGCAGGCCCAGCCATCACTTGGAAACTTGTAGGAAACAGCATCAAAATATGTCCTAAATAAAATAGCATGGGTTTTCTGAGGGACTTCATATCCTCTTCTGGATTTAAAGCACTATATATATGCCGTGGTGCTGTTGGCAGATGGAAACTAGTGTTTTTAGCAAGTGGATTTTAAAGGTGGCAGATTCCAGGCAAACGAAACAAAACAGTTTTTCTTCCTATTCTAATTCTTGTTGGATATACACTTGGATATCTGAAGAAACAGTGTGAACTTCAGATGTTTACCTGAAATGACCTTTGTGAAATCTAGATATTTGTATTTGCAAACTTGTAGTCCACATCCAAAATGTGTAAGGATTTCTTTTGTTGAACTAATTCGCAAAAGAAGCTCAAGCTTTCTCTGTGACCTCTTTATACCCTACGGAAATCCCTCTCTAATTTTTGTAACAGCTTCTATGTTCAAAAGCTTAAAAAAGTAAATTAATTTTTTCAGTCCAACTGCAGAGCATATATGAAAGTAGAAGCTTGTGTTTCAAAGAAGTGTCCCACTTGTATTTGTATGGTGCAAAATGCATCTGTCCTCGTTTCATCTGGGATAGAGTTAATTGTCTTTCTAAGGGCTACTGTGTTTCGTATTTAATATGAAAGGAATGTCAATAATGCATATTGTTTCACTTGTTGCTAGGTGATGTTTATACTATTCAAGGACTTTTTTTCAGCTTCCCATAGAAGCTGAGAAGGAGCATAGACAGAGCAATGGAATGGTCAATGGAATATTCCATACCATAGACATCATGGTATATAAATGGGGGTTGGCCGGGGGGGTGAGAATCCGTGATCGCTGCTTGGGATGGACTGGGAAACCAATTCACTGGGTGGTGAGAGTGACTTGTGTTGTATTACTTCATCTTGTATATTATTTTACCATTTTTTTTTTCATTTTCCTGTTATTCTTCTAGTAACCTGTCTTCATCGCAGCCCACGAGGTTTTTTTTCCTTTCCTTTCCCCTCCTTTTCTTCCTCTTCTCCCTGCCCTTCTGGAGGGAAGGGAGAGCTGCACGAGTGGCTGTGTGGTGCTGGCCGGGGTTAAATCACAACAACTTCATATGCTGCCATACACGCAGACCATCCCAGATTTTGGAAATTCTTTATGAGACATTTCTTCCCTCGCTAATTTCTTGCTTTTATGATCTTTAATATGCATGTGTACTTGCAAACACAGAAGTTCAACTGCTGTTCTTTGAAAGTGTGGTGCTTAGGACTACTGAAGACCCTGTCTCCGTAATTCCCAGAGGTGGCCTCTGTTTGTACTTACACAATCTTCAGTATAAGAGCTGCCTCTGCATGCAACTTTTCCATTATTCTGTTATTATTTCCATTATTAGCTCGTGGCACAGATGCCTTGGCGGTGGGGACATTACAAATGCACACAGAAGTCACTTGCAGGCACAGGAGGAATCTGTTTTGTTCAAAACATGACCTTAATTTGCATGGCTGTAGCTGCTTGAGCGCAGACACTTTGCAATTTTAGTGTTTGAGCAAGAACAAGCGCTTTAAGAATTTTTTCCAATACGGAATTCTTGCTGCTCTTTGCTGTCCAGAAGATGCAGGATGGGTTTGCAGAAACTTCCACATGCAAGGCTATAGAAATGTGAAAGGATGCCACTAACATTATCCCTTGGAAGACACCCCCGATACAAAATTGCGGTTTGATTGGTTGTTGGGGGGTGGGTGTGGTGTGTGTGGGTGTTGTTTATTTTTATTTCATTCAAGTTTTTCTTCTTCACGGAAAGCTTTTTGCCACTAGTTGCAGACTCCAAAGTCAGTGGTGACATGGCAAGGGTGCATCCAAAATCTAACAGATCTTAGTTACGTTTTTGCTTCTTAAAGTGTCTGTCAGTCTGATTTGTGCCTAAGGAGCAGCTTGTTAAACTGGAAGCGAGCAGGCTGGGGATGTGGGTAGGGAAACTGTTCAGAAAAATAACGACCCTTTCTTCCATCAAGGGCATCTGCCCGCTTGTTACTGTGATGGTATGGAGTCATGGAATGCTTCAGGTGTCCTTGCTGATAGGTAGCCAGAAAGGCTCTTCTCATCTCAAGCAGAACCGGTTGTATACGAACGTTGGCACGGCGAGACACACATGTATCCCCTCCAGGCTTAATTAGGTGACACACAATAACTGGGGGGTGAAAGTGGAGCCCAGCAAGAAGCTCCAGCAAATCTCCATCCCGACAGTTTATCTAGTAAGAAATAGCCTCTACTCTACACAGGTTAGGACAGCAGTTTTCAACTTTATTTGTGCTGTAAACCTCTTCCAACCACAAAAATTACTTTGTGGCCCCGGTCCCATCAGATTATTTTAAATAAATACAAACATGGCAAGTGCTTGTACCCCTTCTGGAAGCATTTTGCAATTGTGATTAGTTCATGGACCTTGGTTTTAGAGAAGGCAGTTCAGTCCAAAAGACCACTTGCCACTCTGCATAAAATGGATCCTCTGATACCATCGGTGCATAATTTTTTCTGGTTCAAGGACAAGACTCTATCGTAAGTAAATCTCTATAAGAAAACAGTGTCAAAAGAAATCAGAATAAGCCTTTTGCAAGAAAGGGTAAAGTTAAAGCATTAAAAAAAATAATAAAAAAAAAGAGTTTGTATAACTCATTAACTTCTGACGTTTTAATGCCTTCCCTCCAGGAAAATTAAAAGAAATGGACAATGTTTCTGTTCTGCAAGGGACTTGTTGAAAGTCTTGTCCACATAGTAAACCCACATTGGCAGAAAAGTATCCATGACAGAGAGTTACTCCTCTGAATAATATCTAAATATTAACCAGAATTTTTATTTCATGTGCAGATTTCCCAAATCATTGCAGTGATCGGAAACTTTTGCCAGCTGCTCCAGTGCTTTGATCGCTATTCCTGACATAAGACCCTCCTTTGTTCTCCTTCTTGTCTTCCAGTAACAAAGTAAGAAGAAAGCCAAGTTTTGCTTTCCATTGCTCCTTATGATCAGCTCTGGGTATGGACTCAATTTGTGCTGCTTTTGGTACTGTAAAAACCCCATGATAATGCAAAGTTGCTTTTTGTTAATAGAGCCAGCATTTGCGGTCCTGATAGAAGTGTTCTCCTCCTCCTCTGGACTTACTGCTGCCACTGTGTCTCAGGCAGACTTCATGGTCTTAATACTAAACTGGCCCTTTGCTGAGGGAGTTACTACGCATAATGGTATTAGATGCATCTAATTTTTGCATCTAATTAGTGCATCTAATTAGATGCACTATTTTTCCTCCCACATGCATGTGCGCTACCTTCCTGGTATCTCTTAGAAATTCTTTCCTCCTGTTGTAAGTGGTCTCATTTCTAGGTATATGGAGGTTGCAGTATTGTGTATTGGAGATGCAGCTTTGCAGAACAATGAATAATTTTATTTGCAGGATACTGTCGATCTGGGTAGGAGACACAAATATGTCATTGCTTGACAAAGATTGAATGGATCTGAGTCTTTTTTTTTTTTTTTTTTTTTTTTTTCAGACTGGGTTACAGAAATGCCTCCGCAGTCAATTGGTTTATACCACTTTGGGCCCATTTTGTGATCTGTTCATGCTGGTGCTATACAGGATTTAACCAGGCTACACGGATATTAAGAAAATCTGTGTTTGCGTGAAACAGGTCCTTACTATATTATAATGGGAAAATTACTGCTGTTTTTATTCCTGTTAGGATCAGCAGTAATTTAAGCTCGATTGTAGCTGCTTCATACTAATATTAAAGTGGTTATGTGCTCTGAAATATTATGGTGTTCCTTACCTTTCTCCCCTCATTTCTGTGCCGTCTCTCTCAACTGGCTGTTCTGTCTTACGTGTGTGCCTGCTACTGCTCTGGGCTCAGGTGGCCAACGCTCATCTCCTTGTTTCACTGCTAGTCCACTCATAGTGAAAATCTGTATATTTTGCTCACATTTGGGCTCACATTTCTAGGGCATTTTGTTCTAGCTCTGTGCTCGGCAGCCTCCTGGATGCTTTCAGCTGGACCCAGCTTAGCAGGAAGTGATTATTGCCCTCCGTTCATCAATTGTGAGTCCACTTCTGAAGTACTGTATCTGCTTTTGGGCTCTCCAGTACAAAAAAGGTTTGAACACACTGAAGCAAGTCCCACGGAGGGCCACCAAGATGCACAATGGGCTGGAGTAGGTGATGTATGAGAAGTGGAGAGATCAAATGAAAAGAAGGCCACTGGGGGAATCTTACTGCTGTCTACGACTAGCTACTAGGAGGGGATAGATAAGTCAGAGCCAGACTCAAAGGTCCATGGTGATAGGAGAAGAAGGAACAGGCACAATTTGTAGCATATGAAATTCTGATATTTGGGGAAAAAAGAATCACCATGGGTGTGATCAAACACTGACACAAATTGCCCAGAAAGGCTTTGAAGTCTCCATTCTCAAAAATATTCAAAATTTGACTGGAGAAGACCCTGAACAACCTGCTTTGAGCAGCAAATTGGACCAGATGACGCCCAGGAGTCACTTCCAATGTAAATTATTCTTTGATGATCTTATCTTCAGAGAGAGAAAGTAAATTACATGGGCGGCTTTGGAGATATGGATGAGAAGTACTGGGAATCGATCTCCAGAGATGTAGGTTTTTGGGGGAATAGCTAATCATAGAACAGCCCAGGTTGGAAGAGACCTTGAAAGATCATCTGTCCAACCTTTCGTGGAAAAGGGAGCCTAGATGAGATGGTCTAACACCCTATCCAGCCGCATCTTGAAAACCTCCAGTGATGGGGACCCTACCGCGTCCCTGGGGAGGTTATTCCAGTGGTCGATTGTTCTCACTGTAAAAAATACGTTTCTTATATCGAGATGAAACCTCTCCTGGTGCAACTTGTACCCATTGCCCTTCATCTTTTTCATGTGGCTCCTCACGAAGAGAGAGTGTCCCTTCTCTTTGTAGCCGTTCTTTAAGTACTGGAATACTGTGATGAGGACCCCCCTGAGCCTTCTCTTTTCCAGGGTGAGGAGTGGCAATGGCTGAATGAAAATTCCCCTTCAGAGTTTCATAAACAGTGGCACTGACAGAGAGCAGAGCGAGATGGCTTGCAGGAAGGCGAAGGACAGAAACCAGAACTCTAGCCCATGTTCTATTTTTGGAGGACTTGGAGAGAAACTGGGCACAGAATACCACTGCTGACCTGCGGTTTGTCGGGACGCAGCTAATAGACAAAGGACGTGGAGCACTGGCTGACTCCTGTCCCCCTACGTGGGGGCAGCAAGCAGGGTCCTGCCCAAGGTGCTCACAGCTAGGCAGGGCTGACCGACTTCCCTTGCTCCCCGCCCCCCGCCTGTCTGCCTTCAGTCTCGGGGGTCACCCAGGCTGCTGGCAGCACAGCAAGGAGGCTGGCAAGTATCGTTGCATTAGCCTTTATTAAAGGCTGTTAGCATTGTGTGCTGTGACATGTACCTGCTATTTATTGCTTTCTCCCTGGGTTGCATGTTATCGTCTTGGATGGATGTGAGCCAGCTTCCAAATCCTGCCCTTCCTCTTTCCCTCCCGCTTGTTCAAAATCCAGCTGTATTCAGCAAGTATAAAAGCGCTGACCTACGGAGCCCATGACAGCCAGCTGCAGTCCCCTACCCCCTTTCTTTCCTGTTTCCCTTGCTCATTTTTCAATTGAAGCAGTTCCGCTCTCTCCAGTGCTCAAAATGGGAACCGTGCTCCTCAGTGCAGAAACTTTCTGCCCCTGCCATTAGTCACACAAGGAGTTCATTTGCCAGCTGCACCAGGTTAGGAAAAGGATGACTTGTACCATAAACATGTGCCATGAGCGCCAGCTAGTCCATAATTCAGTTTTCAAGTCTATAACATGTTTTGCTCAAACAAGTAATTAATTCAGTTCACCATTTCAAGTTTGTTATGAGCAGTAATCTCAGTAAGGCACTGTTCAGCAGTATAAATCCTAGGAAGTCGTTATTTATAAGTATAAATCTTACTGCAGCATCCTCTGATCAGTAAAATAGGGCTTTTTCTGGCTGGTCGGGCGTCCTCTATGTCACAGCTGCTTGGGGAATGGCAAACAAAAGCATTAGACTGCCCATGTGAATATTCACCTCCCTTCTCCATACAGCAAAGTGTCCCCAGATTCTGCTGTTCATTGATAACTTCACCCCATGGGCCCCTTTGCATGACAGGTCCCTGGACCGAGGAGTCACAGAGGTGTCAACCGTAGAGAGGAATCCCAATCTGGTTTGCCCTGTGCAGTAAACATAAAGCTGGCTTCTGTCCTCTGGGCGCTGGAGGAGCTGGAGAGGAGCTACGAACTCCCAGACTTTGTGCTCTGAAAGTCAGGAGGAGAAGAGGAGGGAAAGAGAGCTATGACGTGTGGAGACTTCCAAAAGTGGAAGCAGGCTCTGTACCTGGCATTGCAGAATTGTGAGAGAAAAAACACGTATTCTTTTGTGTGGTGAAAAAAATGAACAATGAGCAGCACCTGTAGTTTCCTTGCCTTTTGGCTGTCGTAGGTGAAAGGTCCAGACCCATCAGAACACTACTGTTTACTATTTCCCAGCATCTGGTAACGAGTTGTGACCTGGAAGCCTCTGCAAATTGAGGGAGGTATGAAATTTTTTTTCTCTGGGATTTTTTTCCGGAAAAGTAAATAGGACATTCCCTTCATTGTCATGATGCTGGTGAATATAGTGGGACCAAGAGTCTGGAAACAAAGGGATGTGCTATGGTAGAGCGTAAGCTGGCTGTGTGAATTAAAGGTAGATAGCAAAGTGATACCTACAAGTGAGCAACTCTCTGCAACTTCTCCATCAAGCCGAAGGGAACAGCAGTCCAGGGCATTGAGTGTCCCTGCGTGCTCTAAGCCAAGTGTCAGCTTGTCAGGGGGCCGGGAATCGCAGGGGTGGAAACGACAGGCTGCCAAGCCGGTCACACTGATGGAAGCAATGTTTCCAATGAGGCAAGAGTTAAACTTTGTGGCCAAGAGTTAAACCTCACGAACCTGTGTCAAAACAACAACCGTTTTGTAGTTCATGTGTTTTTTATGCATTTATACTGTTAAAAAATAAGTCTTATTTGGAAATATGTTTTAATTTTGAAACTTTTTTATTTCCCCACTTACATACTGCTCTTGCACTATAAAAAGGCATCATCTGCTGCTTTTAAAATGTACTGTAAGCTGCAAGACTTGCATAACAAATGCTACATTAAGTAATCAACCTCTTCAGACCAGTAGGTCATGGCACTGAAATTGCCTGTTCGTGAAAGCGTAAGTTCCTCAGCTTTGGAAACCCATGAAAACATGCAAATCACTCAAACCAAACCCACAGAAAAATAATGTCCTCTTCCCCACCGCTGCCCTGCTGTGGGAAAGGCCTTTCGCAGTCCCTGATTTCCCCCCAGAGTGAAATCACATCCACCACTCAATACAAAATTAATAAAGGTATATAGAGCATGTTGAGCAAAACACTGACATATCCCCAATGGTGAATTTACATCCCGCCCCCCCCCCACTTCTCCGCCCCCCCCAGTCCTGTTTAAAATTAATAAAGGAAGACAGAGCACACAAAGCTGACACGGGAGAGCGTAAAACCCCACACGTAGAGTCCGCCAAGGTTTGTCACTGCGAGGGAGCTGCCGCGATGGAGAAAGCGTGAGGCTTTAAAGCACGCATTGGAAATGCCGGTTCCCTTTCTCGACCAGGTTGAGGAAGGCTCGCTGGCAGTGCGCCCAGTGGATTTGTCTCTCGGGAAGGGTCATCGCCTGAATTATTCGTTGCGTTCACAACGTTCCTGCGCCATCGAGTCCCCTTTCCCTTCTTCCTGCAGGTGATGTGCAGGATAAAAGATGCCGTTGCCATCAGAGGCTTGTTCGGCTGCATCCCACCTTCCGCTTGCCTTCTGCCCTTCCCTCTCCCGAAGACACACTCCGCTGTCATCGGTGTGCGGTTATAGGACTGTAAAAATGTTCTGTGATCTGTAGCCAGCCAAAGGCTTCATTGGCCATGGTGATAGACCAGGGAATGCTGGAGCAAGGGAATGCGGATACTATTAATGTCTACAGCATTTGTCCCCTTCAGCAAATTGCCCTATTTTAGAACAGAAAATAGATGAGAATCCCCAAAGATTGCCTTGGGTAAATCTACCTGAATGGTTACCTGGCCATCGGGAACCTCTTCTATGGCATGGAAGGCCTGGCATGGAGATCAGGTACCAGGAAGATGGGCTCTACTAGTTGTCCTACAGCAATTAAGCATAATCCTTTGTACTCAAAGAGATCAATAACCTCTTCTTGACCGGCAAATCTTACATCTGTACCCTTCAGAGCCATGCAGACCTCCTCTGCGAGTGCCAGCCATTGATCTGGCTGCAGAAACTTCTCACAACCGATCGGGAGCAGTTGGAAACTGTCAGTTTTCAAAATGGTTATGGCTGCACATTTCTGAAGAGATAAGAGTTGTCTTGTACTGCATGCTGGCTTCGGGTTAAACTTTTCTTTATCGCTCTGATGTTCTGCAGACACCGCCCGTTACCCCCAGGTTTGCAGCCAGCTTCTCCCACCAGTTAATGCGTATTTTATGAGCCCAGAGATGATGCTGCGGAGAGTGGAGCTGTGCCAAGAAGAGTTGTTCCGGCTTGTCTTCATCCTTGTCTCTTTTTTTTTCTGTACTTGCGGCAGCTGAAGGGGAGGAGGGGAATGCTCTATCCGTGGCAAGAAAAAGCAACCCAAACTGCTGTGTAGCGTGATGGCTGGTGTGCAAATGTACAGCTGCCGAGGAGCAATGTGTCAACCATGCGTCTTAGGCTCCTCATATACCAACTCTTCGCATTGCTTCAAAGAGAAACTCCACCAGTCTGTGGTGGCCTGTTAGAGGTCTGCAGATGGTACTGAGTGCCCCAGAAGTGGCATCTATTTGGGGACCGACTTGCAAAGACTCCGGGGATTTATTTTCAAGTTTGATCCCCGAGGTGGGATCAAATCTGTCACCTTGGGTCCTGCGGGACAGACCCACAGCGTCCTCAGTCTGGCAGCAGCCCAGTGGGCCCTGGGCACGTGGCCAAGCTGCTAAGCCACCAATTTCAGGAGTGTATTTCATAAGCAATGCCTTATAGCTAACTTAAACGTGAACTGGTCGTTTGGATGAGGCGACTGTGTGTTAGGTAGGATGAAGCTGTTGCAACAAAACATCTTCCTTCCAAGAAAATCCCTTCCTGTAGGCGAGTCTTTAGTCATCTTTGTAACCTTTGTCATCCTCTCCTCCCTGGGGAGTCTTCTCTGTGACCTTTGCTATTCTACCAAGGCGTCTCATAAATTATTATTCTTTTAAATGGCACTTAGGCTGTCGTAGTGGCCGCTAGCCTTGAAGATTTGCAGTCTACCCTGTAATTTTGAGAGGGGGGAAAAAAATGGTTAAGTGACAGAAGAAATATTGTACTTCACGGTAAAACTACTTTTGTGTTTCATTTTCTGCTCAAGTCATTCATATCCCTGTCACTAACCTCATTCAGGTCAAGGGCTTGAGGCAGAGAACAGGAATAATATTTTTGGTCAGCCTGATGCATCTGAATATTACAAACATTTGTAATTTTGAAATTGAAATGAGCATTGTGTTAAATCCTCAGGCAAATAATATTAAGGCATAATAGATTACTGAAGTTTGCATTTCTTTTGGCAATTCAGACCAAGGCTCTTTTGGCTGGTTATTCCAGACATTAATGAACCCGCTGGCACAAAGGGAGCTGCTCCTTATGGCTGCAGATTGGATCCCAGGTTCTGCAAACTTCACAGGAAATTCTGCGGGCCAAGTAGTTGAAATATTAAAGAAAAAATTAATCAGGCACACATTAAATGTGAAGCATGGAAGAAAACATCTGCAGCACTCGGTGGACGTCTGGGTAACATACTTGCAGTGCTGTTTTGCCAGCTTACATCTGGAGTGGTTCATCAGAAGAGCACAGATGCTAGTGTGAAATAGGTCATCATAGCAGCAGGGCATCGGAACAGAGACATTTCTTTTTTTTTTTTTTTTTCTTTTTTTTTTTCCTGCAGTAACAGCTATTCCTTTTTATTCACACCAATTATGAAAATGTTAGCCAAGTCTGAGATGTGAATGCATGTATTGTGACAAGCCCATACTCTGAAAGGGCATCAAGGTAAAAACTAACCTAACGAGGAGGCTTCAGAGAAGCAGTCCTTTTGCAGTACACACTGAGCATCCTTTAACAGACATAGTGGCTATTTTTTGCTAGGATTATGATTATTATTTCTTTTCCTTTGCTTTATTTTTTTGCATTTTAGTTGAGATGTTACTGAATGCCTTCTTGGTGGCAAATGCCCAGAAGCGGAGATGCTAATTCACGGGAGTTTCATCAGTCATTTCAAAGGAGAGGTCACATAGATAAGAAAAATGAACAGCACGCAGTATGTGAAGCAGTGACATTCAATGAGTCCTTGTCACTAGCAGCCATTAGCATGCAAGCCTGCTGTTATGTTTCAGTGCTTTATGTGCTTTTCTTGACCAGGCAGGGAGCCTTCGGAGCACTGTAGCAGTTAATACCATACAAGTTATTGTTTCTTTCTTGAATGCCTTATATTTTTAGTACCATTTAGATGCTTCTCTGTCCCCTTGTGCATCTAAAATTTTAAAGAGAATCAAAGAATGCATAATTTATATCTGTCCCAGAGGTAATGGAGTGACTCAATGATATCTGTGAAGGGGATGATTTTAGATTTCATGTCTTATGCAAGAGGTGATTTTTATACGAAAACTGCAAAAATTGGCCTCGGGGATACCCAGATAATTATCCTTACAACAACGGGTGTGGATTCCAGGGGGATTATAGCAAAAAGCTATAGTGTATTGGATTTACCCGTGTGTGTCACTGTTGTCGTAATCGAAAACATAGCAACTGATAGATCTCAGGCAATATAACTTGTATTTTGGCTTGGAATAGCACATGCAGGAGGTGTGAAAAGACAGGTTTGCTTTGATTCTGTTGAAGAATTCATGCAAGATGCAAGGCATTTGTTTACTGTTGAGATTCTTTCCTTCAGTTAAAGGAAAAAACAATTGTTTACTGATGTTGGGCAGAACCCATCAGTATGTGCTTTATCACACAGCACACTTCCACTAGACTATTTCTGGTTTCATTTACCAAAAGCCTAGAAGTGCCATGGCTAGAAATAAATGTCTGCTTCTTTGATATGCTATATGTTTGAAAATGCACTTTAAGGTCTGTATTACAGACAGTTCAAAGGGAATATAAATTGGTGCAGTATTCTCTCTTTTTTCTTTTCTTTCCAATCCAGTCCCACATATTCATTGCATTTTTATCAAGACTGTTTTCAATAACGTCTCTTTAAAAACAACTTACCATTTTGTATTTTATTTAACTTGGACTTTGTTATATTTAAATAATTGTTAACGATCTTGCTGCTTCCATAGTTTAAAATGTTTAACATCCTCTAAACCAATTCTACACTGACTTTTAGCATTGTGTATCCAAGGAGACAGCTGATCTTATTTCCTTTTCCTTTGGAAACCCTCTAGCTTTAACTATTCTTTCTGGTTCTTGCAGGGTTGGCCATGACAATTGGTAACGTTCCTTTGGAAATACCATGATGGGGACGCTGAGAAGTTACCTTGCTTCCTACAGGTCTGTAAACTCTTATTGCATTCGCACTATTTCAGCATGTAGGCTCCTGTGCTGACTTGCTATCTTTTTTTAATCTCAAATGCACGCAAAGCAAATTAAAATTCAATTTTATTCTGGAGCAAGCGTGAAAAATTATTTTTGTTTCTTGCAAAATATTGAGGACGTGACTCTGTTCTGCTACTGTTGTATGAATGGAGAGTAACCCATGCGTCTTTCCTTTGAAGTGAATTACTGCAGTTTATAGAGTTGAACTGCAGAAAGGAATTGGGCCTGTAAGTCATTCTCACCGCACCGCTATGCCTTTCAGCGTGTGTTGAAACTGCATTACCCTAAAAGGCCCTGCAATCAATTCCTCCCACCCAGGTTGCTAATGTGTGAGCGGCTGTCCCACAGCTATAGCGGTGGACGTTTCAAGGAGCTCGCTTAGAAAAGGGTCAGTGGAATTACTGGGGCTTTTGGGTCAGGAGCAGCTCAGGTTCATAGAAAGTTTAAGAAAATTAAAAAAGAAAAAAAAAAGTTGATATTTAAGAGACTATAAAAAGAGCAGAAAAATAATGGCTTAACCCCTGTAGTGTCATCAAGAAGTGGTGAAGAGCCTGTAACTAATGCTATGTCCTTGTCCACCAGAACGAGTGTGTTATAATCGCTGTGGCCTGTGATCACAATGATTTAGAGGGTAGAAAACACTCCCCTGCATTTCAATATGTTTTTATACGCAGCTATATAACAGAGAAAAATTAGATTCCTTACTGCTTTCAAAGGTAGTACTGAACAGCATTTTTATAGAAATTTGCTCAGAAAAACCAATGCGAATCAACTTTTTCGTCTAGGTGGTCATACCCTGCTATCGGATCACGCTTGGGGTCTGTGGGAGTTGTATCCGGCCCTAAATAATGATTCTCAAAAATGTTGATGTTTGAAATATGCTCTATTTCAATCGGTTGGTTTACCTGAGAGCACTTTGGGTATTATTGCTTTCCTTGTTGCCTCCGTGTAGTCACTTACTGTTCCATTAGCCTGTAGGAATTCTGCAGGGAAAGTGGCTTGTAAACCTTAAACAAAAAGAAAACCAGGTGGATTTAGGGGATGAGTGGTATCGAAAACACCTTTTAATTCATTCTTGGAAATTATTATGATTTGGTAATACCTTTTAAAGCCAACCCCGCTCCAAAATCCCTTAGAAGCTCTTTGAACCTAGATGTGAACCTCACACAAGGCTACAGCTTCCGTAATGAGCAAAAGCCCTAGATTAGACTAGTTGAGATACTGCAGATACAGATCTGATCGGGATGCCTCGGGCCTGTGTTGAGTGAAAGCTCTGTGTTCAAAAATAAGTAGCTTTTCAGAGTAATTGCACAACTGTTGAATGATCTGTGTCATGCTAAAGCTTTACGACTGCGCTATTTCTTTCTTTAATGTTGATATCCCTTAGGGCAAAATTTGTGTTTTTCTTTGGCGGGGCGGGGGTTGGCAGGGGGAGAAAGAAGTGCAAACACGGAAAGGCATTTAGGATAAAGGGAGAAAACTTGTTGCATGTGTTGGCATTTGGGTTATAAATCCTTTACTAGCAGCAGCAGCTGCTTTATAAAGTCTTCCTTTCCAGACCTGTCTATGAGCGTTGTTCGAATCACGACTCACCAAAGACTTCCAAGAGCTACTGCTAAATTTGACAAAGCAAAGTGGGGTTGGGCCTGTGTCCTAGAGAATTTGGTACACACGCAGCCGACACCTGCTACGCAGAGAAAGCTTAGGCAAGTCATTTGTCTAAAACACGTTTTAAAAGTTTCCTTGTTCACAAGTCAGATTCCTGAAGAATAATGGCTTTGTGACATACATACAAACTAGTATTGTGTCATTTAAAAAGAAGATAAATATTATATTAATTTTATATATGTACGTATTAGATATATGTATACTAGGTGGCATAAATTAGTTTGGATATGGCTATGCTGCACCTTCATTATAATGCAGAAGCAAAGGTAAACCGATTAAATTAAAAGGAAAGACATTTCTACTGAAAAGGAGATCCGACGTGTAATTTTCCCTTGGAAAGCATTGCCCCAAGGTATTATGAAAAGGTTTTGCATTGAACCCTTGCAGGAAACAGATATTTGCATCAATAAGAATGCCATCACAGATATATTTTTCATTTTACACAGTTATAAAGTGATTACACAGCAGTTGCCTGGCTGAAGGCTGAACTCACTGGTCCTCGGCCTGGGGTTTGGGTAAAGCTTCTTTTGCAGCTGTGTAGGTATCTCTTGTACCACTTCTCTGTACCATCTGGTATTGACATTGAAGGAAAACAGGATACTGGTCTAGCCAAATAATTCATTTAATCCAGGTCAGCTTTTTCCATTTATCCCGTGTCTTTCGCTGCACATTTAATGTATTTTTTTTTTCTCATAAGTATCTCCTCCTCTTGTACAGTTCTTGTTTTCTTAATCTGTCTTTTATTTCCTGCCTACGATCCCTCGCCCGTTCTCCAGAGAAGTCTCCCTTTCCCTGATACCTTTGTTACTTATTCTTGCTTTGTTGGAGTTTCATTCATTTATTGCTGGAGTTTCTTAATTTTTTCTATTGGGGTCACTAAATGAGGCATCTCTCCAAATGCCTCTCGGGGTCTCCTCAAACCTTTGCCCTTGGCACCCCTACGGTGGAACAAGTGTCTTGGTTTTAGGGGGAGCAGAGAAAAATAAAGGCAGTGAAAACAGTTCATGGCTGCCCCGTGGGATGGGAAGCCCCATCTCTGCCCTGTCCTCCTGTTACAGCCTCCTGGGCACACGATCGGCAGGGGCTTGCTCCTGGGTGGGGTTTGGTGAAGGACGTGCTACTCCATCGTCTTGCAGCTTCTTCAGTAATGAAAACACAACTGGAAAAACACCAATCTGTCAAAAGGCATGGTCGGGAAGGAGGAAGGAGGGGAAGAGGCTAGGGAGAGCACTTTGCCACGGGAGCACGTAAGCATGGCAACTGTAACTTTGATCTCCATACCAGCGCTGCAGGTGGACCTGGAGAGCCCTGCTGCTGCTGTATTAGATACACAGGCCTGCCTTAAAGCCGTGCTGCCAGAGAGGCCAAACCCTCGATGCCATCAGGCTTTGCTCACGGGGATGCGAGGGCGATGAAGTGGATGCTCGCACGTGACGTGTGGAGGTCTGCAAAGGGGAAGCGGGGGGAGCTGAGGCACAAACCATAACCGCGGAGGCAAACACGAGCATGTTATCTTTGCACAACTTATATGCAAATGACCTGGCTATGAAAAGGCAAAAAAGGAAAGGGAATGTCACTACCTGGAAATGTGCCATGTGTGCATTTGATGCATATATTTGAATTATTGAATAGATCGAAGCCAAATAGCCTGGTAACTGGAGAAAATCTATAAGCTAGATGCTCTAAGGAAATGTGGCAGAATAAAATGGGAGGATGGGGGAAGTAAATCTCACAGAGCTGCCATGGAAGGGCGGTTGCATTTTATTAGAACAGAAATTAAAAGAAGACTGTGAGTTTGTAAAGACTATTGTGTCCAAACGATGGGGTGTATGTGCAAGCTGACTTAAACACATATATGCATTTTTTATTTTTGAATGATGATTCAGAGGGTCTGTGACCAGCCAGCTCTGTTCTTTTATTGCCCACAGCAAGTCATGGAGCAGGTGATTATTAGAAAGAATAAAATGACAATTTTCTTACCTGAATAAGAGCTGTGGCCAGAGCAAGAGTTCTGCAAGATGGAGGCAGGGAAAACAAACCAACCAACCCAGACAGCAGATGGACCTTCCATTGGCTTTTATGTTTTGAGCCGTTCCCAAGGAATTCCTAGGAATGGTGGCAAGTGTTTCCTCTACTGGAGGAACAGACCAGAAGCGTCCTTAAATATCTCCCGCAGAATCACAAAATGGTAGGGGTTGGAAGGGACCGTCAGAGATCATCTAGTCAAACTACCCTGCCAGAGCAGGGCCACCTAGAGCAGGTTGCACAGGAATGCGTCCAGGTGGGTTTTGAATATCTCCAGAGAAGGAGACTCCGCCACTTCTCTGGGCAGCCTGTTCCAGTGCTCTGCCACCCTCAAAGTAAAGTTTTTCCTCATGTTGAGATGGAATTTCCTGTGTTCCAGTTTGTGCCTGTTTCCCCTTGTCCTGTCGCCAGGCACCACTGAAAAGAGTCTGGTCCCATCCTCTTGACACCTGTCCTTTAGATATTGATAAGCATTGATGAGATGCTACCCTCAGTCTTCTCTTCTCCAGGCTGAACAGACCCAGGTCTCTCAGCCTTTCCTCCTAAGAGAGGTGCTCCATTCCCTTGATTATGTTTGTAGCCCTCTGCTGGACTCTCTGCAGTAGTTCCTTGCCTTTCTTGAACTGGGGAGCCCAGAACTGGACACAGTACTCCAGATGTGGCCTCACCAGGGTGGAGGGGGAGTGGATGACCTCCTTTGACCTGCTGGCCACGCTCTTTTGAATGCACCCCAGGATACCTTCTTGGCCACAAGGGCGCATTGCTGGCTCATGGTCAACTTGTTGTCCACCGGGACTCTCAGGTCCCTCGCTGCAGAGCTGCTCTCCTGTGGTTTTATCATAGCTGCTTCGCAGAGGAATGGGAAAGCAGTTGAGACACCGCTGCAAACTACATAAAGTGTTCATAGACTCAGATCAAGAACAAGGCTTTTTACCATTCTCACTTCAGTGCCCATCATCTTCTGTTCCAAAGTGGCAAGTAGTTGATCATCTTTGCTGATTTTAACTCCTGGGACATTATGGAAGAAGAAGGGAGATCTTCAGTATCAACAATCGAAAACACCTTAGGGACACCAAAGATCGTTTGGCTCATTTGCCTGCGTTACCAACAAGAGCAAAGATGTCTAGATAATCTGTGAGAGATGTTTATCTAATCTTCCAGTGAGGAAGATTTCAGTGCCACCCCTTGTAGTTTCTTCCAGAGCTGCACAAGACTTGGAGGTATTTCTAAAATCCAAGTTATCACAGAATCACAGAATCACAGAATGGTAGGGGTTGGAAGGGATCTCTGGAGATCATCTAGTCCAACTGCCCTGCCAGAGCAGGGTCACCTAGAGCAGGTAATGCTTTATTTGCTCCATAGGAGGCCATTTGGTGTCTTATTTATAGTGAAGATAGACAACAGTTGAACAGAACTTTTTTTTATGTAATCTGTTCAAATATTAGAAGGAAAAATGATTTTATGTTGTAGTTTATTTCATTTGTTTATCTATTTTTCAGGATAAGCATGTGCAGATCCTAAAAGTCCCATTCTAAAACCTCTTTTTTCTGTCTTCCTTCCATATACCTGTATCCCTCCGTGTGTTGTTAACTTCTTGACTCAAGTGTCAGTGTTAAGAAGCTGACTATAGTCAACATGACTTCCAGATGGATACAAATTAAGTAAAATAAGCCCAGAATTAGAAGCTCGATAATTAATTATGGAGGTATACCCTCAATTAAAATGACTCCAATCCGTAGCTTACCTTAGCTTAGTCTAGATGTAATCACTACTAGTGTCTTCTCTCTATTATCCTTTAAACTCTTCTCAGTATGATACTAGGTAATGAATGACGTTGTTGGAGAGACAATAAGTGTACAACTGATAGCTCTCAGCATATGGATAATGGCACATCCTGCACCTTTTCATTGCCCACAGTCTGGCTGCACAGAGATATCTGAACAACTGATGAGGTGAAATGGTGGCTGTAGCACGTTTCAGAAGCAATAATTGTCCATTCAGGTCCCTTTAAAAGAAAGACAGCAAAGAACTGCTAAGTTTTCTATCACTGAGGCCCTCAGAAGAATCAATCACATCATGAATAATAATAATAGAAGAGGGAGGACAGCTGCTCAACTGAGCATCATCAGTATTGACACCTTCCAGGAAGAGTAATCAGTAATCCACTTGACCAAAGCAGGTGTCACAACAAGATAAAAGTCATAAGCTGCAGCTCCAGTGAGAGTCTGTTGCCTTAGACAGAAAGATTTGAATTGATTTCACTTCTGAAAGGCAGCTCAAACGTCTTCTCCAGTTGAGAGGAGAAATCCATTGTCACTACTACTCTCCAAGTCTCCAGAAACAGCAATGAAACTTGCAGAGCTTGTTACCTAAAAAAAATCAAGGAGCATTCAGATGGCCAAGTGCCAGCCAAAACAAACAGTTACAAAAAAATCTTTTCTTTTTTCTACCAAAGCCGAGCACAATGTTGGCAGGTTTATGTCCTTTCTCTCCTGCTTTTTAGCTAAAATATGTGGAGAGGCCACCAGTTCAAACAGTAAACATTAAAGGACTTTTTTTGGATTTGTGTACATGAGAGAAGAATGATGGTGAGTTTGGTCCTGCAATTCATATATTTGTGATGCTATCACCATTAGAAGCTGCCTGTGATGATTATTCAGCTCTTTTTGTTTTCAGCCTCGTAAAACCTCTTTGACACCAGCTTAATTCAGGAGCAACCTTTGTTCATCTTCAGAACTCAAAACCCAGCAAATTTCACTCAATATCATAAGTAATAGTAAGGCAAAACCTATAATTTGTTAAAGTTTCAGCTTTCTTTCTAGGCTTAAGTGTAGCACACACAGCACTTCGGGACCGAGAGTCCTGAGATATACTGCTCCAGATGGACTCAGATTGCTATGGTCAATTATCACATCAGAAAAGGGAAAATATAGAGAGAAATTGATTATTAGATGCCACAAGTGAAAAACAAAAAGCAAAACTTAAAGAAATTGACATCAACATTAATATGACTTAGGTGACTCCATAGAAGAAATGATCCAATAATGCTGTAGGCAACCATTCGGGAAATAACGTGTTCTTACCTAATGTCATTGATGCCACATTTGGGGGAAAAAAAAAAAAAAAAAAAGCCACTGAATATTGTGTTCAAGAGGCTTTGTAAGAATCAGAGGAAAGCATGACCAGGCAGTTTGCTCAAACAGCAAAAATGAAAGTAGAAAGATGAAAGAATATCTTGGGTCAAGCCACTCTTTAACTTTGAGCTTTCAGAACACCGTTAAAAATTAACTAAGGAAAACATAATACATACTAGTGCCCCAAATATCCTAGAACTCAAAAATTTATTCTCCTGCTAACTAGCCACAGTTTTTTTTTCCTAGAATCATAGAAAATTAGCAAGTAGCTTGAGGGCCTTGCAGCTGCATCAGCTGTGCTGACACTCTTCCCATCAGAGCTGTGGATGACCCATTTCTGAGGGCCTCCATTGTTGGAGGTTCTCTTGGCAATTCATTCCAAATCCTGATTTTCTGTACCATCAGAAAATATTTTTTTTCCATTCTTAGCCTGCACGTTACTTCTGTCTTACCTGCAGTGAACAAGAATGGATTATTCCCTTTTTCCTTGCAACCATCTTTAATATTTTCAGAGTCTTTTGTCAAGTTTCCCCAAGTCTTCTCTTCTTTACTTTAAACAACAATTTATTCCTTCAATTTTTTGTCATGTTTTCTAGAGTACTCACTGTCAATCGGTCACATCCTTCATAAAATGTGGCATCCGTCACTGCACCCAAGGTTATGGTTGAAGTCAATCCAAAGTGAAGTAATAAAGGAGAATTCCCTGGTGTGTCCTGTCGATAACATTCTCCTTTATATTTCCAGTCTGACAGTCATACATATGTGACAGTGACTCTGTTGAAGATTGTGATCCACTGGATAACCTCAGATCCTTCTTGGAAAGATTAAACCTATTTGGTTATTTCCTGTTGAGTGTTTGCTGAGTTGGCTGTTTCTGACCTCACCTCTCAAACATAATGGCCAGCAGCTCAGTATTCTAGGCTGAAACTCATAAGATCCAGCCAATTTGAAAAAAAACCAGAAACTTTTCTCAGTTCTCTCTAATCTACTTTTTCCTATTATGGCCTGGATTTCTACTCGTTTGTCTTCACTGTTAACTGTTGTCGCTTTCTGATCCCAGCTGATGCTTCAAATGGCCTTTCCTCCCGTTGAGTAGCAAACCAACTATTTCCTTCTCACTATTGCTAATAGTGGTATTCTTACTATCGCACTTAGTGGCTTTCTTGGGAAGGTTTTCTTCCTTTTACATCCCCCTACCAAAAGTACATTGCAATGTTACATAGACTAGAGGAGGGGCTTTGAAAGACAGTGTACAATTTTCATAATACGGGATTCGACAGAGGCACTAGACTTACAAGAGCAATTGAAGACAGTTATGGCAGTACTTGACAGGTAACACACAGATGTCCCTATTCTTACAGCCTCAGCTTGATCTAAGTAATAACAAGGAACCAGCATCAAAGAGAATAAAGAAAAATGTTTCAGAGGGACCAAGGATCTTGAAAGCAAAAGTCATGTGGTAAATCCAGGAGAGGGCTGAGTCTGAAATATGGCACCTTGTTCATAAAATTGACTGACATCATGTGTTTTGCTTAGAGGAGACTTAATTTCTTCATAATGCTGTTCTTTTAATGTTTGAAGGCCACCAATTCACTTAAGCAGTTAATCACAATGTTCTATGTTTCTTTCACTCCATGAAAACATCCCAACTGTTCTTATATTTTATTTTTCTCTTCTCACACAGCCTTTTTACTGTTTTGAGGTGGCAAAGAAACAAGGGGAGAAGGGAAAGGGGATGATTACAGAGTAACAAGTTAAAAACAGTATCTTCTGCGATGAGCTCTAATACCATTGTCAATATTACTTCTTTTTTGTGCTGGTTTTTTTTGTGTTTTGGGTTTGTTGGGTTTTTTTTTGGTGTGTGTGAGCTTTTCAGCAATGTCTCCAAAATCCTGGCCAAGGTTCTGCAGACCAGTTGCTGTCAGGTTCTCATGTCAGTCACACATGAGTGAGATCAATCAAATGCACTATCTGGTCCCAATGAAGTGTAGATATACAGAAAGAGCTCATTGTCCTCTTGTTCTGGGGCATGGGGCATTTTGAGCCTCTGATCTTTCTATAATCCCTCCAGGAGCTTACCCCTTTAATGCTGGAGACCTTTGCCTCCCGATTTTATAATGGTCAGTCCCGTGATTCTTCCTCCATTAATGCATCTTTGATTTTTCCACCTCTGTAGCTCCTTCTGTAGGTTCAAGTGAGTTGAGATTTCCGTTGGGAAGTTTCTCTCTGTCAAGAGCTGTACAGCCAGCAGGCAGCTTGCAGTGCCATAGGACAGGCTTTCAGAAAAAAGTCAATGTTTGATAGCCAAATGCAGCATGCTATTTTAAGGTCTTTAAGTTATAATAAAAAAAACAAGTCTACATGGGTGTCCTTTGTGGCAGCATTTTGTTTGCTTCTATGAAGAGGTTTCACTGCATGTGCTGACCATTCACTGGACTGATGACAGTCTCACCACTGAGTGCATGAGGTGCTTAAGACTATGGAGCCTAGATCCAACCTAGACTCTGCTTTGCAATCCCAGGCTCTCCAGGCTACAGGCTTTTCGCCTGGCACTTCCAGTAGAGATCTGTAACTCAGCAGCCTACGGCCTTGGTCCAGAGTCCATTCCTCATTCCCCTAGTTCTCCTTCTGTACTCCTTCTTGCAGAATTTCCCAAAAAGTTTGAAATGGTTGCTTTATACTTTGGTTCACCAGGATTCAGGTGCTCACTGAGAGTCCACAGACATACGGATGAGGGTTTACATCTACACAGCTCTCTACTGGTCGAAAGGAGTTCCCTCTGACCGATTTCCAAGCCAACCAGAAGCTGTGTAGCACAGTTAGCACGTTGCTGAGAACAAGCTAATAAATTGCCATGATTGGCAGTGTTTATTAGCTCTGACTCAGTGCAGTTAACTTGGCCTCGGCACTGCTAGTCCGTTTACGTGGCTTCCAGTTGCCTCCAACTCTGAGCAGAACAATCCTAAATTTGCTCAGTGCGGGCCCAGCAGGCTGGTGTCAACACCCAGACCAAGCAGACACGTACTGCGGTAGGCTTTGCCCTACACTTAAAGCACAACAGATCCCTGGAAACAAATTGCTCTGTGAGCAGCGGAGAAGCCTCTTTTAACAGATTAATGTCCCCTGTCTGCTAAAACTCCCATCTCAGTTTCCCATATCCCCCTGATATCCCTCCAGGCAAGGGTCAAGCCATGTTTTGGAGGCACATCCATGCCAGCCAGCAGGTCTGCCCACACCTGCCCATTGGCTTTTCCCAGGCTGCTCTGCCTGCCTTCCTCTCCGTAGGCACCAATTTGCGTGCTGCTTTGCCATCCAGCTGCTGGTTTTCATTAAACTTCTAGTAATGAAATTAACTCTTGTGACTTCTCTTCAGCTTTTACGCTGTCTGGAAAGTGGGTTCAAATTTGCTTCTGCCTCAGCTCTGCTACTAAAGGTGTAATAGATGGACAGGCAGATGTTCCATTAAAAATAACCAGAGAGAATGAAAATCATACCTGCTCTTTGCTCTTAGGCTGCATTTTTATATTATTTTGATACTGTATTATACAGATCTGATCTCAGAGCATACTGCCTTCAAGCTCTCATTTCCACACTCATCACTAGAGGTTACCTACCCTTCGGCTGCGCTTAGTGGCTCAGCAAATTCTTTCCAAATTGGATCTGAGAAATGATTCATGTTAAAAGAAGCATTTTTTAATTTTTTTTTTTAATGACCCCAGTAAGGTTTTAGGTATGGCCAGGCAAATGCTTGAACTGAGGCAGCAGAGGGGACGTGGTGGAGGGGGGAATCATGGAATCATTTAGGTTGGAAAAGTGCTTTAAGATCATCCAGTGGAATCATTAACCTAGCACTGCCAAGTTCACCACTAGACCAGGTCCCTAAGTGCCACATCTACACGTCTTTTAAACACCTCCAGGGATGGTGACTCAGGCACTTCACTGGGCAGCCTGTTCCAATGCTTGACAACCCTTTTGGGGAAGAAATTTTTCCTCATATCCAATGTAAACCTCCCCTGTTACAAGTTCAGGCTGTTTCCTCTTGTCCTATCACCTGTTACTTGGGAGAAGAGACTGACCCCCACCTCGCTACTGCCTTCTGTCAGGTAGTTGTAGAGAGCGATAAGGTCTCCCTGAGCCTCCTTCTTTCCAGCCTAAACAACCCCAGTTCCCTCAGCTGATCCTCATAAGACTTTTGCTCCAGACCCCTCACCAGCTTTGTTGCTCTTCTTTGGACACTCCCCAGCACTCAATGTCTTTCTGGTAGTGAGGGACCCAAAACTGAACACAGTATTCGAGGTGGGGCCTCACCAGTGCTGAGTTCAGGGTGACGATCACTTCCCTAGTCCTGCTAGCCCCACTGTGGGCCCACTGCTGGCTCATATTCAGCTGCCTGTTGACCAACACCCCCAGGTCCTTTTATGCCAGGCAGCTCTCCAGCCACCCTTCCCCAAGCCTGTAGCGTTGTATGAGGTTGTTGTGACCCAAGTGCAGGACTCAGCACTTGGCCTTGTTGAACCTCATACCATTGGCCTCTGCCTATCAAGCCAGCCTGTCCAGATCCCTCTGTAGAGCCTTCCTACCCTCAAGAAGATCAGTACTCCCACCCAACTTGGGTCAAGAACAAGGCCCTGGTCTGCTAGCCAACACCTAGGGTTTTATATCCCTCACTTCAGGGCTGTTATCACAGACGGTAATCCCTGCTCCCTAGTCCCTTTGTTTCTACCTGTTTTATCTTCAAAGTTTGGTAGCTTACAGGACTCTGTCCCGGGAGAGAAACTGCCCTATGAGCCTGAAATTGAACAATAAAAAAGTGAACGTGTAAACTGTTGGAAACGTTTTTACCAAAAAATGAGGAATTTTGCACGTTCTTGATGTCATTCTGTATTTGTGGCAACACAGCTTTCATGGTTGCGTGATCTTCCCGGCACTTCGGTGTTCATATTCCTTGGACAGTATAGGAGGTGGCCAAAAACTTGCCCTTTAGGTCTTTCAAGAGGTGAGGTAAAGAACAAAACAATTTGATCTCAATAGGATTTAGCTGTGCTATGGTCTGTAGCTGTGCCAATTACTTTCAGTATGAATAGTGTAAGAAAATATTCAAAGACAGTTGGGTTTGACTGCAGAAAATGACTAATGTAATGGGGAACATAAGTCCCATTGCCTTCGTGTTTGTTTTCCTTGGTGGAAAGAGTTGAACAACGCAACTAGAGCATTTTGTACCTGGGATTACTACTAGCTTCTTAATCAAGGAAGTCTGAGTACTTTGGCTACGTTGCCACGCTCTAACTCTTCCCTGCTCCCCACTCCAACTGAGAGAGATTATGGATTGGACAAGGTTTGAAATGACTTTCATTTTCAAAGCGTGGTTTTGTGAAGAAGCAAAGAGCTGCTTTAAGACAATCTGTCACCTTGTCCTCTAGAAGAAAGGCAACAACAATCTTTTCCAATAATGGACCCGTTATCTCCCTCCTGGAATTTATCAGGCAAGAAACATATTGATCCGATTTGCAGGTTGCAGCCTGTACTTCTCTAAACATGTCCAAACCCTTAGCACATGATGATGGCCAGAACTTATTCTGCATTTAGTTTGCAGACGTGTACCTCCCCCTCCCACCTCCCTTGTGGGCTGCTGTTCTCTTTACAATCCAAGCAACCTAAAGTGGATGAAAAATTCTTCTGTTTCAACTAATTCATTTTAACTCTGTTCTTTAGGAAATTCTCTTACAGTGTTTTTCGTTGTGGTCTCTCACCAGCTGTGTATTTTGAGGAAAAAATAATGCATGGAAGAATTTATATCCAAGCAAAATATGCTCAATTAATTTGAGTTAAAAAAAAATCTAGACACTTTTTTCTCTTTATTATTTATAAATTGTTGCCATTTTTTAATATTCCTTTTGGAGCCAGTATTTTCGTTTGCATAGAAGTGGCACTTCCCTTTTAATCTCTGGGTCTGCTTTTTAAGATTGCTTTTTAAGATAACTGACACCTTATCCTTCTCAGAAGGCCCTGTTGTAATGATTCACTGTGCTTTACCTGTCATAATGAAACAAAAATGAATGTGAAATCATTCGTTTTCTGATCGATTTAGAGTGAGAAAGATAAATCTTCCTTGTTTGTTAGAAACCATTTATAGAGGCTACTATGGCAACAAAATTAATGACAGACAAGGAGGCTGTTAATTAATTGTTTAGGCTGACTAGAATAAGAAAATCCTCAATCTTTGCTGAATCCATTTACTACCATCCCAATAGCTCTTGGTTATTTGTTTGAAGAGTTAGTGCATCTTTTTACTGCACTGAGAAAAAAAGAGGTTTTTGATAATAGAACTGAAAGGGCGCACGTATTCCATTAGCCTTCCCCCTGTGATCCCATCGGACATGATCACTGAAGTTTGGGTCATGCTCACAGTGATCCCCTCTGCTGCTTATAATTTGACAAATAAAGCTGGTAATGCCTTCAGGCCGCTAAAGACATAAAGAAATAGTCGCTGCCCCGAGTGATTTACAGTCTACAAAGTTGATACATGCCAAACAAAAAGTAATACTTTGGGATGCAGGCAAAAGAGTATTTCCAATTATTCTTTCAAATAGTCCTTGAATGCTAGCAGAGATATTATGTTGATATGTGTTAGTGAGCATCAGATGCGGGGAAGAATACCTAATCTCCCCGGGAAGAGAGGGAGAACCCTTGGGAGGCCTATGGGCAGTTAAGTATATAAACTACAGCAGTTCCCTTACTACTAAAGTTGGCATATTGTGCTCTGTAAAGCAGGATCGATATGTTTTCTACAACAGAAGGATCAGCCAACAAACTGATTCAAGGTGTGACTTATGGAGAGACTGATCTGCTTTACTTTTTGGAATAAATTACACTTTGAGAAAATAAATACATCTATATAGAGAGTTCAGAGCATGAAACATTTGGGCATTGTTCATTTTTATGTATGCATTTAACTCAAAGATCCAGACATATGGTGGAAACGCATATGGCCAGCACCTTGTAAGGTCAACATGGCCAAAACTCGTCCTTTCCAGAGAATTTTGACAGGTGGGTAAGATCTTCTGCTGGCTCGGAGTGGGGAGAGGAGCTAGCACATAGCAACAGGATGCACCTACTCCCATCCTCTTCAGGCGTTGTTTACTTTATTGAGATGTCAGCTTTCCAGCCACATGACACTTGATCTTCCAAAGTGTCAGCTATATGGAATTAGTATCGTATGATATATGAACTAGAGAACCAAAGAGTACCCACTTTGACTTCTACAATGAAATTCCTTCCACAATTGACTTTCTTTCACAAAGTCAACAATTCTTGCCTCTGAATAAATTAGGAACAAGCTTCCAAGGCTGTGACAGGGATAAAAAGTAGTGACTAAACAACTGAGGAGCATTTGCTTTTCTGTAACTCTTCAGTAAAGAGCTAAATCCAGACTATTCAAACCAAAGAAAAAACCCCGATACTGGTTACAACAGTATATTACATTTTTCCCCTGATGGGAACTCATGCGGTTATTACTCTAGTGACTCTTTCCCCACTAGGTTTCATCTTTTCTCTATTAGATTGAAAAGTGACACTATAAATCAAAAGTGTTATGAGTTGGTATTTCCCACAAAGGTGGTGGTGGCTGCTCACACGCTGTGCACTAGTGTGCTCCATAGCAACGTGGAGGTTTGCAACACCATATGACGTAGTTTGGCATGCCTTATCTTCTTCTCACAGCCATGTATGTGTTCTAGGAGGGTTACCTACTGTGCGGGACGTGTACGTGATCATGGTCCTTCGATCCTTACTTGGACAGAACTCCAATTAGCTCTGTTTAGAGTGTCCTTCTTGGTCTTGTGGCCAAGAGAGCTACATGGGTACGTGTGATGGTGGTTGTATTGGGTAAGCAGTGGTGTGCAGCATCTGCTGAGAGAAGTTCCCGTGCTTGAAAGTAGCCATTAGAATATTTCTTCCCTTCCCCCACTCCGATGTTTACAAATCTTAGCTTTCTCTTAGTTTCCCAAGGAGAACAGGAGGAAAAAGCCTCCGTGCAAATAGTAGCAAGGGGATTCCTTCCAGTACAAGAGTAAAGACACCAGAGGCAATCCTGTTTTCCAGGTGCTTTTCTGTTTCTGCCACCTATGATATCTACACCAAACACGGTGTCATCAGTCAGCTACAGCATGGTGGGTTCATACATATTTACCAATTTGCAAATTATGCATGCGGAGCTCTTAGCATAACTGTTTCTTTGTCTTTCTGCTTTTCTTCCTTCACTAATGATTCAAAATGCTTACATGCCTAGCATCAGAGGGATGTATTCTGTGCTTGCCATTTGCCTTTGTACACCAATTAGGTCTTTGTAATTTAAATGGTGTTTTATTTGCTGATTTGGAAGCATCGTCGTTGGTAGAATGAGGTTTTCTTCATCCTGCAACTGTTCTTTGATATAATGATTTATTAAGGTACTAGGAGAAATATTGATCCTGCTAATAGCTTCTGCCTTGCCACAGAATACCTTACATTTTACTCACTGAAAGGGCCATATTCCTTTTCTCATCATCTGATTGACCATAAATGCTTTGGCCTTTCCCCAGCAATTATCACACTTACCAAAGTAGTGGGTAAAAGTCAACTATTTATAGACTAATTAGGGAAGTCAACATGTCCAAATCGTGTACTTTACATAGTACGAAGAGGCATTGGACGGCGCTTTAAAATTAGGGAGTGGTTCCATACTGTTCAAAAACAAATTAGCAGATTCAGAGGAGTTATGTATATATTATCGATTAGGACTGTCTTTTTGGGAATTACCGTGCGGAGTTATGTGCTGGGCCTGTGATTTATTAATGGCATTTCTGCTTACATTTCATTGGTATTTCCCACTGTGTTCTCCTTCATCTATCCTAACCTCCTCTTTCTTGAGAAAGCTTTCTGATCTTAATGCCTGCAAGGTGGTGGGCAAGGCATCAATTTTGTAACCCATCTGGAGCTGATTTCTTTTGTAGTTTTTATTATCCACCTTGGAAAGTGCATTATTCCTATGGTACCCACAAACACGGAAAGGGAATAAGGGACAGCTGCATGGAAAATATGGTTCAAGGCTTTTAAGGGACACGGTTTTGTTTGCCCAAATGAAGCCAGTCACATGGAGGTGGAGATGTCCTGTTTGCCTGCAGACCAGGTCACCTGTGTCTCCTATGGGCTACTTAAGGTTGTGGAGACAGCGTTATGGAAAACAATTTCCTCTACTTCACCCTGTCTTCATTTCCCTCCGTGTAATTCAGGCACAAAGTCTCAGATTGGGATATGGCAAACCTAAATAATTGACTTAATGCTAATTTAAAGGAAATTCTTCTGCATAAGACTGGGGCACTCACTGCTTCAAAATGTTGTTTAGTTAATATCTTGGCTGTCTAGATTCAAGTAAGGTTGAGGTTTCCATAGATTTGTGTTCCAGAGTTGTAACAGTGAAAACACATTAGTAGAGGCATGTTAATTTTTATGCTTCACGGTTGGAGCTAATTTCAGACTACTTAGGGGTCAGAAAAACTTTGCCTGTGGAGGGAAGATTATCAGAAATTGGTTTTTTTGGAGTCCTTTGAAAAATTTCCTCCAGCCAAGACTGTTGAAGACAGGATACAGAGCAAGTTTTGCTGGTGTTTGGAATTGTTCCTTGCTCCTGTGCAATCCTATACCCCCAAAACTCTGGCCAGAAGGCAGAGAGAAGGAAAGTACCAATGTTGCCTTGCATTAAGATCTGTGTCTCTAATTATGCTACTATTATTCTGTTCAAAATTGTTGGTTTTAGTTAACATTTGGTACTTGTGTTTTATTTTGCTCGGTGTAAGCAGTGTTGCTAATGAAGCTGTCATATAGGTGAGATGACTTTCATCACCCACATGTGAGCTAGTCACCCTGCATAGTCAACGGAGACAAGCAGGCATTTCTAGGACAGGACTCATCTCAGCTTTAAATAG
Source organism: Larus michahellis (assembly GCF_964199755.1). Taxonomy (NCBI): domain Eukaryota; kingdom Metazoa; phylum Chordata; class Aves; order Charadriiformes; family Laridae; genus Larus; species Larus michahellis. The sequence goes on along the minus strand of NC_133896.1, from coordinate 189,482,308 downwards.
ACATGCAAAATAAATCAGATTCATCGCACCCTAAAAGTGTTTCCCACTGTTAACAGTGAAGGGAGCGAGGAGTGACTAGCTCAGAGGGAGGTGTCCACAGTTTGGTGAGATGAACCCGTGATGATGTGCTACGTGGGATGAATTACCCCTTGGAGGTCCTGAAAAGGGAGAAGATGCTGCTGAGAAAGCCTAGATAGCGTGCTCAAAATCAATCCCAATTGTTTAGATTATCTAAGTCAGCTGAGCGGAGGTCTACCCGATGCGTCCGATGTGCCGGGTTACTGTTGGTCTGGATCTGATTTGAGCGTAGGAGATGGGGCTGTCACCGAGGTAAATCTGTCCGGCTCCATTAATGCCAGCAGAGCTCTGCTAACTACATCAGCGCAGGATCTGGTCGGCAGAAAGGTAATTCTCTACCTGAATTACAGCAGCAGTCAGGGGATGAGCTAATACCTTCCTTTGAACAGGCCAACGTGATGCGTGGGTTTGCCTTGTTCCAGCTACAGTAACTTGCTGTAACAATGATGGGGGGACACAGGGAAGGGGGGGGTCCCCTTTGCGGTAACTGGAAATGCCTAGGTTGTACCCGGGGCATGGCTGTTCCTGGGGTGCCGTGTTTATATCACGGTGGGTGGCCCATATGGAGCGAACAGAGAGGGCCCCACCCCATGGCCAGCGTTGTCAATAGATGCCCTTAAATAATTTCTCTACGGCAACATATCTTCGTCTCCGAATGTTAATTAATAATTGATCTTGTTATGTATGTAGAGGACTCTCTGTAATTCAATTCTCTATATTTATGTCTTGTAAATGACTCTGCCTTGTCAGATTTTATGGTGAAATAGTAGATGCAAAATTAGCATAATGTAACAACCAAATGGCATATATAGCCTTGATCTGCAAACACTTTTTCCCATGAATAATTTTAGTTATTACAACTGAACTCACTGGGACTCACATATGCTTTTGCGGGATGAGAGCCACAATGTTTATTGAATTAATTTCTTTCATACACTACATGTGTTCAAATGAAACTAATTTATCTATCACGTATCTGGGCATTTCTCAGCATATATTATGTAATTAATTTTTTAAAAGTGTAGTCCTAGTGCATTAGAGGCCTAGCTAATATTTCCAGTAGACATTTAGATAAAACTGAATATGAATTCATGTTATAAGATGAATTCTGCTTTGTATCTGTGTATGTCCTAATATATATATTGTATTATTTAACACATACTATTATATGTGTAAGCAATTATAGATATCTATGCATAGATAGGCATATATACAGATAGATAGGTGGGCATGCATATATATATAAGTGCATGTAAGACTCCATATATATATATTTTGCATATATATATACACATTCTATGCGTTTGAAAATACAGAGAATTGCTATATTACTAAATATATGTAAACCCAGGTATACCCACACTAGTCTAATTCAAACCCATGTATCTTCACTTGGAAATAAACAATCTGATTCTATTTCTGGAGTTCAAAATAGATTATTCCTCTCATGGGGGACCAGCATGCTGTGTAACTGTGAAGAAGGAAACTCATAAGATTCAGTTTTAATGCTCATCCGGTATCTCGGTGCGGACAAATGTCATCTGCTTTGTGTCCGTGTGTCGTGAAGCTGAAGAAATGTTGCACTCTGTAATGATGCTGTGCTTATATATTGCTTTGCTGAGAAGGGGGAATGAAGCGAAGGTAAGAACTTTGCCGATATTCTGTAAATCTAAAAATATAAAATAAAGTGTTATCTGATATTTTTGTTTTCAGATGAAACAATGAGGAAATATACTGAGCTTGCTCTGAGGATGTTGCTTAATGATATACAAATAATCACTCCAGTTGCAGTGTTTGAAATGAGTGTGGTTTATGATCTAATATCTAAAGATCGTTAATCGACATCTGCTATTTTCTGGAAACAGTGCTGAAAAAAGCCCTAAATATAAACTTCTTCAGTTAAATTGCCCTTTTTATATGCTGTAAGTAATGGGGAGAGAACCGGAGGGAAGTCTGGCGGTGCTGCTCGCATTCGGGTAAAAGGAGATTTTTCTCTGTCGTTCAGAATTGACCTGGAGAGATTGCTTGCTTTCCCTTATAAAGGAAAAAGTGGTTGTTATGCTTACTTCTTTTATTTTAAATGGACCCAGGCAGCCATGAAGGCTTTTAGGCAGGACGTAGTACATTTGGCCTGTGGGGCTGGCAGGGCTGGCTTTAGTGCATCGCTCGCTGGCCCTAATCCCCGAAAGCGTGGATCTCAGTCGAGGTCGCTCGGCGCTCCCACGTGAACCTGATTTCTGGCAGCCGTGCTCGCGGGGTGATGTGCCTCCCTTCACAAGATGCCCTCTTCGCCTTGGTGCAAAGTACCGCTTTTGATGCGAATAAAGCTGTCCGGGGTTGGACCCTGCGGGAGGAATTCTGCACTTGAGACGTGCTGGTGTGGGGGTGTCAATCCCCCATTTATCTGCCTGCTATTTGGCTGCCCCCCATTTATTTGGCTGCTCTTAGCGTAGGAGTTAAGATAAATCAGATGTGTACTGCTGTGCTTATAGACCAAGCTCGTAATACATAAATGCCCCATCTTCCAACCTCTGCTCATAAGATATCTTTATATTCACGGGCTTTTCCAATGAGCTTGTCAGGCTGCTTGTAAGAGGAAGGCTTTTTAAGATTGGATCCCTTAAAAAAGATGACTGTAGATAAAAGTGCATCAGTGCACATTAGGGATGAAATTTTCAAAGCAAGGACATCCTGTTGAGCTCTGTTTTGCCATTGTTGGCTTACATGTTCCTTCCTTTATGTGAAACGCAGTACAAACTTCTCTGCCAGAGGCCTTTTATTTTGGGGTTGATCTGAATTTAAGGTCAACCGCTTAAAAATGAGTTTAAACAAAGGTGATGAAATTATACTAAGAAGTGAGCTGTTTCAATTAAATTTATTTTTTAAAAAGGAAACAACCTATAAGGTGGTGCTTACATTGCTATAGTGGCAAACAGCTACCATTGCTGAATGTATTTCAACAAACACATGTCTATAGGGCGAGATATGATCCCATTACTCCCCAGTAAAAGAAAGCAAAATGCTTTGGGTTTTCTTTACCATGGGGCAAGAACATACTTTGGGCTGGTACAAGAGCAGCCGATACACATCTGATTGTCACTCTAACTTTCCCTAATGAGGTTTATTTATGTCTTAGCTCTCTGCCTGATCACCGCTCATTTAATACTGTCATTCAGGAGTATGTGTGTTTAGGGTTTTTGCAGAGATGCTGATAACATGTAAACAGGGGTTAGTGGAGCTCAGCAGCCTTTGCTTGCATTTTGCAGTTTGTTGTTTTGACATGAGTTCCCTTGCAAGTGGTTTAACCCATGGTGTACTCCAGTTCTGTAAAACGAGGCAAAACCATTATTGTCCGCCAAACAGGCTTAACCCAGGCATGAATTTATTGGTGTTAGGGAGCTCCTTAAGAGTGACGGACGATGACGCCATAGTTGTGGAAAGCAGTCTAAATGTTACTAGTACTTATTTAAAAGAGAAGCCTGTTCCAAGCTTTTTCTTTTAAGTTTAAGAAGAGCATAGCTAAAAGCAATGGTTTAGTTTTATTAGGCTAAACTTGTAATTTATCGTCCCTCGGAATAAAATACTCCCCTTTGGATATATCAGAAGATATCCCTGCATGCATCAGGCTGGCCTCAGGTGTCATTTTCTTATAGGCAATTAAGAAATCTGCCTTCTTTTCCTTGTGATTCAGGATCCTGCAGTCTGAGGAGAAAAAGGGTTTTCAAAAAGAGAAATGACAGTTCCTTGAAGTTTATGTTAACATTATCACGCCGACCGAAAAGGTCAGGAAATTGGAGGTAGTCTGTAATGTTACAGGCTGTAATGCTGGCTCAGGCGAGTTAACCAGCCTATGGAAGACAGTGGACTTGTGCTGACTTAGCAGGTACAGCCTTGGAGCTATATATTTAGCCGTTCTTGGTTAATTAATGCACTAAAATTTCATTTTTATATATCTTTGGACATGCACTGCTGAGGAAATGTCAGCTTGAGCATACAAGGGCACTGGAGTCTTCCTAGTGACTTGAAAAGTTGGGTAGGAGCTGATTTTCTCTGGCCGCCTGCTTTAGGTGGACAGGCAGGGCCAACTAGGCATGCCCAGACCACACACCTGGACCAGCCTTTCTCTTCATAAATCTCTAGTCCTTCCTGAAGAGCTCTCTCTTTAATTGGCCATTGTCCTTCTAGCTGAGCAGGACTAGATGAATTTCTCCATTAGAGGAATGGAGAGCTATGTGCTATAGGCTGTAATGTGAAAAACTTACTGTGCAGGAACCAAAAAAAAAAAAAAAAAAAAAAGAGAAGTGCTAACTTAAAGATGCTTCTAACCTGACATAAATAACTTCTCTTGTCAGTCGGCGCACCGTATCATGGATCATTTGGGCAAGCAGTTTTGAATTTGTAGATGTCATTGGAAACCACTCCGGTGTGGTTTGTTGGGTTGGGTTTTTTTTCCTTCTTTCTGAGGTTCTTATTTTGAATCCACTTATAAGTCACCAATGTCATAAGCAAAATGTTTCATTATTACATTAAAGGAAGAAGAGTGCCCTTGGCCTGTGGTCACATTGACCGGGATTTTATGGTGGAATTTTAAATCCCCTAACCATAGGGATTTGTAAATTGAAATATAGATGCAACCTTGAAATGTACAGTTTCAGCATTGTTGGCTGTGATAAATATGAGCCATAAAGTAAACCTCTGCTCTGAACCACATTGGATCAAGCATCGTTGCTAAAGCTCCTTTGCCAATTTTCTGTGTTTCTCTTCTCAGCATTTGGTTCTACAGATCACTTTTCTCCATTTCAAGGTTGTATTTTTTTTTTCAGAGGCTGGGGTTATGGAATTGTCACTTCCCAAGGGGAATCTTTGTTTTATTTTTTAATCTATCTTGCTGTAGCTTTATTTCTGCAGCAAGTGGTTTCAGTAATCCATACTGATGAGTTGTCCGCTCTCCAGGTAGGGTTGACAGGTAGATTTATGAACCAGGAGAAGATAATCTGCTTCCACAAGGGGTCACTGGTACCAGTGCACATAGCAACTAGTTTCTGCCATGCTTCTGTAAAGGACAGTTTTAGACAAGCCTCTCATCAAAAGGAGGGAGAACGAAAAGGCAGTTCTTACTCTTTAGAAGACGCCTACAAAGAAAAGGGGCAAAACAGATAAATGAGAGTGCTTTTAGTAACTTCTTTCCTTGCAGTAGTCAGGGAAGGTGTGGGAAGTCAGAAGTCCTTTGTGCCATCCCTGTCTGAAATGGGACTTCGCCGTTCTCTGCTGATGTCGCTTGGCTGACATCGCTTCAGAGTCTGCCTTTTAACAGCCGTGATGATTGCTAGAGCTACAGACAGCATAACAGGAAATTGTTAATTCATCTGTAAAGTAGAACCTGCACGAGTAATTAATATAATTTCTCCTGAAATGTATATGCCTCCCTGCCTATTGTTAGAAGAGGTTGCCACAGGGTGTAATTTCAGGACACTTCTCTCCTGGTTTCTGTGTGTGCAGCCAGCAAAGGTTCCTGGTGTCAGGGGACAAATCTCCCTTTTAATTTTTCAGTCTGCCTGAAAATCACCTTTGGAGAGAGGCAACTCCATTAACGGGAATTAATGGAGCCCTTTCTGTAGGCAGGGGTCTGCCCAGAGTGCCAGTGGTTGTGATAATCAGTACGTTTCACGAACGTGTTATTTCTGTGTTCCTAGAGCTTTATTTCAAAGTTTATTTTCTCAGGGTGCGTGTAGCTCCCCAGCACAAACAAAACTACCAAAAAATTTGTGTCTTGTTTTGGCATCCTGTCTGTGTGCAGCTCCTAGTCCCTCAAGGATAAACAGAGGAAAGCTTTTCTCTGCTATCTGGTGATAATTTTCTAAAGGTCAATGTTGTTATCCCTTTTACAGGAAATCTTACCTGTCAACTGCTGCCCAAAATGGCTAGAAGATGTTTCTTTGCATTTCACTTGCAGTGAGGCTTTGTATGCGCAGCACTGGCTAAGCCTTTCTCCATTCAGACGTGCTTTGTGCTAATTATTTTTGGGAAACAGCGTTCTGCCTTTAAAATCATCATCTCTCTCGTTCCTTCCTTGCCATTCACACCAGTTACAAAATCCCTGGAACGTATGGCATAGATTCCTGACGTAGTGCTTTCATTGCTGATACGGACTTTTTTTCCCCTCTTTTCTTTTTTCCTGGGAAGAAGAACAAATGTAAGCTTCATGAGAGGTGAAGAGACCGTAACTCCCAACGGCTTTGTTTTATCTCTTAATGTTTAGAGGTGACTTTTAGAGCTGGTCAGTGTGAGGAATGAGTTTCTTGTCAGAGCAAATTCTCGTTGCCATGGGTTTTGAGGTGTATTTACCAGGTTCTCAAAGGACTTTGTCTCCTCCTGCAACCCCATGCGGCACCATCCGGTGAGGGGGACGGTCTGGTACCACCTGACATAATCACAGCTGCCCAGTCCTCTTGGCCAGATGGGAGCTGCATTCACCTCTCGATTTGTTAGAAACAGATGTTTTCGTCAGAGGAAAGGAAAAGGGGATGGAAAAACATAGCAGCTGCCATGAAATTTCCATTGTGGAAAGACCTATATAATCCAGGGTGGAATTTCTGCTCACGACCCATGAGTAAATGCCTGTCCTGGGAACTCTGGCAAATTTGTCCTCAGGTGCTCACCACTCACCCGAGATGTGTGATGGCAAATGGCAGGTTGCAAACTTCAACAAAAGCTTCTTCACGAAAATCTTCAACAACTGAAATCAGTAATTTCACCCCACCGCAGATTCCTTTGGTTCCCTTCTAATTACCAGACTTTTGTGGGATACTGCTTCTTGCCCAGCTGTAATCATATCCCAGTGTTTGGGCTAGAAGAAGGAACAAAATTAAAGAAAAAGGAACATTTTAATTTGGATTAAATAAACATTTATCTCCTTGAACTGGTCAGAGGGAAATTAATTGTTTTATTCTTCTGATCTGCTAATTACATGTACAGGCAAGCCCATGTAAGCTTTTCCTGCATGCTCTATCATTAAAGAATGGATTACGTCTGAATTAAATTACTGTATTTCCATCAAAGGTCTCAGTGGGTCAGGGTGGTTGGCAAGATTTATAGGCTAAAAAGAAGGAGGTCAATGGATGTCAGTGGTTAAGAAATATATTGTTCTGCTGGGGGAGTTATCCTTTCCTGAGAGTCTGAATTGCTCTTTTTCTCATTCTTGGCGTCGCTTCACACCCTTGCACTGCATGGACATTAATTCTAAACTCCTGTAGTTTCTTGTCAGTTCTTACCCTTTCAGCCACCAAGAAACATTGTGTCAAGCGCATGCTTTCCAAGTCCCTGCCTCAGACAGGGAAGCGTAAGAGATCATGATGGCAATGCTTAATTTTCCAGGATGAGATCTGTTCTTAGTCGTGCTTCGTCTACAGCGGTGGGGCTTTGTGTTTGCTGCAGACACAATTGCCTTCTCGCTGCTATGACTATAATAACTGTCTTCTGCCTCTTCCTCTGGCTACCTAGAAAAGCAGATGAGGGTGGAAAAGTGAGAAAAAACTTGACAAAGAAATTGTTTCTTGAAGGTGAGATTCGCGGGCAGGAAAGGCAGTAGATGTCACCTTCGGGTCATCGGCACACCACAGTGATTTAAGAAAGAGGGAACAACTCTATTGTTGTTTTAAAAAGTGACAGACAATTTCGGACATGCAGTTGTTTTTCTACCCTATCATAAGAGGTCTTTTCTCAAATTTTGATTTCCTAATTAGAAAATACATGTTATTATGACACAATCTGAAAAGCTTCAGTAAACACAGAAAATTGCAGGTGTCAGATTACCTTATCCCCTTTTCTAGGTAGAGGAAGCAGATCCGTGCAAAAGAGAAAAAATTGCAGACACATGAAATGTAAATGGCCACTTAACAAAAATTAAATACGTAAATACCTAAATTTCTGCTGATTTCTAATCAGCCGCCTGTTTAGGCAGCATACAAAGGAAAAGCAGGAAACCATAAGCACCATTTGAGACTCGCTTCTCTAAGCCATATTAGTCGCGTTATTACCATAATTAACACATTCTCTAGTACAACCGAATACACCAGAGATTGCCCCAGGTTCTGGGCTTTGGGACAAATGACATCTCTGTACGAAAGCCAGCAAAAAGGCAGAGGTTTCTCTTGCAGTCTCAGGGGCGACAGCGTTCCCAGCAACTGGGCGAGGAGCTTTTGCAGGTCTGGAGCGGAGCCAAGGTTTTACGAGAGGAGCCACACATCCCTCCCTCTGCGCAGTCCCGACCTGTTCTTCTACCACGCAGCAGGCCAGGAGACGCAGAGCTGGTTTCTATGTCAGCAACGCAGATGCAGCAGTCACCTAAGGGGACATAATAATAATAATAATAATAATAATAATAATAATAATAATAGTAGTGATGATGAAGCACATGCACCAAGCAAGCAGACGAGTTTTACTTGAGCAAAACTCAGCAGACCTTTAGGAGGACCCACCAGGCTCTCCCCGCCTGCACGCAGTTTGCCCTTGAGACTCGCCGATTTTCCAGCCTGGCAGTTGTACGCAGAAAATCCCAGTGAGACTTTGGTGACTTGCACAGTTCCATCAGATTTTAGTGAATAGTTATTTACAGAGAGAGCGAATGAGTGAATAGCTGCCAGACAATTTGTAATGTGTGTTGCTGTAAAGCAGAAGATAAGACGGCATTTCCTATCATAATCTACTAACTCAGGCATGTGCAATCTTGCTGTGTTTTTTTCTAGTGCGTGAAGCACTTTGTGGGAGAGGATGGAGAGATGGCTGAGAACACTGTCCTGACCTTGAATTTGCAGCTATATATTTATCTGAACTTACGTTCTTCTCTGAATGCTGTTTTTCCGTGTGAGCGGTTGCTGTGATAAGGATGGAAGATGCAGAAAGCTGCATGACCGTGAATAGATGATGAAAAGTTCTCTGTTACTGTGTTGTCCACATCTTTGGGAATCCTGCTGGTGGGAAATCTCTCTGGATCCCAGATGTCTGCTTGTCCAGGCTGAACCTCACACAACTATCTGGAGAGGGGAGAAGGAAGGGATTTTTGTAGAATCGCAGGAACTGACACGTAATTTGGGTGTCCTTGAGTTCTGTCATGACTGTAGAAGTGGCCAAGAAAAAGGGTGAAGAAAGTCAGAAAGGAACTAAGAAATTTTCCATTAGATTTCATCGTATACCCTGGAAGCATGAGGTTTTTTATGTTCCTGTTTCAAAATTTGTTGTAATCATATAAGCTTCACAGTCTTATTCTCTAATATATACAGAATCACAAAATCCCAGAAACAGAAGGGCGGAGGGTGGAAGCACGTCTGGAGATCATCTAATCCAATCCCCCTACTCAAAGCAGGGCTGCATCCAGTCAGGTTTTTAACATCTCCAAGGATGGAGAGTCCATAACCTTTCTGGGCAACCTGTGCCAGTGTTTCAGCACACACGCAGTAAAAAAGTGGTTTTGTGTTCAGGTGGGATTCCTTGTATTTCAACCTGTGCTCGTTGCCTCTTGTCCTGTTCCTGGGTGCCGCTGGGAAGGGTCTGGTTCCGTTTTCTTTACCTACCTCAGATATTTATCCACATGAATAAGATCCCCCCCAGCCTTCTCTTCTCCAGCCCAAAAAGGCCCTCTCAGCCTCTCCTCACAAGCTAGGTGCTCCAGTCCCTTCATCATCTTTGTGGCCCTTCTCTGGACTCACTCCGGTAAGTCCATGTCTCTTTTGCACTGGGGAGCTCAGAATTGGACATGGGCAGATACACTAGACACATAACATGTGGACACTTCAGACCTATCTATCTAAAGCATTTTTTAATCTTTTCGTCTTAATTCTGTGAGATGGAGGTTTACATTGACCTGTCTGGACTGGTATGGAGGGCTCAAAGACTCGTAATAATTGATGTGGGAAGGGACCTCTTGAGGATCTGCTCCAATGCCTCAATCAAAGCAGGGCCAGCCTCTGAGTTAGTTCAGGTCCCTCAGGGCAATGTCGCATTGAATTCTGAAACTGTCCAAGGATGGCAATGCCACAGCCATTGTGCCAGTGCTGCATCTCTCTCATCAGAGAGAAAATTTTCTGTGTGCCCAGCTGGAATTTCCCTTGGTACAACCTGTGATTGCTGGTGTTTGTCCTTTCACTGTGGACCTCAAGAAGGGTCTGACTTCACCCTTGCTCTAATCCAGCTCCTTCAACCTCTCCTCATGTGCCATGTGCTCCACCTCCTGCTGACATAGTTGCTTTCTACTGGACTCACTCTAGTTGGCCAATATCTTTCTTGTACTGAGAGGCTCAAAGCTGGACACATCATCCCAGATGTGGCCTCATGAGGGCTGAGTAGAGGGGAACAACCACTTCCCTTGGTCTGAGAGCTGACCCACTTAATGCTGAGCCACATAATGTGGCACTTACACTATGTCCTCCAGTATGTATTGCTTAGAATTTACTTAGCATTGACATTTCTTTTTTGGTAAGATTGGTAAGATTAAGGTAACATCATATGTTACCTTAGTTTAGGTCTCTCTGAAGTTTCTCACAAACCTCTCAGATGATACGTATCAGTTATCCGCAACTTTGATTATCTTGCAGTGCTCACCACATACATGCTTGCCTGTTCTGTCATATATTTATGGAATGTCATAAGACAGGAGGAAATCTGAAAAACATGTTAACTTTTTTTTTTTCTAAGATGGAAGCTAGCAATTAAACAATTATTTTCTTCTGTCTCCTGCCCGTTTTTCATCTATGGCATTATGCTTAACTCATCCATGGCTGATTATTTTCTCTATTAGCTTCTCGTATGACAACTCATCAGAGACCTGTTGGAGGTTGTCTGCTGCATTGTTGTAGGATCTCAGGCATAGACAAGGAAAAGATGCTGGTAGATGCGGCATAAACAGAGAATTAAAAGTTGGTAACAGCCTGAAAGACCTCTCAAAGAGGTCTATTATGAGACTAAGTATTGTGGGTCGGTGTACCTTCAGGTTGCTTTGGGAAGAGACTTCATGTGGTGTTTCTGGAAGTCTTCTTTCTTGTGAAGTTAGCCTTTAACAAAAGGATGTCACAGCCTACCACTTGAGCCTACTTGGAGCATAACTGTTGGCAAGACTTTTTTTGGCAAGAAGATACTTCTGAAGAGAAGCTTAGGGGCTGCAACAAAGTAGTATTACAGTTTTACTAAGACTTTCTCACAAATGTGGTGAAGAGTCTCAAGAGACACTACAAAGACACCTAATTGCGAAGTTGGCAAGTGATGGGTAGAAGCAGGGACTATGGACAGTTCGGGTGTGCGAGTTGACCTTTTCATGCTGAATAAAATGAGCAAGAAGGTAGAAGAGTGCTTGAAAGTGAAGTCTGGTTGATTGTTTCCTATGACAGGGAAAAGGAGCTAGGAAGATGAGCAAAAAGCAAGCCAAGTGAGAGGCTAGGGAATGATCTCTGGAGCAGCATTGTGGATAAATACACCATCAGGGCACGACTGAGTTTGTCAGTGGCCGGGAAAAGGATGTTGCAGTAATTGAGACATGAGGTGATGAGAGCCTAGGTAAGAATTTAACAGCATGGCTGGGAGTGAGAGGTGCCTCTGAGAGATGTTGATTGGAAGGAAGCTGCAAAATCCTAGGTGCATCCACAGAACAGGCAGGGCTCTGGCTGCAGCTTGTGGGGATCAGCCTGTAGAAGGTTCCCTCTGGACAGCCCAGCAACCAGAAGCTGTGACGGGGCGGTGATGTGGGCTTTGATAGACTCATAGAATGGTTTGGGTTGGAAGGGACCTTAAAGATCATCTAATTCCAGCCCCCCCTGCCATGGGCAGGGACACCTCCCAGGTTGCTCAAAGCCCCATCCAACCTGGCCTTGAACACTTCCAGGGATGGGGCATCCACAGCTTCCCTGGGCAACCTGTTCCAGTGCCTCACCACCCTCACAGTAAAGAATTTTGTGTGGGATAGCTGCACTCAAATGCACTATTGTGAGTTCAGATGCTGCCGCCACTGGGTTTCACTGCTCCTTTGCTTGTGTGCTCCACATCTCTTGTGGGGTGCAGGGGGAAAAAAGCTTCTCAAGCTCTAACAGATTGCTCCTTTCTCTTTTGGGTTTTTTTTTTTCCCCCTTTGGGCTCTTTGGCCCGCGTGCCCATGAATAGTTGGAGTTTCCGATTTTTAGGGTTTGGCAGTTTCTCAGATCTCATTGTTTCCTGCAGATTCCCTTTCTTTCTCTTGATTCTGAAGTCATTGGCGTGCACTGGTAAATACTGAAGAAAACTGAAAAATCAGGGATGTTTTCAAATTCTGGAAGAAGACAGAATTTGGCCAGTTGAAGGAGTGTGTGCAGGAAATTAAAAAGCAAAATCCAAACAACCCCATCTCCCAAGGCAAACAATAAAATCAACCAAAAATTCTGCCAAAGGTGGAAAAACTTATCACGGTCCTGTAGGACGTTAGACTGGGAAGCAGGGGGAGGAAGCAGTACGGTGTAATATAGTCACTGTTTCCCAGTAGATCTGCGCTGCAAGTTAGCTCTGGATTGTCTTTCCAAGTCACTTATCTCATTAAAATGTGTCCCATGCCCTTTCCTGAGGCCCATTGGTTGTGTTTCCGTGTGAGCAGCACAGCGCTTTGGGGGCAGGCACAAGCCCACTCGCGCTGGGAGCGGGAGTCGTTCTGCAAATGACTTTAAGCCATTTGGCTTCCAGGTGCGCAGGGCTGAGCTTTTCCCACCACGCCAGCCGAAATCAGGATCCTCCTCTAACAGGGAAAAGCTGCATCTGCTAAGGAACGAGTGCTACCTTACAACAGGTCATAACTATGGCCGCGGGGTTAATATTTGTTTTTATTGACAGCAGCATAGGAATGAGTCTGTTTTACATTCTTCTGCATGTATGTGACACGCGTCTGTAAACAAAGGTGGAGACTTTAGAAATGTGAGTAAGGCAGTGGATTACTCATAGGGAAGACTCGCCATTTAGAAATTCTTTGTTACATCTGCCATGGATTATTTTTCAAAGAAGTCTGAAAACTTTGAATTAACCTTGGTACTTTCAGTGCAGTTTCTAGGGAGCCGTAATAAAGCTTGTGCTCTAATACCTTTCAAAGTGAGCAAGTAGAAAAAAATCAGTGGGAGCAGAGGGATGCAGCAGCATGGGAAATGTCGCCTGTGACATTTAAACTCGAATTAATCTGCTGTGACACTAGGAACATTTGTTGGTAACTTAGGGAGAGGATGTTTGCAGTGATGGGTGGGATCACAGATGTCATCTGGTTTTAAGGCCTTGGATGAACCAGTTTCCCTGTTTTCATGATGCTGACAGGATTTCTCTGCTTTTACTGAAGCAGAGAAATCCTGGTGATGGAGAGTTTGTCAGGCCAGACGCTTCAGTCCAGTGTGGGTGATGCGGTTTATGTTTTGCATTACTGCTCAGCGACACGTTAAAATCTCGTGCGGGGAAATTTCCTCTAATATGAGGTGATAACCAGATCGTTTGGCTGTTCAGCTCTTTAGCCATGATCTCTTTCTGTGGTACATGCCAGTTAAAACTAGATGGAGGCCACCGAATGATTTTTCTCATTAATACTTACCAGAGTGTCCATCCTATAAGAAGCAGACAATTAAAGCCATTTTCTAATCCCTGAGCTGTGCATTCCACAGGGGTGATGCAATTTCAGCTGATAACATGAATGTATTGTAATGAAATTCACATGTAACCAATGCAGGGGTTTCAGCTTTCAAAGCAAAGAGACCCCAGCTCTTTTTGGGAGTAGTGTTTTAGGGGGAAGGTGTTAGATATTTCTGCTTCAGGATATTGCTTCTACATTTCTTTTTCATGTTTCTTTTTTGCCCTCCAGTACCGAAACTTTGGCCGTAGATGTGGACTTCACCCCTAACCTTGACATTTTCATTTTTTAAAGCTAAGACTCGGCAGCATTCGGTTTTGCCCCGAGTCTTAAAGCAAAAAAGAAAACCCGAGCCAAATATAGGATGAAGTCTGATAAATTATTTGCAGTGTATCATTCCAAATATGAGAGTCAGATGTCATCAAGGGGGATTATTTGTCTTAAACTCTGGCAGCTTTACATGTCAGGGAAAAATTAAAGTTCATTCTGCTAGACTTGGCCTACGCCGTTTCATTTAGCGAGCTAGCAACAACAAGTGTGTATGGTTGGTCGACACATCCACACATTGTGGTGACTGGGTTATGTCATTTATTCGCTATGCTGCTCTTGGTAAAATGTGTATTTGTTGTACTGCTTGTGGTATTTTGGTTGGGTTTGGTATTTTGTTAAGAGGAAAGAGCAGGAAGAGCGGGTAAAGCTCGTAGGTAAAGCACAGCATTCTCATTTGGGAATTGATGTGCTGTCTCAGTTTTGAGTTGCTCTGTGGGAATTAATTGGTGTCCGCTGGAACCGAGACCGAAAGTATCTTCTAAATTACACCAGTGCATTGCCTGGCCTCTGCTAGCTGGAATCCCAGCAGGACTTGGCATGGTGGGTCCATCCCGCTGGACCTCAAACACCAGCACTGTGGGAATCTTCCCCAATGCCTCGCTGCAGGGTAGTCCCTCCTAAAGGCATCTGATCCCTGCTGGATTACCCATCTGTCTTTAGTTAGTGTAAAGAAGCCAGAAACAGAGTAGGAATCTGATGTAGGTCTCTTCTGAGGAGAACAAATAGTTTTTCTCACCTCTTCCCCCCTCTGTCCACCTCTCTTTTGGGATGCACCATAAGGATAGAAAGCTGACTTGTCAGAGGAGTTGAACTCTCTTCAAAAAAAGTTAACCCAGTGCAGATACTCTGTGTAACAGTGATAGTATGTCCCTAGCTGAGGGCCATTTTCCAAGCTGAAGGAAGCAAGTATAAACACTGAAAGCCAAGCATGACTTAAAGCAAAACAAAACAAAAAAAAAAAACACCTGCAAACCCCAGAAGACTGCCAGATTCCAGACTCCTTATCTTTTGATTCCATGCTCATGACCTAGCAAAACATCATAAATTATACTGAAGAGTATAGAGCCCAGAAACTTCTCATTAATAATAACCCTGGGCTTTTGTGTATTTATTTAAAATCTACTGGAATAGGTAGAAGCATCACAGATTTCCCAAGTATCCGGGGAACTCTGTGGTCGCTGGTCTTCAACTGCTTTAATGCCTTGGTAAGCGAACGCTGGAGCCTGCACTCTGTACTTTCAAAACAGAGTTGAAACGAATGGGTAAAACTGTAACTATGTTAACAAGGGCCCTAAACGGCATTAACAAGGGGCATCTAGTCCCAGGTAGGCACATTAAAACCCTGTGGTGCAAGGGAATAGGGCTGGCAGAGGGGGACCCTTCCTGTCTGTTACATTTTTGAATGAATGAAAAGGGCGAGGATAATTGCTGTGGAAAAAGCCGTTTACCGTCATGCCTGGGCAATACAGGGGGTGTCCTAAGGGTCCAGATTTGCAGAATTGCAGCTCCTACACGCTGGATCCATCCAGGGTCCGCTCGCTGCGTGCTTGGACCGTGCTGCTGTGCTCTGGTTCTTCTACTGGCTTTTAAAAACAACATTCAGCAGGCTCTGCTCCCCACTGCCATCTCCTCTCCCAGCAAAATCCTGTCGGCTTGGGCCCAGATAATATATCAATCAGCGAGACTTTCAGAGCAGGAATTGGCCATTATACAGCTGATTGCATAGAGCCCGAACGTGAATGCAGACACGGATCCTGCTGGCAGGCTTGAATAACAGGAGGTAAGACTTAGCAGAGCCTGGATCCTTGTGGTGTTACTGGCCAGTTTTCCCGAAAATGCTGGGAGCGGGTGATTGAAGTACACGATCTAGTGGAGCGAGAACAGAGGTTCTGGTCTTCAGAAATGACTCACGAACGGGGAGGAAAACCAAAAAAAACAGCTGCATTTACCTCCTCGCTGGCACGGCAGAGCATAGACAGGAGAGGAGGGGAATGAGACACGATTGCAAGGAGCAGAGCAACATCCCTGCCCGAAAGCGCCCTAGCCTGCAGGAACGGTTGTGGTTCCCTTTCCAGCATGTCCCAGGGCAGAGGCGTCACTGCTGATGGTGCAAGGCAGACGATGGCAGGGATTGAGCTAACCCTAACATCTCTCCTGCCCCTGCTCCTCCTCCTCACTGTTATGGTTTGAGAAACCCACACCAATTTATTGTCATTTAGGCAATTATTCTATCATCCGGTGACCCCTCCCCACCCAGGAAGGGGGATCAGGAAAAACCAAGGAAACCCAAGGGTTTAAATATAGGCAGATTTAATAGAATACTACTAAATAAGTAACATTAATAATACTAAAGTACCAATATTGATCCCAATACCAATATAAAATACAGAAGGATGATACTCAACCCATCCTATCAGCAGAAGCTGAGCACTCCCAGCAGGGGACAGCAAATGTGGGACACTGCGAGTGGTACGGCTTCTGGAGGAAGGGAACGGCTCAGGGGTCCGGCACCGGGGCAAGAAGTTCTCTGGACCATCGCCATCAAAGGAGAGAGAGCACTATGCAGCAAACTTTCTAATTGATATGGAATGTGACGTTCATGGTATGAAATAATCCTGTTGGCCAGCTTGGGTCAAGTGCCCGGGTCTCGCTCCTCCTCATCCCTGCACCTGGCAAGTCTTGAAAACACTGAGACCTTGAATCCCACATAGCCTAGCTGGCTATACAGTAAATATTTTCACAAATTCAGACACTAGAGTCTTCTAAAAGCGCAGTTTTCCTAAGCATTAGAAGAGAAATTAGTCCTGTGTCGCTAAAACCAGGGCACTCAGGCAGGTTTCGTCTGTGTTTCCCCTCGTGCCCCAGCAAAGCTGAGGAGTTGCCTGCAAACCGCCAGCTCTGCTTGTGATCTTGCATCTTCTAGGAATCCCACCACCATCCCAAATGTCCCTGAGGCACGGATTCAGAAGGTGTTACAGTTTTGTCCCCTTTGCAAGCAGTTTGCATTTTTGGTAAGAATCCTTTTCTTTTAGCTTCTTTTTTTTTTTTCTTTATATATTTCTTTTTCCTTTCTTCTGTCTCCCTCGTTCCTGCCCGAGCTGAAAGAAGCCACGTTATATCTGAGTTCTACTCTGCAAAGCGTGGATTTGAAATTAGCAGAATGAGTTAGTCCATTCCCAGTTTATTAAAAACTGTTTTTCTGGGGCTGATAAGGAAACCAATTAAAAGCCATGAAGTCTATTTTAATAATAATGCTAAATGGGGCACTTCATAAATTGAAGATTCACCATGCAAAGAAAAAGTGATTTATTGTGGTTTACTAAAATGAGTCCAGGAGTCTTTAAAGAGTGGAGTACTTACTTTTTCTCCTCTTGTTTTGAAATTTGTCCTTAATTCTTGCTCCTCATTCAAGCAAACTTCCTGCAAACAGCCAGGAGGCAGTTCAACAGCTGTTCCGTGGACTGAAAGCAATGGGATATTTGCTGGAGGACACGGCAGAAGAGGGTGAATTATATGCAGCGAACAAATAATTTATTAGGTTGGCCCCGTTTCTTCTTTGTTGTTTATCTGTGAACAGATCACAATTTCGGCAGTGCTGTTTGTTTTTCAGAATTTGACACACGAAAACATAAATAAACAAATTTAACTGCTGAATTTCTCATGAGCTTTAATCCCTTCCACAACCAGATATTCAAAGCGTATTGGTTTTGCTCTTTTAATTGGATATGTGGTACTGGTTTCAGTCTCCTAGCTGAATAGGATTTAGTGACCTCTGGGATAAATTAATGTGCAAGAATCAAAATGTATTTCCTATAAGACTTCTGCAGAACCATTTTAGACTTCCAGCCACGGAATTATTTTTTAAAGATTTGGGGAATGGGAAGCAGACTGGAAGGGAATTAGCGAAACAGTCAAAATGAATTTATTTCCCTGCTTTCCAACAAATGTGTGGAGAAAGTTGGTTATTCTGACAATTTCTATTAGGGATTTAGCCATCTTAGGCAGCAGACATGATCTCAAGTGTAATGATTGTGCTTTACAGCAGTTTTAAAGTTAAAAACAAGAGGGTTTTATTGATAGAGTCTGTAAACAGTGTTATACTTTTCACTCATGTCTAAATGCCATGTGCATATTAAGTGCCTATTCTCCTGGCAATAAACGTAGTTTAGTAAAATTTATATTTTGATGTGCATGGAAGTAAATCAGCAGAAGATTGGATGAACTGAAATGTGTAAACTTTTCTAGCTGAGGAAACCAAATTACTGAAATGCAAAACTAGTTACCTGCTTCATTAAGAAGCATGAGTATGGACAATTTTTATGAAAAAAATGATGGGAAGCAATTGGCTAGAGAGTGATTGCAGGAGATAGTCTCTGTACTAATTGGCTTGTTCAGGATGTACACAAAATCCGATTTACCAATCATTTGTAGTTTTTGTAAATGATAATATTATGGCAATTAAAAGATGAATCATTTTTCCGTGATGTTGCTATATTAACTTAAAGTGATCATCTGGGTTTAATTCAGATCTAAGAAGAAACAATTCATTTAAAAATATTACGCTCCAGGTCTCGTTTCTTCTTCTGCGCTCCCCGTGCCCACCAGTTTGTCGGCTGCGTATTGGGGGTTCTCACGCTCAGGCTGCGGATCCTGCGGGTGCTCATATAAACAGATGTTCCTCATATCCTGTCTGGGGTTTTTTTTTGTTTTTTTTTTTTTTCCCTTTCTTTATAGAGGTCATAATTCTACTGTATGTAGTGCTGTAGACATTTTCATGGTGGAAAGCCATGGTGTCTTTCATAAATGCTGTTTCCCATGATGGACCAAAGAGTGCGCGGATCCCACCGTGATAGATGTTCATTTGAGACAGTCCGGGCAGCAACAGGAGGAAATGAATACGTGAGGTGCCACGGTATTGCATCATGTGGAAAGGACATAGTTAACCTTAGGGGGAAACAGGCTAAAATATAAAAACAAACTTATTAAGAGATATTTTACCCAGTAGGTTGGAGAGAGAAAAGTGAAATTCTCTTCTGTAAAGGTTTTTTTTTTCTTTTTTTTTTCTTTTTTCTTCCCCTGCATCTCATCTATTTCACTTTCAGTTTGCTGAGATTTCCTCTGCGCACAGAGCAGCTATTTCTCTCGTGTCGACGTGACTGACCAGGGTGGGCTTAGGTAAAAAGGAATCTTCTCCTTGGCTTCAGACCAAGGTCTGAGGGTCTGCTGTGCGGGCTGGCACTGAAAAGCTCGGTTTGTTAACTGGGGGAAGAAGGGGTTTGCAAGCTCCAAATCAAGAGATCACTCATATCGAAGAGGAATCACAGAACTCTATCCTTGGAAATGGGCTGAGGGTTGATGGATATTTTTGGAGTCGTTTTTTTTTGTCCTTTACTCTTGCAGCAGCAGGGGGTGGAATGATGTATTTTGTTTTAATCCAGCCCTGTAGGATTAGAGAAAATGAAGCTACGTTGAACTGGCTGTAGAAAAAAAGCCTCCAAATTTGCTACAAATAGATAAAATGTTTCTCACAGTTTGTGAAAATTGCAGTAAAAAAATGAACTGAGACGAGGAGACAGCATGACTTTTGTTTATACATATTTGTATTTCATGCTGAGAATTCCTTCAGCTGTGTACACACATTTAAAAATATCGGAAGATTGAAAAATCTGACTCCGATAAAGTAAATTCGATGGATTAAATGTTACCAGAATTTAATTCTTCTTGATGCAGGACAGAGTGGAAGTGCCGGCCAGGCAGCTCTTCACGCACGGTCTCCGTGTCGTTCTTGCGCCCGATTCCCTCTGAACCCGTGCTCACAAGTTGACACTGCATTTTGCAAACCACTCATTAACACTTGCCTTTGTGGCCCTGGCTGGGTGAGCCATACAGGGATCTAATCTGGCTGCAGTCTGAACAAGTTTTTTTACCAGCCTATTTATTTTAGTAATTCAAGGTTCTCAAATATAGCAGGAAAAAAAAAAAAAAGAAGGGCATTAGCACTATATAATTTTTCTGAACTAGTGACCAAAACTCATGTTCTGATCGTCAGTCACGTGTCTTCGCCCACTTTTCATGCATCCTCTCTCTTTCCTTTGTTCGTTTCCCTTTCCCCTGCCAAGCCACCCCGGAGCATTGGAAGGTCTTCTTCTTCCCCCTTCTCTTCCCAGCTTGTGTCCATTTTGCATGTTCTCCTTTCGATGTTCTCCTCCTAAACATTAATTAATTGCTCAAGTTCTGTATATATTCCTAGGACGCTACAGATCCTAAGCCATATAGACTATAATATATGCAGTGCTTTACACTGTATGTCAGAAGGGTTGTGAGCTGTTAAAATCCTACAGTTATCCGCTAAAACCAAACTCTTTGGAAAAGTAGAATTAATTTTTTTCCCATCCCAAACACTCGTTGCTTTCCGTATCTTACCTCCGCTGAAATAGATGGCAGTGCTTTCACTGGCTTCGATGGGGAGAGAGCTGATTACCTGCCCGTTTTCAAATATGCCCGGAGGTCACAGCAGGAGCCATTTTTCAGAAAGATTCGGATTCCAGCCCAAGCCCTGAGCACGCACTCGGGGGTTTCAGAAGGATGCGGCAGAAAAGGTTAAGCTATCCAGACATCCTCTCTATAAATATTGATGAGGGAGCTGTGGGGAGCTCCACCGTGTTGAAAGATGCTACTTTCGTTTGGAAAACGCAATGAGGAAGGAACTGAGCTCTTTTGAAAACCCCACGTTTGTGAGTGCTGAGTACCTGAAAACATGATGCTGAGTAATGAAATGCTGTATCAATATTTTGACGGGGATGAAGCCTTTATGGAAGGGGATAAGTATACAGTGGAGGTACATTTGTGCCTATGTGGTTTATTTTGAAGGATTTCCAGTCATTGTAACAAGCTGACCGTCTCCCGGCATCTCTCGGTGTGCACTGACAATCTCCGTGCTTCAGCAGCATCGCGCCATTGGGGCCGTAGCTGATCAGTAGTGTAGGCAGGGCTTGGTGCAAAGGGAACCTGGCGAGGATCCTTCGCAGATGTCTCTGGAGATTGAGTTCAAGACCCACAAGGCGCATTATCTACAGTTGGCTATTAAACTATTTGTGTCCGTGCAAGAGTTTATCTTAACACTGTTGAATTACATCTTCAGCTTCAACTGCAAACATCTATGGCACGGAATATAAGGCCCTTGACTGTGTTGAGCAGAGAGCTGAGGCTCTCTGAGGCTGAGAGACCTGGGTCTGTTCAGCCTGGAGAAGAGAAGACTGAGAGGGGACCTCATCAATGCTTATCAATATCTAACGGGCGGGTGTCAAGAGGATGGGGCCAGACTCATTTCAGCGGTGCCTGGCGACAGGACAAGGGGCAACGGGCACAAACTGGAACACAGGAAATTCCATCTCGACATGAGGAGGAACTTCTTTACTTTGAGGGTGGCAGAGCACTGGAACAGGCTGCCCAGAGAGGTGGTGGAGTCTCCTTCTCTGGAGATATTCAAAACCCACCTGGATGGGTTCCTGTCCAACCTACTCTAGGTGACCCTGCTTTGGCAGGGGGTTGGACTAGATGATCTCTGAAGGTCCCTTCTAACCCCTACTGTGCTGTGACTCTGTGAGCAGGTTATCTGCATTTATTCTCTTTGAAAATGTTTTGTTAGCATAGTCACTTACTTCTCAAAGCTGAGCAATACCAGACAAACAAGACAACATGCACATTTCTGGAGGAATAGCGATCCTCATTTTTACTTCTTAGACCTAAAGGATTTGGTGTCCACTGACAAATTTCTGCGACAGTCTTCTGGAACGGGCAGGTGTGGTTGTCCCTCTTCCTTGAGCAAGGAACTAGAAGAATTGGGAATTTCAAGTGACTTTCCAAGGCATAGATTTTCCAGGGCACCGTTTTTTTTGCCCTATAATGTCTGTCTCACCCTTTGAATTGAGGTGTTCCGACTGTCATGCCAAAGCTGAAGGAACAACTGGGGCCTTCCAGAGCTGAGAAAATTATGTAGATTCATAACATATTTAGTTTACAATTAACACATGAAAACACAGTGTATATTCCTATTACTTGAACAAATGAGCTGTCATGTGGAGGAAACAAATCTCTGATAAGTTTTTGGTTTGTTGTTTGTTTTTTTTTTATTTTCATTTCAGAAGACACTTTTCCTTTAAGATTACAATACAAATTCCGGTTTTTTGATGTATCTTTGGGTTCAGTCACTGTTTTCCTTTTTTACGCATTTTGCCTGTTGGCCTCTCTCAATGACGCCGGGGTATTTGTCTTCTGAACCTTGTCCCCAACACGTGCTTATTTTTAATGTCTTTGTGTATACAATGGATTTCAAACTCTTTTCTTTTTTAAACTGTGCACCTCCTGACACGCAGAGCAGCGCTGCAGAGGAGGTGGAGGTGGAAAACACAGTGCCAATGCGCTCCCTCCCCACTAAGCATCACGCCTGCAGGTGACCCGCTCCGTCCTCACCCTGCCTGGGAGCAGATGGTGCCAGCAAAGGGACTGGACCTGTCCAGGGAAAGGACACAACTCCAGCACAGCTCTGGTGAGGAAGAGGAGGTCAGGGACACATTCCCCCAAGGGAAGGAGAAAAAATGATCATTGTGTGCGGTCTTCTCCACTTCTGGCTGCTGTGGTGTTGCAGCAGTTTCATCCCAAATGTATTGGTGTTCTCCCTTTTTTTTTTGACGCTCCCAAAGTGAGAACTGACTTTTCTCTTTTCTCCATTTTAGAGAAGAATTCAGAAAATACCCTACGCAAACAAATGTCAAAGATTTAGACTCTTTTGAATCATTTTCAGTAATCTGCAGATTTGTGTCACGCAGTGGCTGTTAAAGTCTGCGTTCAAAATATTTCTCCAGAGAATCCTCTCAGGTTGCGGTACGGTTAAATGCTAAGTAAAAATTAAGAACATTTTGAATATCTGCTTCAGAAATTTAATTATGTCATGATTCAAAATTCATAGGCTTCAGTATCTGTAAGAATGCTACTTAATTTCCTGCAAATGCTATTGGACTTATGCTCCAATCAGCTGGAATATTTTATGCATGATCATGCGGTGCTCAGTGCCCATAATTAACAATTGTGTGTCAATTTGTCAAGCACCATAAAAGACAAATGGGAACGCAAACTGTACTCTCATTTTTCTATGGGTCAGCAAATATTTTTCATTATAAATCCCATTTTCCAGAGGACTTCCTGAGATTACTTTGGTATTTTAGTCATTTAAAAACAAACAGTAGCCAGTTTGCAATTACATCCACTCCCGACTGGAAACTCTTCTGGATACTGTATTTTAGTTTAACTAATGGTTTGTAAATAAGGGAGAGCAATGTTCCTTCTGTTGGCTGTCAGAAATATCTGGCAGGTGGATAAATTGTCCTTTTCAGTTTTGGGTAGATGCTGATCTGGTGAGCTGCCTCTGCTCCCAGTTTGTCATGGGGGACATTGGGAGGTGCTCAGCACCTCAGAGGCTCCGTTTATCTCACTGCAGCTGCTCTTTCTTTTTCCCTTTTCTCTTTCTTTTCTCAATTCATCCCCGGTGCTGATAACTGGATAAGTGAGGGTAAGACATGACCATTGCAATAATTTATGAGTACCTTGACATCGAATCACAATCAGGCATCCGAAGGAGGATAATTAAAACAACCAAACACGCTAAATCAATCAATGCTTCCAGCAATCAGTTGCACATCCCCTGCTAGTGGAGTAGAGCTGCTGTAATCACATAATTTTTCTAAAATCCTTCCTAACCCTGTTCTGTGTAGCAAGAAATCGGAATTCAACAGAGGCAACCATTGAAAGAGTTAAGACATTTCGTCTAATATGCTTCATTAGACAGTCGTATGTAAATAAGATTGATAGAATATATGAAGGCTCTACAGACCACTGGATTTCTCTCCTGCCTGCTGAATCTGCCCATCTCAATACACATCTGTGGTTTCTGTGGGGAACAGGTTTGTACGCAGAGTTTAGCAACTTGCTGCATTCATTTTGTATACCCATCATCTTTTTCATTTTGAAATCCCAGAACAGAAATACTGGTTTAGAAGCAGGGGTTAGTTTTTCCTTATTTATAGCGGGTAATACTCCTATAGGATCTATACGCAGAATAAATGTAAACCAAAAAAAACCAAAACCCAAACCTTGAAAATTATAAAACTGGCTTGGTTTGTGTGTTTTCCAGTATCGTGGGATTTTGATTTTCTTTTTTTTTCAATTTGTTTTTCTGACCTAATGTTCATTGGTTACTCCATAAAACTTCCAGTTACAGCCTGTTGAAATTGCTGGACACCAGGCACGGAACCAGGAGGTGGAGAGACTGACAGCTCTGCTTTCGCAGGCAAGGCTTGCTAATCCCAGCTGGTGATCCTCTATGGCTCCTTCTATGTGCCTGTAGACCGAAGAAAATATGGAAGAACCTCTTTTAGTGGGGAAAAAATGTTGAAATACTTTTGGCTACTGTACTGACTTGCAAGTGGGGTGACTGAACTGAATTTAAGTCATAACAACCGAGGAGCAAGGGATCAGCGTGGCTAACCTGGGAAGCTGGGATTTGTTTGCGGAGTTTCTGTAGTGCATTTAAATTTGATGTACAAGTCGTAGTCGCTTGCTGAACCAGAAAGCAAATGCACCTGAAGGGGAGAGAGGATGTGGGCAAATTATTCTTGTCGGCGAATTGGCGCACCTCCACCCTGTTTTGAAAGAGCCACTTGCTGGGGATGGAGCAGTTGCAGTGGCGAGGCTCCCTCTGGGTTATATGAGCCTTTTGATAATGCTGTCACAGAACTGCCACAGATTGGCTCATTCTGTGGATTCTTTTCCCACTGGGAACTGTACTGAAACTTCTAAGAGGTTTACGAAACTGCTATTAGACAGAATTTTTTTTTTTTTCTAAATGGGATTAAGTCCAAGATTCAGTCTTTAAAGATTCCCTACATTCCTTAAACTAGCACAGTCCATTTCCTGTGTGTCTATACACACATTTATTTTCTTAACACTCTTTAAAATTATTGGTGAAAACTTGACTTTTTTACCTCTTTCTTGATCTTTCTGGTGTACTTCCCCCTTCTATTCCAAATGCCTTTGACTCCTCTGCTCGCTCTTACTTCTCACAGAAATTTAATACGTAGGAAGACTATTCCCACAGAACACAGTGGAAGTAAAAACTGTGTATTCCGATGTGCTGATATATCCCACTGCATTTGACCCAACATTCAAAATAAATCCGTACTTCATGTTGGATGACTCATAGCAGGAAGCAACTTTTTGCAATGAGTATGTTTTTGTGTAAATATGAAATGTTACCTCTGTGTTAGAGATGTCAGTGGTGTGTTTATGACAGAGCACTGACCACAATATCATTCAATAGGCAGGGTTGTCAGTGTGGTACTACAGTTGAGATTTAAACAGTTTTCTTCTTGAAAACTTCATTTGGAGCATCCCCCAGTGCCGTTGTAATCACATATCTCTTTTTATGCTTCTGGTGATGGATCCATGTATTTGAGGTGGATCCTCGGAGAGCGGTGCGGTTGCAGAGATTGAAAATAAGCTTCAGAGTCGGGTGGTTCAAAGCCAAGCCAGGGTGGTAGCTGTGCATAGCTGTAACCGCCTGGCAGCAGGCCAGCTGACCACGTAGAGGTCTCAAACCAGCTCACGCTGAAAGTGGAGTTCATCGTATAAAAAACAAATAGCAGTTACCAAAATCCTCTGAGACTATGTTTTTTTTTCTTCCAGTATTTAGAAAAGGAAATGCTCTGACTTTGTCTTTGCCCAAGATTTAGGAAGGGACATTAAAAGTTAGGGTTTAGCATCTTCCCTTAGCAGGGAGGTGAGAGAAGAACAGATTTGGGATATAAGGCTTGGTGTGTGGAGTTCAGGGACATACAGTCCCTTCATACAGGCTTAATTTTAGAAGTGTTGAGGCCTTTTTCCTTCCACTTTTCCCACTGGAAGGCTGTTTCCAAACCCAATTAATGGTTAGGAACTTTATTTGCATTCCTAGCCTAAATATATTCACAAACAACCTTTATCCATTTGTTTTGTGACACCATTACCTTTTATCTTGAATAGTTCTTTATTAATAATTAATACAGTATTAATTAATATTTGATAGAGAGCAAACATATCCTCCCTTACCTTTCCCCTTAGCTGTTCCTCTTCATTTTGCTAGACTAAACAATCTAAGCTCCTCTAATCTCCCTTCAAGAAAAAAAAAAAAGCTCTCTCCAAACTGATTTTTGCAGACTTTTCCTACACCTGGTCCATTTTCATTTTATGATGACGGTGGCCAAACTCCAGCTTGCAAAATGCGTGTGGCCCATAAGCTCTTGCAATGTGCCTCTCTGGCTGGTCAGCCGGTGTTAGTGCTGCTGCCCAAAAGACGAGAGGAGTGTCTTGCCGGCACTACAAGGTAGGAAAATAGAATAAATAGACACAGGATCACTGTATGACGCTCAGATATGTGTGATGCTTCTAGTATGAAGCAGCAGCTTCCAGCTTTGCTGTGCATTCCACTGTGCCTGCAGGAGCTCCGCACCGAGGGTGCGGGAAGAAGGTAGGAGGTGGTATTTCAGCGGGGAGATGCGCAATAGGAGGGAAGGAAGGAGGCTGATAAGGTTGAAGCAATCTTTTTGGAGAGGTGTAGGGCACGAAATGTGATGGTGAGGGGGATGCATCCTTTGGGCTGGGAACATTCTTCAGTGGGCTTATAGGCCGTTGTTCGGATGAGATGTTAAGATACATAACCTGGAGGCCAGCTGTCCTGCTAGTGTTAGCACCCTAGGATGTGTCTTTTTGGCAGACTTGCAGTAACACCTGAGCTGTGTGAACGCACGAGCCGTGGCGCTGGGAGGCTGTTTTAGCGTGATATTCCACCTGGGCTGATTAGCCCTTCTCACATAACCCGGCTGCTCCCGGTGCCAAGGCTGGCTGATGTGGTCAGCCTGGCCTTGGATATCACAGCCAAGCGCTGTAGGCTCAGACGATGGGCATATAAACAGCATAAAAATCTCCTGGAGTCTTGAATGTTTGTCAGGTACGTAAATATCTCAGATTATTTTCCTTAAATTATCCCTATGGGGATCATTTATGCAGCACTTTTATAACTAGTTTCTGCATAAAATATAGTCCTGGTACTCAGGTTATCTTTTATATAGTCAAACATTTTCTTGTTTGCATGCTAATCTAAACTCTTCATCACTGAATAACTTCAGCAGCCATCGTGTGGTTTTCTTATGGTGCTTTGCTTTGGAAAAGAAAATGAATGTGTGTGCTTTTCTTAATCATAAATCCAGTCTCCTGTTCCTTTGTTATAATTCTTTTGATGTGAACAAAACTCCAAATCCGTTTTTTGTGAAATTTAAATAGCAAGTATATTTAAGAGCTCATATGTGTTAACAATGAATTCTCTGCAACTGGATGCTTAGTAAAAGCTGGGGCAATGTGTGTATTTAAAGACTTCTTTCATTTTTCATACTTTACTTTAGATTGGGCTTGAGATATCATTTTCAGCCTCAAAATAAGCACAGGATTTGCTGTTCCAAAGTGGTAAAGTGATCAATTCAGCCTTCTACTTTACTTTCTTCGGGGGCCTGTTTTTAATCATAGAATCATAGAATGGTTTGGGTTGGAAGGGACCTTAAAGATCATCTAGTTCCAACCCCCCTGCCATGGGCAGGGACACCTCCCACTAGACCAGGCTGCTCAAAGCCCCATCCAGCCTGGCCTTGACCACTTCCAGGGATGGGGCATCCACAACTTCCCTGGGCAACCTTAATGTCTCATAGAAAAGTGTAACCCCGGTAAAGGAGCCTGGATGATGTAGGATTTCCAGTTTGCTGGAGTATGTTGGGCTGTGCCAAAGTTTAGGACATAAGTCTGTCTTGCTGAAGAGTACGTCAAGTCATGGCAATGAAGAGTAACACTTCTGCGTAAGGCGCACCCGTCCTATAATGCGAGGCTTGCAGCAAATCTCTAAGCATTTAACACGCAGCTGTCATCGTATCTGCATCAATGTCTGTACTAGATGTACAGCACTGCACGTTCCGGAGGCTTTGTCAGCCCAGATTTCCAAACTCTCGATTGCAACCTGCTTCCATGTGATGACGGCTTCTAAACTAACCTGTGTTTAATTTACCACCATTTAAACCTTTTATGCCGCGATGACTGCCCTCACGGTTATGAATGGTGGCTGCTTCTGGGCCAGAAAGCAGTGAGATACTTGCACCTACAGGCTGAGTATAGAAGCGTTGCTGTGCCTCAGCTCTTGCTTTGGGGTGCAAAGCAATTAGGTCACTGACAATTTTCTTTTTCACCTACTCAATGGTTAGAGGGATGTTAGAGGTAAAATGACGGTAATATTCTTATGCAGGCTACAACAAGCAGGGCAGGTGCCTTCCCCTGCAGGGGCTGTCCCCAAGGAATGCCTCAGGGAATAAGGAATGGGCTTCACCGTGGCACAAGACATCTTTGGGGCCCAAAACTGCTGCCACAGTAGCATTTATAACCCAGTGGTAGTCCAAAACCCAAGTCAGGACAGGGTATCGACTGAGGGAGGAATTGGGGTATCCCGGTGGTAGGTATAAAAGCTGCCCTTAGGAACTAGCAAGGCTGAGTCTAGTGCAGAGCATGGCTTGGTCTTGTCTTTGCTTGTGGTTGAGCAAGGTCTAAGCTCTAGTTGTTGTTAGTGTCACTTTTTTGATGCTGCACATATCTTCCACAGCTGGCAAAGCCGCTGAGACGTCGCGTTGTATGGCACCCATAATGCTACTTTAGAGTTACTTTCTATAAGCTAACTGCACCTCTAATTTGTTTTTTTTTTTTACATCTTTTCCTCTTTTTTTTTTTTCCTATAAAGCTTTGAATTCCAGAGTGAAAAAAAAAAAAAAATTGAAAATCTCTGCTATAGCAATACCTGGAACAATAATTAGATCAAATGAATAATGCACATTTATACTTATAGTCTGCAGTGCCCTAGTTTATATGATGGATTAATCACCTTTTCCTTGTGAATTATGTCATCACTTCCAAAATAATAGCTTAGTTTACATAGAGCATCTGAAGCCATAAGCAGCTGCCTTATAAACTGCTTGTTCATAGCAACTCTACGAAACCTGAATTTTAGTTAGTGGTAATGGTTAAAGGACGTGGGGAAAAAAAAACAAACCAGGAGGCCCCAGTTTACTTGAAATAACCACTTTTATGAAGACGCGGTCATCGTTTTTTAATTCTGCTTTGCTGGTTTGTGTATGGGACTTGTTGAATAAAGTAATCATGTTCACAGTTAATCAGGATGTATATGATTCCCCCTTAAAAGTAGGGATGGCAGATGCAGATCTTATTTCAGCTGTGTCCTTTATGTAACGAAAAAACAGCTGGGAGCAATAGTTATTATCATTAGTGACACCCAGCCAACATATGCAGTCTTTTGGACTCTACCACAAATATGAAAAAAAAAATCACAGTTTGCAAAATACAGGGACCAAATGTTTTTTATAAGAACTCATCCCTGGCACCAAATATCAGTATTTTATTTGAAGCTGTAAAGAAGCACATTACAAAACTGGATAATTGTAGATGAGGGGATTTACCAGGTGAGTTTCAAGGTTTGGGGGAAAAGCAGGAGTTTTGCAAACTGTTCCCAAATTCTTCTTAGATAGGAGAAAGGAATAGGGGAAGACCCGAAACAGGGAAGCATTTGTAAAGGAAAAAAAAAAAGAAAAAAAGAGGAAAAAAAAAGGAGTAACTACTATTAAATGATTGGTTTTGTACAAGTATTTGGTTTTGCTCTCTGAAGTATAATAAATATTGTCCAAAAGGCAAAATGTGCAATTCTGTAAGACAGACTCAAAACACTACAATCAAATCCTCCAGCCTGCTGAGAATGTTCAGCCTACCGTAATTTAGAGTGTGTCATTAATAACTGACACGCTTTACTGACATATTTCTTTTTCCATCATGTATATGAAATTTTAATCAAATTGGTCTTAGCATACTAAAAGCATGATCATTTGCTAGGAAATTTCATTGGGAAGGAATAAATACATTGAAAAATTACAATTCTGAATGCTGAAAGACAACTTTAGACTTCCAGAAATGTATTTTCTGTGACATTTACTGTTTTCCATCATCTTCATGTAGGACTGTGACGTGTAAACTCTTTTCCCAGCACAAGTTTGGGTTATAAATCTAAGTCTCCAATATCATGTTCCAGAGTAAATAAAAAGAAATCAAATTTCTGTTGAGTCAACCTCTTTTTTTTCTGTTCAGAGTCAACTTCTGATTTTTTATTTAGTGGACTATCCCATTGGCTAGTGACTGAAAGGCTCATATAAATGCAGGAACAGCCACACGGGGTCAGATCGAAAGTCGGCCTAACCCAATACTCGGTCTTCAGCTCTGAAGTTAATGCCTAGGAAAGAGTACAAAAAGAGGGCAGGCAGGTATGGTTATTTCCAAAAAATACTTTGTAATGCAGCACTTTGTTGCTCAAAGACTAGCTGAGCCAGAGGTGATAGCCCTTGACAGGTTATCATTCCTATGAATTGGTACAGTCAGCTTTTCAGCGCACGTTAAACTTCTAGCAGTTACGGCTTCCCGTGGCAAGGATTTGCACGCAATTTGATGATGTGCTGCATGAAGAACTGTATCTTTTCGCTAGTTACGAATCCACCACATGCGAGTTTCATGCAATGTGCCCCAGTTCTTCCCTGTGTCTTCAGACAGATCAAACACTTAGTTGTTCCTTTCCACCCTCTCCATTCCCCTAGCGATTCTGTGAATGTCTGCCACATCCCATCCTCAGCCATCTCTTTCCCAGGCTGAAAAGCGTCTCTCTTCATCGTTATTTTCACCTGGAAGCTGCTCCATGAGTGTACTTGCCACCCTCCTATCAGTCTATTCAATTTTACCATGTCTTTTTAGGGTGGAGAAACCAGTGGATAAGGTTGAAATTTTTACAATGAGAGAATGATATTTCTGTTTATTTTCTTTGCCTTTCCTAGTAATTTGATTTACTTTCATGAGCGCTGAGCTGAGCTCTTCTTAGGGTTGACTATTATGACTCTGACATCTCATGTGGGCCTGATAATAGTCTACCCAGACTTCATCATCCTGTGTACAAAGTCATGATCGTTGGCTTTTCCCACATGTCCAGCACTCTAAATTTATCCGTCTTCATTTTTACCTGCTATTTTATTGCTTGGTCCCTGAGCCTCATAGAGCGTATCTGCATCGCTGGTGTAGGAGCGTGACTGTGCTTTTGGAGCAAACCTCCTTGTCGTCTCCACTTACTATGCATTTGTACCCACTGAAGATGATCTGAGAGCCCGTGAACTGGACTCCTTTCAGATGTAATTAAAACAAAAGATAAGCTCCAGAAGTGCAACTTGAGTGCCCTGTCTGCAGACATTCAGTCGATAGGAGCAGACTGGAACTAGTCCAAATTAAATAATAAAAAAAA
The DNA here is from genome assembly GCF_964199755.1 of Larus michahellis. Classification (NCBI taxonomy): domain Eukaryota; kingdom Metazoa; phylum Chordata; class Aves; order Charadriiformes; family Laridae; genus Larus; species Larus michahellis. The sequence goes on along the minus strand of NC_133896.1, from coordinate 189,450,824 downwards.
ACCCAAAACAAAACAATCCTGAAATGGAGATCACGTGTGGTCTTCAGCAGCAACTGTTTCACTGTATGAATCTGCTCCTGTTGATCCTCATTTCTTCCTAGTTTTGACATGGTTTCAAGTACTGCAGTACTTCTGCAGTTGCCCTCATCATTATTACCCAGAGCAAATTAGCGTCGTCTACAAGCTTTGTTACCATACTAGTTACTACCTTTCAATTTAACTAATAAATGCATTCAATATCTGGGGTCACCACACCACTCCGCTCCAGACATCATTGGTGACCTCTTTTCATTGTGAAAATTGGTATGTACCTTGTGTTCCTTTCTATAAGTCAAACTTGCATCCTTTTGAGGACTTAGTTTTCATCCTAGAGGTGTTTGGATTTCTTGAGACCCTTTGGATGAGAGATTTTGCTGAATTCCTGACTATATTAGCTACATTTGCCTTATCCATATGCACAATAGTTCCTTAAAGGACTGCAAATGTGATGGTACAGTATGACTTCATCTTTGCAGAAACTGTGTTGACTGTTAAACGATTTTTATCCATGTGCCCTCTAAGTCAATTCTCTTTTATAGTTGATATCAATTTGTCTCTTTTGGACATTAGGCTCTCTGGTTGATAGTTCCCAAGATCCCTTGTCACATCCTTTAAAATATTGGCCTTACATTTTGCACAGTTCTGCTACCTTTAACGAAGACTTACATGCTGCAATTAATAGTTGTACCACTTTATCTTTCATTGTGTTTTGAACTCATGGTTCAGTACCACCTTCCAGTTACTGATCTTTCTGCCTATTTGCTCCATAGTGCCTTTTACTGGCACATCATTTGGGGACAGATCCTTTGAGTGCGGCGTTTGAAAATTTCCACCATGAGAGCTTCCTGAAATTCCTCCAGAGTGAGTGTAAATGAATAAAATCTGTATTAGTTTTTTTGCTCTTCTGAATGTTCCTTTTACACCTTATTTGCCTGTTGGTCTGTCATCTGGGAATTATTTTTTTTTCACGTTTCCAGTTCTCTGGCAATTACACCAAGCAATTTTAATTCCGGTATCAAAGCAAATCATAGAATCATAGAAGGGTAGAATACAAGGTTGGAAGAGACTTCAGGGATCATCTGGTCCAACCTTTCTTGGCAAAAACACAGTCTAGACAAGATGGCCCAGCACCCTGTCCAGCTGAATCTTAAAAGTGTCCAGTGCTGGGGAGTCCACCACTTCCCTGGGGAGATTAATCCAATGGCTGATTGTTCTCTTTGTGAAAAATGTTCCTCTTTTGTCCAATTGGAATCTCCCCAGGAGTAACTTGTACTCATTACCCCTCGTCTTTTCCATGTGACTTCTTGTAAAAAGGGAGTCTCCATCTTCTTTGTAGCCACCCTTTAAATACTGGAACGTGGTGATAAGGTCTCCCCTAAGCCTTCTTTTTCTGAAAGAACCCCAGTTCTCTCAGCCTTTCCTCATGTGGCAGGCTTCCCAGTCCTTTGATCAGCTTTGAGGCCCTTCCCTGGACCCTCTCCAGCCTGTCCACATCTTTTTTGTATAGTGGAGACCAAAACTGAACACAGTGTTCCAGATGTGTCTTGACAAGTGCTGAGTACAGTGGGATAATGACTTCTTTGTCTCTGCTGGTGATGCCCTTGTTGATGCAAGCCAGCATCCTGTTGGCTTGCTTTGCTGCAGCAGCACACTGTTCACTCATACTGAGCTTCTTGTCCACCAGGACCCCCAGGTCCCTTTCCACAGAGCTGCTCCCCAGTCAGTAGATCACAGCCTGTGCCGCACTCCTGAATTATGTTTTCCCAGGTGCAAGAACTCGTCCTTGCTGAACTTCATAAGGTTCTTGTTAGCCCACTCTTCCAGACTACCCAGGTCTTCCTGCAGGGTGGCTCTCCCTTCCGAAGTGGAGCACTTTTAGTTGGTAATTTCTTGGAGACACCTTCAGCAGCTTGGATGTGATCCTCAGCTTCAGCCATCAAGCACAGTGCAGCAGAGAATATTTGGGAGAAAAGTGGGACTTCCATTCCCCATGTTGTATTGCATGGTAGCATTTATCTTCTAGCTCACATTAGAACAGCATCAAGGTTGTTGTGGTTTGTGCTAGACAGCAGTGGTGGCCATGAGCCTTTGAAGCCTCTGAGACTACAAGACACACAGGGAAACACGTGTCCCTCTTCCCTTAAACACATTAATAACTTGCAGTAGAAAAAGTGCTGTTAAAAAAAATAAATCTACTTCTTTTTAATGGCACATGTTTTGTAGTTTTAGGGTCAAGATATTAGACCAGCATCACTGAGTAGGAATGCAGATCTTTGTAGATCTTCATTTATGTACCATTTCTTACCAGCTCTCTGCTATTACTGTGACTGATACTTTGATTCTTTCTTAAAAAACAATAAAATAATAATAAAAAAAATCTTGTCTGTTTCCTGTAGTTGTTCTGTGAATTTGAATACATGTGCAGAAGTATGCTCAGGGCACACGTTTCAGCGTCTGCTTTCTATTATTCTTTTTCAATTAAAGAGAAGTTGCCAAAAGAAAGGAAGGGAAGTACATGCGTTTGAGGGAATGGTATACCCTTGAAAATTGGTATAATCAATGACTGATTTTAGACATTTGATTTAGTGGGAAAGAAAATCAGGGACTGGTTTTGAATGAATGAAATGTTGAAGAGTAATGAACAAGCCAGTGTAGTTAAAGTAAATTGTCTCGCTAACCTTGTGGTGACAGCAGTGATTATGATATAAAACCATTTTAACTTGCAGGATTATCAAATTTCTCAGTACTCTGTTTTTCCGTTTCAGTAGGCAAAATTTCACTTATTGGCGCATTTGATTGGGGATCTGAAGAAACCAATTTTCTGCTCTTTTTGAGATGGAAACTAATCTTGCTGGACTTCTATTTAAGAACTCTTGACAATGCTTATATTTTATTTTAGGAAATTGTTTTCATTACTTCAGTCTGCTCAACCAAAAACCTCCAGACACTTTATTCAACTTCAGATACGCAAAGCAGGATAAATACATAAATTGATGGTGTGCGATGATTTACAATTAATCTAACCTTTTGCTGTTTTGATGTCTAGTTTTTCCCATCTATCACACTTAGGATAGAAGTAGCCACAGTGAAGGAGTGAAAAAAAAGGAAAATAAAGTGCCGTAGTCATCCGTCTATCAAACAGGGGTCTGAGAACTCCTCCCTCTTCCATGAAACTTCTGATTACTGCCAAGCCATAACTGGCCTCATAAATATAACAGGATCTGTGATGCAGTGCTCCTCGGTGTCTGGTCTGTTAAGCTCTTTTAACTAATGATGTGAAATCCACCTTGAGATTAGAGACAAACAATCGAATCTGGAGAATCTCTCAGGCAGATATTGTTTGAATACTTAAAAGAAAATGAAGCTAGTATTGTTACTGTATTGAGTAACAGCCTCTCCTTTGTCAAATGACAAACGTGCTTCACAACTGCAATCTTCTTTGCAGTTGTTCTGCCAAAACTGCTAATAAATTAAATCCTTATTGTTAGAAGTATTTATGACACATTTTGCTTCATTCCTGAGCTACATGCCTTTTTTTTTTAGTACAGTTACAGAATTAACATACTTCTGTTACGTATTTATAAATCTTAAATATTATTAACTTCAAATCACAGAATTAAGTGCTAACACTGATTAGTCTTTTATCGTGAGAATGGAATAAGCATTTGTGCGTGTAGTTTACAAGATAACATCTGGTGCGGAGGGTGCCAAGCAGCCAGATATTCTGCAAAGCGAGTGCCAGAAGATGACTTTTCAACCGAAGTCTGTGCTGCAAAGACAATGCTGCAATGCTTGGCCAGAATTCAGGGGGGGTGCGCTGCAAGGGGACCGCAGCCGTGCTGGCAGCGGGCAGGAGGCGTGCTCCCCCCGCAATTCTCGTGCTGTACAAACAGGGTTAGGGCACCTGCTATTCTCTGGGCTCTTCTTGTAGATATTAACAGAGTGGTTAATAGGACTCCCCTGCGCCTTTGGCCTTTTCAAGTAATTACCATGCTAGGGGTGTCAATGCGAGAGACCTTGTCTGCTCGCTCCCTGCTTGCTTTAGGGGTAGCTCTAGCTCAGTGTAGGTTGGGGAAACTGAGCCTTTACGTCCGCCGTTCTCCACTCTCAGTTCACTACAGTCTGTTCAGGCATAGCCTTTGAGGCACCCCGGTCCCATCCGCTGTTGCCGTGGGGCAGGATTTGTCCACTGCTTTAGCGGTTCCTGGCACGGATGCCCAGGAGCAGTCTAGAGACAACTGCACTTTGAGATCCATTGTATAGTTACTTCTTACCATCAGCTTTCAGGAGCCCACAGTGCCTTCTGAGCCAGCAGTTGCTAAAACGCTAGTACTATTCACTAGACACTCTCCCGAGATTAAATATCCATGTTTTTCCTACTCTTTTAAAAAGGCAAATCTGTGGGAGCGTTATTCAACCTGAAAGCAGCTGCTGCTGGTTTTCTGCAGAAACGAGCCTGGAATGACAGAGACTCTTGATCTGGCACTGCCCGAAGCGTTAGAGCAGACGAAGGCTAAGAACCAGCAAATCAGTAAAAAATCAGATGTGAAATCAAGATTTTGGAGATACAGAAGTCTCTAAATGAGTTCATATGCTTTTTTGACACTAGCAACTTTCCTTTCTTTCCCAGGAAACTTTATCTTCAGCCCCTGGATTCCCTCAGCACAACAGCTGATGTTTTCTGTGATGAGACTGAATCTAAACTTTCTCTTTTTAGCCACTTGTGTCCTATCTGAGCGGCTCTACTGCCGTAGAGCAGCATACATCATTTAAAAGTATTTATGTTATTATTAAAAAAGAGCTTATGCAGCCAAATAACGACTCCACGTGATCTGCTGATGAGCAGTTTGCTTACAGTTGTGAGTATATCATGTACTGAAAAGCATGTAAGAATTGAAGCAACAGTTAATCAAAGAGTATTTACATGCAGTCAGACAAGGGGCCAGTTAAAAGCCTGCAGAAATGGAGACAATGTAATCCCAGACCCTTCAGATGGGACAGTGCAGACCTGCTTTTAGCCATATCAGGGCCCCGTCAATACTAATATAAAATTTGCTTTACTCTTTCTTTTCAAGTTGTTTGAAAGAATTTTTTTTTCCTTCCCCAAATTTTTCCCTCTCCCCTGCTGCGTCATTTCTCTTTCCTTACCTAGTTAATCTATTCAGAAAAAAAAACAACCAGCTTTTTTGTTTCTTTTAATGATCTGGAGCAGAATTCTTGAGTTTGTACTGCTCATTCTTCAAGCACTCTGTTCTGGCCCAGAGAGGATTAATGTAATTCATGTTACCACAGTGTTGAAAAATATTATTGGGAAGGGAAAGAGAAGTTTCAGTTGTATTAGAACATTATAACATTGCCTTCACACTGCATCTTTGGAAAAATAATATATTTCTAACAACGCTGCGTGGAATCTCAGCTGGAGTTGAATGTATGTACCTCATGTTAGACCTAAATTTAATCAGACTGTAGTCAACCAAAAGCAGATGCAGCATTAGCCATATAAGTGGGGTATAAAAAATAAAGGCAGCCACTTTGCTGGGACAACCTTTAACAAAACACTTCTTTCCTATTCAGGTTTCAGATTGTTAGGTTTTTCTAAGGGACTGATGGCAAATGATCAGGCCGTTTTGGTGAGGGTTTCTGATTGACATCAGATTTCATTAGAGGCATTAGTATTGAAGGGAAGGGTCACAGGTTGGTCATCGTTCATTCTACCTGCCTATCTCACTCAGCAACAACCAGGAAATGTCCAGTAATTTTCTGGTTTTATGCTCCTTTTAACGTTTTAATATTTCAGATGGGTAAAGTGCAAGTTAATCATGTTTATGCATTAATAAAAGGTACATAAAGCGTTTCAGTTATTCAGTTGAGTGAAATGATTTCAGAGATGCGGTAATAACCTTAAGTGATGTTTTGAATACACTTCATATAAATTAGATCCATTAAACGGGACAAAAGTGATGTTTTGTAGGCATCCACTACTAATTGGCGTGTTCACCAATTCCTGCAGCCACTCTGAGCACATGCTGGTAGCTTTCCTTCATTTTCCAAATTTTTCCATATTGTATTGCGAATAGCACACCTACCCCAATTTTGCCTTTGCAGGCAAAGACTCCATAGATTGGAAAAATGGATTTTCAAAACCTCAAGGGTGTCCTGGTTTGAGGTAAAACAGAACCAACTTTCTGTTCAGTAATTTTACTTCTTAGCTAGGCCTCTTCTAACTCTGAAATTAACAGCATGTTGTGTTGAAAACGGTTCATTCTCAGAGTGGTAAGACCAATGTTTACAGTTTGTGTCAAGGAATGGTACGCAGAGAGGCTCTCGCTTATACTTATTGCTATAACAACCAAGGTCAGCTAATTTTGTTATTTATTTGCCCTGTTGGAGGGTCAGAAAAAGCGTAGAGGGGTCCCACCCGCAGGGAGGAGCAGACGGGACAGGTGACCCAAAACTGACCAACAGGGTATTCCATCCCATCTGTCCCATGCTCAGTATAAAAGCTGAGAGATCAAAGGGTCAGTGCTTTTCCTTCAATGGCCGACATCTGAGGAGGACCCTGTCTGTTCATCTGCCTTTGATCCCGATCCGTGTGTTCCTGACTTCATCTGTGGAATCCAGTTCCTACCCATCGCTGAGTCCAGCCTGGGACTTCCCCAGTGCCTGCCCGTGACATCATCCTGGAAGCTTAGTATGGTTTTGTATATACTGTATCTATTTCATTATTTTCCTTTTTATCTTATTATTAATATTTCAATAAAGTAGTTTAGTTTCTTCTAAACTCGTAAATCTCTTTATCTCTCCTCCTCCTCTCCATGTACAAGAGGTTGGCGGGGGGAGCATCTGTTGCTGGCCATTGGTGAATTTGGCCAAAACCACGACAAAGGGTCATTCATCTTCTTTCTAAGGTCAGTGATTTTGTTGCCTGCATGAATTTCCAACCAGAGTCCATCAGGTGCTCAGAGATGAGAGGTATCTCCTCCCGTGGAAGTTCCTACTTGCTCCAACCCTATGCAGAGCAGTTTTCAGGCTCACAAGTGGTAGAGGGGGGTGAATCTGAATATAGTGATTTTCCTGCCCTTTTGGCATGCCTGTGTGGTAAGGTAGAAGAAAGGCTGTATTAACCTGTCTTTTGTCATTTGGATCAGAATGAGACATGTTGAATGGTGGACCACTCACTAAGGCATTGCATCCAGAAATAAGGCAGAATAAGGCAAAAGAAGAACAAAAAGGGAAGGGCTGGCTCAGAGGAAGAGATGTTCAATTCTATGGTGTGTTTTGAAATGTGCCTTTGTGGAAAATTAAGGGCATGACCAATTTAAATAACATAAACTGATCTTTATCTGATGTAGCAGTCGTCTTCCCTAAAATTAGTTCTAACTCCCATCTATAATAAATAATACTATAATCTGCAGTAAATATTTGAACAACAACTTCATCTTCTTCTTCCTCAATGAATGATGATTGCATTAAGTAAATACTTAGTAATTAGGTACTATACCTGTACTGGATGTGGCTTTGAGCATACTACAGAAAGACTCAAAGCTGTGTTCGGCTCTCCCATGCTTTCCCATTTTTTCTATGTAAATATGCCATTGAAATTTCCTGTTGTATATTTCTGAAGTTGGCAGTGAAAAGGCAGTTTAAAAGCTAGTCTGTGCAGCTTACCAGAGGATAAAGGAAATGAGGAACAAGAACAGTCTACAGCTCCGGTATGGATGCGGTTACACAGCAGAACAGGATATTACGCTTTGCAAGTCAGATTTTCCGCACTTCTCCTATAAGCAAACCTAGGGGGAAGAAAAAAACCCTAATCTAGTGACCAGAGATCTTAATATGCTGGAATTTTAGATGGTCATTAAAGACTCCAGCATCTGTTTTGAGAGGTGAGAAATGCTTTGGCTCATTGATTAAGTTCTCTGGTGCAGAACTCCTTGCAGAATTGAACACAAAAATAAAAACATTCTGTTTGGCATGTACGTCCTTAGTGTGTCCATTATTGTAGGCAGAAAAAAACCCACCTTCCTGCATTTTATAAGCTTCAGGCATAGGGGGAATAAATATGTACTTGAAAGCACAGTACCAAAGAGCAGAAATTTGGTTTTAAATGTAAAAAAATGATATTTCCTTTTGTCAGGTGAAAGTAACAAAGCTTACATACATAGTCATTGTTCTCTCTAATTCTAGACTAGCAGCAGCACCGTGCTATTATTTTAGCCGCCACCCTCAACGATATATCTTGTTCTCTAAAAGGTATTTTCTCTCTCTAGTGAGAACTCTTTTTGTTCCTAAACAAAACCCTGAAAAGGTCACATTGGAAATTTGAGTTCCAGGTAATTCAAACGTAAGCCTAAGTTAAAAAATGATGTGTCTGCAGCTTGCCAAGTGCTATTAGAATCTACAGTGTTAGTTTAGATTCAAGTCGAATAGAGCGGTATCCATTGGGAAATTATGCTTTCCTGAGAAGCATGTATGGATTTTTTTCTTCCTGTATACCTTTCCAATAAATATTATGATAGCAAGATTCTGTTTCCCATGAATTCTTTATTTAGGTTAAGTATTACGTGTGAACTCTGATTTCATGGTTTAATCCTGATCAAAGTAGCTGACTTCTTAGTTTATCTGCTAGAGAATTGTATTAAAACACACAGCAGACTCATATGAGAGTCCTAATAAACATGGTTTGTAATAACACAGATCCAATTATATGGTAAGAAATATAAATGAAAATATTTGAAGCTTAATGGAGGAAGAATTTTTATTTTACTGTTCAGATCCATGGTAGTCTCTGTTACTGTGCGTGTAGACCAGCCTCTGAATAGAGGAATAGGCTTTCTTCCATTTCTCTGATTCCTTTCCATTATGCATCTCATATCTGATACAAACATAAATATTCAGTATCTACATTTAAATCAGAAGAGTTGTAGGTAAAAATGGGGTGGGATTGGAATTTTGGCCACTCAGGCTCCATAGAAGAGATCGAGAATAAGAAGCAACGGCTCACTGTTTGCTGTGTTACTTACTAATGGTACAAATCTACTTTATTCTGAACTACCTTTTGAGGTACAGACCTCCCTCCATTTCTAGGTATCAAGTGATATTAGCTGAACGTGCTTATCTTTTGCAAGATTAAGCCTCATGCTCTTTGTTGGGTTTCTGGAGTCCAGTGAGTACAAATTCAGTTCTAAGAGGCTTTGATCAGCACAGCTCTTTCTACTTCTGGGGGTTATGTGGCTGCATAACATCTCATAGGCTGCTGTTCATCCTGGTCTTTGGAAGCTGGTTGTCCATTCTGTAGTCCTAAAGCCATTTGTATCTGGACAGTAGGATAATTAATAGCACGGGAAAGCACATCCATATAAAGACGACTGACATCAGTTGTAGGGTTGGGAAGTTTTGAGTTTTGATAGTTGGGGGAAGATCAAGACAGACTTTGAATGCAATGTTGGAGTGAGTTCCAGAAGGGCTTCCTGTGCCTGGTGCCATACATCTGAACATGCTGGTGTTCAGAGTATGAATGAAATTTTTCTCCTCTGTATTTTGCACTCGAAAGGTAAACGTGAAAAGTGTTAAAACTAATAGACATAATAGAAGGAAGGATGCGTGTTGCTAAGCATCACTTAAAAGGCCGTTCTTCTCTGAAAAGTGTTGGTAAATACAGCACTATTTGACTCTGGAGATCTAATCCCAGAGCGTATTCAGTACGCTATCTTCAAATGCTAACAATAAAAATAAAGGGTTTTTTTCCCTTGTATTTTATTTGTGTTAGCAGATCAGAGTCAACATCGCCAAACACGAGCTCTTTATTCCTTTTCACTTGTCAATAGAGTAGTTCTTCACGTTCTGTTTACAAAGCCAAAATCATCCTCAGCAGTGTATGCCGATGCACTGGCCGTTGCACAGCCGAGACACGGGTGAAGGGACAGCTGGAAAGGACACGAGCGGGCAAATCCGACTCACACTGTTAATGTTTACTATCAGAGCTAGGCAGAAGGTTTTCAACCAATATGGAAAATGCCAGTTTGATGAACTGGAAATACTTCACCTGGAATGCATGGGGTTTGATCATCTTTAGGAGCAGTGATCCTCAGTCCGACTGCGAACATCGGTTCTGTCTTGGTTTGTGGTTATGGTGCCATGGGTTATAGCAGGATTTCCACAGTTCCTGGCCAAGAAGCGGAGAATCAAGGAACTCGGAAATATATCATGATTTCTGACTCCATTACAGAGACATGGAGGCCAGGCAACCTCCACCTTGTTCCAAAGCTTTTGAGCTCAGCCTTGAATACGCGTGTGATCTGAAATCAAGAGTATGTTTAAGGGAGAGTCATACAGTGAGTATGTCTGAGATCAACACATGGGAATCATCCACTAATCAAGCATTGTTCTAGAAATCTTACTGATCCCATTGCCTTGGACTTATCTGGGAGATGAACGACAAAGATGCAGAACTTGGCATGGTGAATATGAAGCACCCTATCTCTGAGAAACAGGGAAGCGAGGAAGGTTTTTTGGTGTTCCCTAAGCTGCTGAATTGACATGTTCAATTGAAATCCACACAAGGTAATCATATTGATACTATTTAAAGAATGTTTTTGTGCTATCAGATATGGAAACAAAAGTGTCCAGCACACTTTTCGTGTTGCTTCTTCTTCTCCTGGTAAGACGAGACTCAATCGTATCCATCCCAGACAACTCAAGAAGATTTCTAGGGGCAGGCAAAAAGAGGGAAGTCAGTTTTCAAGATGTAGCTACACGAATTCCTGGTTTGTTGTAGGATGTTGTCCTAACAAAAACATGGTACATGCAACCACTAGTACCAGAAAGCATAAAATTCAGCCTGCATTAATGGGGGCAGATAAAGACATTCTTCAAGAGGAAGAAAGATCAATAGAAAAAGTAGAGAGACTTCTGAACTAAAGCTCGTTGGCAGGAAAAAAACAATTGCACTGGAATCTGCAATTAAGGATATTGAACCAGCCTTAATGATGAAATATGATTTAATTAATTGGGACTCCCTGTCAAAACCCATTGAAAAATTGCCAGAGTACTGAGAGGAGAGTTCACGTCCCTTATCACCAAGGTCACTTTGTAGCTAGAACATCCCTGCGGGCATCCTGGAATGCAGCAGCACAGCCCCAGGCTGAGCGACATCCATTGCACCGCACAGATTATCTTGGCTTTAGTCTTCTGAAAATCCTAAAGAAGTACAACTGGCAATTTTTGGCCTTCCAGATTGTTCAGCGGTAAACAAGTGAGTGACTGAAAAGCATCTCACTCATCTCAGTGCAGCCTTCAGGTTTTTGGGGGTGTTTATGTACCTGCTCTCCTACAGAGACAATGTACGCCAGAACCTCATCAAGGGCAAAAACCTTGCCATCATTTTTACAGGGCAGCAGCCCTCCTGTTGTCATCTGTCCCCTGTGGCTTCAAAGCATCAGATTTGACAGCTCATCTAAATGCAAAGATGAGCTATGCCATTTTATATTTATCCCTTTCCCAACCTGTGCTGCCCTTTTACTCCGTATGTCAAGTCTTTCATGAAAATACATCTGTCATCATGTGTTGGTGCTTCTTGTTCTTAGGCTTTCCAGGCACCTGGATGTTTTGCAACATGTCCCAAGCCTTTCTTAACGCATGGGTAAAGATTGCAGCTGAAAAACATAACACAAAGTGGCTTCCCTCATGATTCGAAGTACGCTGTGAGCTGGCTGGTGAGATCCCAGCATCAAGGAGAAAGTTTGATGAGGATTCTGGCAGCTTAAGTAGCTTCTCCCAGAAGTGTGCCTCTTGGTAACAAATTTATTGAAGTGGTGGAGTTTTACCTATTTAGTAGTGGAGTTTTACCCATTTACCTATTACTATGTTACTGCATCAAAGAGAGATGTCACGTGGGACCCAATTGCAGTGCGGACACCATTTACGTAGTGTTTTTAGCAAGGATTTACTGCTGGGAAGCCACAAGCTCTAGTGTGTGTACGCGTATATGCGTGTGTGTACGTGCACAGACACATACACGACTGGCTTGTTTGCAGAGCAGGCACAGTTCTTTGACCCCTGCCGGACACATACGTCTTCTGTGGCCTCTTAGTCCAGTCCTGCACTACGCTGCTGACATTAAGTTTTTGTGTGGACGGCTTGGTTAATCCAGCCTCGTGCACCACAAGAACATGGAGGACACCACCACAGTGGTCAGTGCTCACCCCAGGCTTTCTTCTGAGACCTCCAGCCCGTCGACCGAGGAGCTACTTACACTGTATTTCTTTAGGAACTGCCGCCACTGCACAACAAGTAACTACCTTTTACTGTCAGCTGTGTGATGGAAATTCATTTTCTCACATTTTAAAACTTGCCTCCGTGCTTTTCCATTACGGTTTCAAAGAGCTCCAATCCTCTTCAGCTGTTGTAGCCCGACCAGGTATTTATTATCAAAAGGGCAAATAGGGAACACGACGCTGTGATGAGTTTTATGTCTCAGCTGTTTTTCAGAAGGCACCTGTAAACCAGATAAATTTAGTCTGCAAACAAAGAAACTATAAAGCAGTCACAGATGTTGTTTCTTTTTAAGCACAGTGTAAATAAGATTATTCATAAAGCTTCTGTGGACTGTGTCTGCTATGTACCTTTATTCTGCAATGCTATAGAAAAAAATTAATAACCCCCTTCCATCGTCAAATAAAATATAGGATTTTGCTCTACTTTCATGGTGAAAGAAATAAATTGTAAGTGTATCTCTTATGTTCCTATATGCTTATCAGTATACGACTCCTGGTAGCCTGTAAAACTAGATGTTGACTCCTGCATTACCTGTGATTACTTAGACTCGTCTCACAGAAAATATCAAATCTTGACCGTACAGTCACATCACACACGTAGTGACTGTAGTCACATGCATTCAGGGATAAGGGAAGATCCTCCCTTTTCTCTTATGAGCATCTTTTATGTAGGTGCATCATGTTTGCATAGTCATAAATTAGCACAATGAAGCCGTATGGTACTCAGTAAGATTTATTTTCCACCCCAGGGACTAACATTTTTAAGTTTCTGAAGGATTTCGGCTTTTATTACAAAAGATTTTGCATATTCTCATTGACTCATTTGTAGTTAAGACACTGACAGTGGTTAGATTAGAAATTTGACATCTGCAAATTTGTGACAATAATTTATATACATGTAACAGAATATCAATTACTTGAAGTTACTGCTTGTCTTGCACAGAAGCAAGAGTGGTTACTAAGTGAATACAAGTGAATACTTCTATCAGAATTAAAAAAATGATATCAAATTGGAAAAAGCTATTTTCTACAATCGGATGGGGGTGTCTTTAGAAAATAAAGACCCTCGGTGCTTACAAGCAGTTGCTGGGCATGTAATTTTGTACCTGATTCATTTGGTACCTGATTCATCTTCTCCAGCCGAGCAGCAGATTTGCTGTAGGCTAAAATGAAAGATATTATATCAGAAATTTTAGAGTAGGTCCAGTTTTCTTGACTTCTTTCAGTTCTTCTCTGGGCAAGGACTTCTGCCATACAGGAAACCTAAAAAAAAAAAAAAAACCAAATAAATATGCGAAATAAAATTTCCATCGGTCATACCAGCACCCTCTAAACGCGTTCATGTTGTGGGTAAGCCGTACGCATTTTTCGGGCTGTTTTTTATGGCGGCTGTTTGCAGAGGTCATGCGGCAGGAGAAGCCACAAGGGTGCTGTTCAGCAGAAACAAAAGACCGTCCCTTTTCAGTTTTGCATTGTACAGCATTCTCTGGTTGAGGTGATAAGGCTCGGTAAAAAGTACCGTGCACGAAACGGTGTCTGAAAAACCGCTTCATAACTTTGGCCTGAAGTGACCCCCACCTGTCAGCTATCTCAGCAGATAACAGAGACTGAAGAAAGAAGCAAGAGACCTTCGTCGTTCAGAGGGTGAAGTGAAATACTGAGAATATTTCCAGTTTGTGTGTCTTTGGAAGTTTAATAAAAACTGAGAAACTGCGAAATCAGAACAGCTTAGTCCTTAAAAAAATAAAGTTATATTTACCTGCAAAGCTCTATCGCACTTTTGGACTTTATTGTAATAATATGTAGTCCTGGTTTGGTTTTCTTTCTTCTGTTTTGGGGGATTTTTTTGTTTGTGGACAGCTTAATTGCACCTGCGTACTGAAAATACATTGCTTCTTTACAGATTATACTTTAAAACACCTCAAGATCCCCAATCTTTACTAATATAGCAGTTGTGGTGACAATCCAATCGCTCGGTGAGGAAGCTGGGGACAAAAAATAAAGTATTTCTCAATATTTCATTCTCTAGGTTACACAAACGTTTTCCCGGAATATAATATAACGGAAAGTTCAAGGGATTATGTTGAAGAAGAAAAAATAAGAAAAAAGAAATTATAGTAGAAAAAGAAATTATAATTACTGAAATTATAGATGCGTTGTAATAATGATTACACTGGAAATTTCCTGGGCATACTCTCATGCTTAATTTCTTATTTTTGGCATTGAGTTAATGGTGAGGTTTTATATTTATATCCCCTTTTTTTCCTTCCTTGCTTCCTTTCTTTCTTCTCCACCCCAGGCCCCCCTGAAGAAGTAGGAAAAACTATAAATGCTTTAATGATGCCTTTGTGGTACTAAACCACTTTCGAAGCACCTTTAAAGCTGTTCCTAAATACCTCAACCTTGCTAAATCACTTTAACAGTACATTCTTATCTGTGTATCTGTCAAAGTAGGTAGTCATGGAGGCTTATCTGTGCATGTTCAATATCCTAAATCTGTCTAAGATAAGGACAACAAGGAAAAAGGAGTAGAAAATTGTAAGGTGTATGAAAATGTTAAAAATCCCGAGGCAAATTTACTTCTCTGTAAAACCATTTAGTTTTAGTAAATTTGGTCTCTCTGTTTGAAAGGGTAAGTGACTGGTGGGCTTCGTTTTGCCCAGATTTGGACCTCTCCAATGCAGATGTCTATGACGGTGGTACTTGCCTGATGTTCTCCACATAGATGGAGGAGAAAAATGGGCACATCTAAAATAGGTCAGATGAATTGACTGCCAAAATCCACTTATTTCTCTCTTGTGTCTGTAAAAAGAGCCTCAGACAAGTACCTCGAATGTAAACATCTGCTTCGCAAACGTCCAGTGTTCAGCGAGGTGAACCGCACTCATACTGTCTCACAGATATTGATTAGCAAAGCATATTAAGGAAGAGGAGAGGTGTTAAGTGCTGCTGAGACACAAAGTTCCTGCTTTAAAAAAAAAAATCACTGTCAGATCAGACAAGGCAGACAAAGAGTGGAACAAAGGCAAGACTTTATCTGTCTTTTGCAGATAGGAAATAGAGGCATGGTTAACAGAGGTTAAACCAGCTTCACTTATCTGAAGAAGAACCATCTCTGAGGTTAACGGGAGGGCTGAAAGACTGAAATTCCTAGCACGTGTCTGTCCCAGATGAGCTTTACCAAATACATCAACCTATTTTTGGTGTCCAGGCTGGGATATTGATTTTTCCGAGTATTCTAGATATTTTAGAGTACAGGACGTTTTCATAGCAAACACAATGGACGATGATTTCAATCTACAGCTGTGCTCCTGCCGTGTTGCCCCCAACTCAAAACGAAGTCCTCTGATTTGTGTAGCTCATCCAACACCTCAGAGATAATTTATAACTGCCAAATGCAGGAACTCGCAGTACTGAAATCCCACTGCCTTTACATTGGTCTTTTTGTTGTAATTCCACCTCCTATTTCCAAAACGCCTTTGGTCTTCTGCAACTAACTGGCTATGAGTCCTGCAGGAAATAAAGTCTTATTCGCTTTGCAGCCTAAACCTAGTTGATAAAAATAATCTATACTGAACTGCTGAACGCAGCAGATTTTAACATAATCCCATGTATAATCTGTATCATAATTATAGAATCATAGAATCATAGAATTGTTGAGGTTGGAAGGGACCTTTAAGATCATCGAGTCCAACCTTTAGCCTACCCTGACAAGAGCCACTTCTAAACCATGTCCCTAAGTGCCCCATCTACCCTTTTTTTAAACACCTCCAGGGATGGTGAATCCACCACCTCCCTGGGCAGCCTATTCCAATGTTTAATAACCCTTTCAGTGAAAAAATGTCTCCTAATATCCAATCTAAACCTCCCCTGACGTAACTTGAACCCGTTTACCCTCGTCCTATCACTTGTCACCAGGGAGAAGAGGTCAGCCCCCATCTCTCTACAACCTCCTTTCAGGTAGTTGTAGAGGGTGATAAGGTCTCCCCTCAGCCTCCTCTTTTCCAGGCTAAACAACCCCAGCTCCCTCAGTCGCTCTTCATAAGGTTTGTCCTCCAGACCCCTCAGCAGCTTTGTAGCCCTTCTCTGGACACGCTCCAACACCTCAATGTCCCTCTTGTAGCGAGGGGCCCAAAACTGAACGCAGTACTCGAGGTGGGGCCTCACCAGTGCCGAGTACAGGGGGATGATCACTTCCCTAGTCCGGCTCACCACACTATTCCTGATACAGGCTAGGATGCTGTTGGCCTTCTTGGCCACCTGGGCACACTGCTGGCTCATATTCAGCCGGCTGTCAACCAACACTCCCAAGTCCTTTTCTGTCGAGCTGCTTTCAAGCCACTCTGCCCCAATCCTGTAGCGCTGCATGGGGTTGTTGTGTCCCAAGTGCAGGACCCGGCATTTGGCCTTGTTGAACCTCATACCATTGGTCTCAGTCCATCGGTCCAGCCTGTCCAGATCCCTCTGCAGAGCCAACCTACCCTCAAGCAGATCAACACGCCCGCCCAGTTTAGTGTCATCTGCGAACTTACTGAGGGTGCATTCGATCCCTTCATCCAGATCATTGATAAAGATATTAAAGAGAACCGGCCCCAGCACCGAGCCCTGGGGGACACCACTTGTGACCGGACACCAACTGGATTTAACTCCATTTACCACCACTCTCTGGGCACGGCCATCCAGCCAGTTTTTTACCCAGCGAAGAATACACCTGTCCAGGCCATGAGCAGCCAGTTTCTCCAGGAGAATGCTGTGGGAAACAGTGTCAAAAGCTTTGCAAAAATCCAAGTAGATAACATCCACAGCTTTTCCCTCATCCACTAAGTGGGTCACCTTATCATAGAAGGATATTAGGTTTGATAGGCATGACCTGCCCTTCACAAACCCATGCTGACTGGGCCTGATCACCCTGTTCTCCTGCATGTGCCGTGTAATGGCACTGAGGAGGATCTGTTCCATGACCTTCCCAGGCACCAAGGTCAGACTGACTGGCCTGTAGTTCCCCGGATCCTCCTTCCGGCCCTTCTTGTGGATGGGTGTCACATTTGCTAACCTCCAGTCAGATGGGACCTCCCCGGTTGTCCAGGACTGCTCATAAATGATACCAAGTGGCCTGGCGAGCACCTCCGCCAGCTCTTTCAGTACCCTTGGGTGGATCCCATCCGGCCCCATAGATTTGTGCACCTCCAGGTGCTGAAGCAGGTCCCTCACCGTTTCCCTTTGGATTAGAGGGGCTTCATTCTGCTCCCCATCCCTGTCTTCTAGTTCAGGGGTCTGGGTGCTCAGGGAACAACTGGTCCTACTGCTGAAGACTGAGGCAAAGACTTCATTAAGTACCTCAGCCTTTTCCTCATCCTTGGTCACTATGTTGCCGGCCCCATCTACTAGAGGACAGAGATAATCCTTAGTCCTCTTCCTATTGCTAATATATTTATAGAAGCTTTTTCTGTTGTCCTTGACAACAGAAGCCAGGTTTAGCTCCAGCTGGGCTTTGGCCCTCCTGATTTTTTCCCTACATAGCTTAACTACCTCTTTGTAGTCGTCTTGAGTGGCCTGCCCTTCCTTCCAGAGGCCATAGATCCTCTTTTTTTCCCTAAGTTGCAACACTAGCTCCCTGTTTAGCCAGGCCGGCCTTTTTCCCCGACGGCTTGTCTTCTGGCACATGGGGACAGCCTGCTCCTGCGCCTTTAAGACTTCCTTCTTGAAAATCATCCAGGCTTCCTGGGCTCCTTTGCCCTGGAGGACTGCCTCCCAGGGGACTTTGTCAACCAGGCTCCTGAAAAGCCCAAAGTCCGCCCTCCGGAAGTCCAAGGTAGCAGTTCTGCTGACCCCTCTCCTTGCTTCTCGCAGAATTGAAAACTCTATCATTTCATGGTCACTCTTCCCAAGACAGCCTCCAACCTTCACATTACCCACAAGACCTTCCCTATTTACAAACAACAGATCCAGCAGGGCACCTTCCCTAGTTGGCTCTCTCACTAGCTGTGTCAGGAAGTTATCCCCAGCACATTCCAGGAACCTTCTAGACTGTTCCCTCCCTGCTGTATTGTATTCCCAGCAGATGTCCGGCAAATTGAAGTCCCCCACGAGGACAAGAGCTCGCGATCTTGAGACTTCTCCCAGCCGTTTATAGAATATTTCATCTGCCTCCTCATCCTGATTGGGCGGTCTATAACAGACTCCTACTACGATATCTGCCTTGTTAGCCCTGCCCCTGATTCTTACCCATAAACACTCAGTCTCATTATCACCATCATTAAGTTCAAAGCATTCATAACACTCCTTAACATACAGGGCCACACCCCCGCCTCTCCTTGCTTGCCTATCCTTCCTGAAGAGCCTATAGGCATCCATGGCAGCACTAGAGCTATGTGAGTCATCCCACCACGTTTCTGTGATGGCGACTACATCATAATTATCCTGCTGCACAATGGCTTCCAGCTCCTCCTGTTTGTTGCCCATGCTACGTGCATTAGTGTATAAGCACTTCAGCTGGGCTACAGGTCCTTTCTCCTTTTTACTGGCAGGAGCCGAAATTCTGCCACCCCCAGACTTATTCCTAAGGAGCCTGGTTATGCCCCCTATCTTTTCCAAGTCTAGTGCCAGCATGCCACCTTCAGGCTTTTTGCTAGCAAGCATGGATCTATCCCCATCCCCCTTCAAATCTAGTTTAAAGCCCTGTCAATGAGCCCCGCCAACTCTTGCCCTAAAACCCTTTTCCCCCTCTGAGACAGGCTTTTGCCGTCTGTTGCCAGCAGGCCTGGCGTCCTGAAAAGCAGCCCATAATCAAAGAACCCCAAGTCCTGCCGATGACACCAGTCTCTGAGCCAGGCACTGAGCAGCTGGCATTTCCTATTAATCTTCTCATCTATCCTTGCAACTGTTGGGATAGAAGCAAACACTATTTGTGCTCCTGATCCCCTAACCATCCGTCCCAGGGCCCTGAAGTCTTTCTTCATTGCCCTTAGGCTTCTTCCTGAAATTTCATCATTGCCTAACTGAAAAATCAATAAAGGGTAGTAGTCAGCAGGCTTAACTAGGGTAGGGAGTTTCTTCCGGACATCCTTAACTTTGGCCCCAGGGAGACAGCAGACCTCCCTACAGATTGGGTCTGGTCTACATATGGGACCTTCTACTCCCTTCAGAATCGAGTCCCCTACTACAAGGACTCGTCTTTCTTTCCTAACCGAAGATGTTGTTATACGAGGCTTAATCCGTCTCGGCCTCAGTGACAACTCCAAGTTCAGCAAGCTGTTGTCCTCCTCATCCTCCGGTTCCCTTTGCAGAACATCATATCCGTTCTGCAAGGGCACCTCGGATGGTGTGGGGGTCACCTGGGTGGCACGCCTGCCACGCCGGACAGGGACTTGTTGCCACTGGCCCCTGTCCTCTGAATCTCCACATTCAGCTGTGCTGCTAGAGGGTGGGGAGTGCTCTGTATGTGGAGCTCTGTCTGCCTGAGGTGCTTCTTTCAGGGAAGGCAGGATGCGACTCCAGTTATCTATCTCCTGTTCACAATCCCTTATACTTCTCAGACGACTTACCTCCTCACGGAGCTCCATCACTAGGTGAAGGAGTTCCTCTACCTGGGCACACCTCCCACAGGTCTGCTCACCACTGCCATTCAACACAGGCGCAAGAGCAGGGCACACCCTGCAACCTGACACCTGGGTGGCAGCATGTTCCCACGCAAGCTCCGTCTGAGTGGCCACATCGGAGCTGCTCGGTGCAGAGCTCAGGGATAGCATGGCCTTCTGCCGAGTTCTTACCATGACGTCCTGGTCAGGTCGAGAGGCTTCCAGTAACTTACTGTTCAAGGAGCTTCATCCTATACGACTGCTCTCACCGGGGTGACACCGCCCAGCTGCCTGCTGGTGATCTAATAAAAAAATGCTACATTGGGGTATTGCTTGCATCCTGAGAGCTTGACTTCAGACTCCTTTAGTCTTTCTTCTTTTAAAATAAAAGGTATTTTACATACTACCGCTCACAGGCTAACCATAGGTTGAAATGTTGGACTCGATGATCTCAAAGGTCCTTTCCAACCATGAAGATTCTATGATTCTATGATTCACAGTTCATACCTCTCCCATTTGAGTTAGCGGAGCAACTGATGTTAATAATAAGCTGTCTGCCCTCTGTGGACACCAGACATTAAAGGAAGACTAAACCAGTCCTTTTCCATGTGAATTTCGGAAGTGTTTTGTAAAAAACAGAGGAATGTGAGAACTCAAGCTCTCCAAGATCAATTCCAGGCTCCAGAGAGAGATAGGTAACCATTACTTACACAATTGCTTGATTTTTATATCTTCCAAGCTAGTGGTTATTCTGCCACTCAGACATTTCCTCCCCCCTACCCCCCTTTTTTTTTTTCGCTTTCTACACCTGTCCTCTTCTTACATCTCACAGTCACCTTAGTCCCTCTTCCACTTGCTATTTGTTTTGCACACAGTCAGGTTTAGTCTACCCCTAGGGACACAGTTTAGTGATGGACTTGGCAGTGCTAAGCTGATGGTTGGACTTGATGTTTCAGGTCTTTTCCAACCAAAACGATTCTATGATTCTACTTGAGTCATCTGAAACACAGACATTGGCATTTGAACTCGCCTCACAGGGCTTCCTCTGTATCCTCTGAAGAGAAATAAGTCTTTCCAGGCACAACATCATAAAATACACAGCTGAGATCAGACAGATCTAAAATAGGCATCTAAGATCAGATAGGCCTCTAGAAGAACCTCTTTTTTCCATTGAGTGTAAAGTGTCTATTCCAAATCTGAATGTCTCCTAGCAAAAGCTAGGGCACGTGAATCCTATCTAGAGCTTCCTTTTCTCCTACAGCAACTGGACATGAGTGCAGGGAAAAGAGTGGGCCCAAAGTAAAAAAATTCTTTGTGGTATTAGAGGTAGTGTCCACGATCAATAGGAGCAGTCCTGGAATAAGGTCAGCTTAATGCCTGGAGATACAGTTGGAGGACTGGGAGCTTCATGGGCTGGGACACGCATCATCTGTGGAGAATTTAGTGCTACCAAAAGTCTATCTGTATGAATATGTATGAATTCTCTGCCAAGTACAGGCAAGGAACATTTCTCAGACCCCAGCTCTGTGCAGACAAATTTGAATAGACTCTCGCAAACATTGCAAACCCAGCCTTGCTTCACCCTCCTCAATATGCATGTTTTTCTGGAGACAGTGGAACATTTTAACAAGAGAAAATATACAGAAAAAAATACCTCTGTCAGCCTTGCCTCAGTAACAACTCAATTGTTTAGATGAACTAGCACAAGTTGATTTTAATTTTTTGATCTGCTGGCAGAAGGGTGATAGGAGAGGATAAGCAAGGGAGAACAGCCTGAGGTAGACACCTCACGTGGAAAACTTCAGCCTTCATGGCTGGTGAAGTTCCGACCTACAATTACGGTTCTGCAGCATTATTCAGACTTAAATACACATGTCTCTAGAGTGGTTTACGTAGAATATTTAATGTGCAGTTTTCTTTCACTGCAATCCAAGGTGCAAGAATGCAGTTCGTATTTTCAAATGGGGTTGTTTTTTACCAGTTTAACCAGCCCACTGTCATAACTTCCTTTCCCCGTGTTCTTCATGTCTCGGTGTGTTGGAAGTTGTTTCTAAGGGGAGGCAGGCAGAAATGTCAGGCTTTTCAACCTGCTTCCATTTTCAATCCAGCCTGCTTTGCTCTTACAATATCAAACCTTCTGGGAGTCTCTCTACATGACATGGGCTATAAAAGGTATCAATAACAACAGGAGTTCCTGCTGTGGAAGGGTACTGTAATTGCAATTGCCTAGGATCTGGAGATTCATTATGGAGAAGGTGAATGTTCTGCAGTTTGGTTCTCTTGGGTATATTCTGTCTCTCCCTAACAAATCACCGCTTCTAGAGTGAGCTTTCTTTTTATTTATTTGCTTATTTATTTACTTTAAAAAATAACGGAGCACAAGCCAGTGCCCCTCCACAAGCGGCAGAATATCAGAAGTGAAAAAAAAATAAATGCTACTGACAAATACTTTAAGAAATAATAATAGAAGATTAAGTGTTTTACATACATCCTCATATTAGTCTCTGATTTAAAGCCCGATGACCACACACTTGGACTGAATTCCCAACAAGTATCGAGAAGACATATTTCTGCTTGTGTACATAAAATAAGATGTGTTTGTATAGCCGTAAGTCCTGGTTTTGCAGTGTAGCTTGGTACTCATAATAGAAGAATAAATATTAGTTTTATGCTAGATAATTTTAACAGCATTTGAAAAATAGGACATAATAAAACATAAACATAATATTTAAAAATATAGGCATGTATTTTCTTTACTTGCAGGTATATATTTCACCTCTGTACACAGTGACAGCTTGCTAAGGAAAAGCACATTTGCAACGTAACTTGCCTGCAATCATTAATTTCTTTCTACTTTTTAAACTATTCCTTTTAAATGACTGTAAAGTAATCCCACCAGAAAAATGTTTCTGTCTCATTGTTTTTGGCACTGTGCCGTATTAAGACATTTTTCGTTGTCTGTTCTCATTTTGCAGTTCATATGGATATATGAACACCAAAACTAACTGCCCAAAGCACTATTCCCTGCCTTCTGCAGGTGTTTAACGTCCACATCTCAACACTGAAGTTTATGAGAGTTGCAAGTAATGGGCACCCCTTTGAAGATTATGCTGCTAACTTATTATTCTACAGATTTAGATCACTTATTCCCACTAATTAATGAATCTGTGAATATCCTGCACCAAATCACACGTTAATGGTATAAGCACTGTATTCGTATGAATTAATTTTTTAAAAAGGACAGAGTAACTGTAGAAATAATTGTAGTCTCAGAAGACTGTGAAGAGTCCCTGTGTGACCGTTCAGGTGTAGACCTCTGTAATTCCATGCACTGCATGCAATTCCTCATATGTTTGTACCGCTTGTCATAACGAAATAACACATTCCTAAATGAGCCCTTTCTGTTGCAATACAAGTATTAAATAAAGCTCAATACAGCCTAGAGATAAAATATAACATTTAAAAGCTGTTATTTTACATACATTAAGAAAGATCTATTCTCAAAGCTGTCTCTCCTAATGCTTGGGAAAATCGTTACTAAAGTAATTTTTGTGATAACGCAAACCCCATAAGCCTGTTGGAGCTCCTGAATATCTGGGAATTTTAATTCATTTCAGTATAACTGTGCTCCAGTTTATTCCAGCCTTGGCACTGGTTGTGAAAACACTCCTGCCAACCCTGAACAAAGCACCTAATCCAGTCGAACCTCACCAGAAAGATTAATCCTTCATGTGACACTGAAAAGCAGCCAGCCACAACCATCCTCTTGGAAGCTTTCAAAGGGCATGACCACCAGCTCTTCCAAGATACTCTTCAGGTACCCTGTTTCTGTACTGAGAGACCCCTTTTCCACTAGTCTTAACAGTTCTTACTCTTAAAGACATCAACTAAATATTCCACTACCAGCCACCAGCGAATCCGCTTGGAGCTCCAAACACCTTTTGTGCAATGTGTTTTCCTTTAACCTCATGCATCTGTCCTTCTAGCCGTGAGAGCTGTCCCAGAATCTCACAAAACTCTCTTCTGTCCGTCCGTCCGTCTGTTCATCCATCCATCCATCCATCCATCCATCCATCCATCCATCCATCCATCCATCCATCAACACCTGCACTATGGAGTCAATCAGATAGACAGAGTATAACGACTGCAGGTGTCTGGTTGTGGCTGTGGGTCCTGCAAGCTGCTAGAACCCTCTCTGGTGTCACATTTTCCTCTTGATGACAACCAGTTTGGCACATGCCCATCCATCCACTTGAATGCAAACACAGCTGCACATGGATACTCTTTCCATAGCTGCAGGCTCTCTCCATCACAACAGAATTACTGTACTTTCCTAAAAGCTGTCCTTACAAAAGGCTCCGGAGTTCAGGCCCTGCAGACAGATGAGCTCTGGTAGGTCTAATTTGCAGCAGTTTAAGACCTTGCAATATTGAATTATTTCTTGGTAATTCAATAATAATTCTCTGAGGTCACTGCCCTTGAAGTGAAGAGTAGCAGAAGAGGGATCATGTGCTTATACCTGATTAGCCCCAACAGAGAGGTTGGCATTTTAGCTTGTACCACCAGAGGAGGTGGTTATGTGATATTATGGGTAGGATGGGTATTGAGTAAATGGGGTATAGGCACATGTCCCTGTCTGCTACCTCTGCTACAGCACCAGGCAGGAAAAAAAGAAGACAGTTAACAGCAGTCATATATGGAAGCGACCTACCTTTTGCATGCACGGAGCTGAACGTTTGAATATCTATTTGTGTTTTACATGCCAACTGGTAAAATGGTGTATCTTCTGGAGAGGTCTTTTCCCTGTTTCTGTGGAGTCGCATCCACTCCACTTCAGTGTCTACAATAAATTCAGGCTTTTTATTCGTACTGAGAGCACAGGAGGAGTGCAGCAACGGGTGAGGAAACTGGATTCTCCTTCCTTTTCTGCAATAGCAATGAAGTCGTTTACTACATTTAAGTCATTGTCACCTATGCGAATGTGCTGAAGACAGAAAGTCTGCACAGCTGTCAGAGAGAGTACAGGTTTTGAAATCAGCAGGGTAGCAGAAGTATAAATAGCAGCCTGATTTTATTTTGCAGTCCTTTGATACTAGTAAGGATGCAGGCAGAGAAATGCCCTTCTCCTTTTCAGAACACAGTCTGATTCCTCAGAGCTGGGAATTAATCCTTTTGCCTTTTTTTTTGCATTTAACCTGAGACAATTCATGTGAAGCCGCTGGTGAACAGCAGGGGTGATCCTAAACATAGACAATTAAGTGTCCCTTTCTTAGTACTAAAATTTTGTTGAAACTGGGTTTCTCAATGTGTATATAGAATAATTACTAAAATGGCCAAAAATACAAAAATACAGCATTGTTCACACATTAAGGAAAGGTATAAATCAAGAGGCTTCCGAGGTAGAATACAGCCATGGCTGGCATGTGAAGAATGCAACGTCTGCGGTTCCCTGTACAAGATTAGATTGCTTGCGAAGCTACATGATGAACGTGACGGAATGTGATCATTCTGTGGCCTTGCCTTGTGACGAATAGCAGATATGGGAATGAGATGGTACTACGGAACCGATCAGCTGCCTACTCACTACCCTGAGCCAACATTTCGTCAAATATTGATGAAATGCTGTCCTTAGTGCGAACTTTGTTCATTATAATGTACCAAAACACACCTCCATCCCGAAGGCTACCTGCCTCCAAGGTGCGACCACTCCTCCTTGAGTACACCATAGAATCATAGAATCATAGAATCATTTAGGTTGGAAAAGACCCTTGGGATCATCGAGTCCAACCATCAACTCCACTCTACAGAGTTCTCCCTTACACCATATCCCCCAACACCTCATCTAAACGACTCTTAAACACATTCAGGGATGGTGACTCCACCACCTCCCTGGGCAGCCTATTCCAGTGTCTGACCACTCTTTCTGTGAAGAATTTTTTCCTAATGTCCAGCCTAAACCTACCCTGCTGCAGCTTGAACCCATTCCCTCTTGTTCTATCGCTAATTACCTGTGAGAAGAGACTAGCACCAACCTCTCTACAGTGTCCTTTCAACTAGTTGTAGAGAGTGATGAGGTCTCCCCTCAGCCTCCTCTTCCTCAAACTAAACAGTCCCAGCTCCTTCAATCGCTCCTCATAAGATTTATTCTCCAGGCCCTTCACCAGCTTCGTTGCCCTCCTCTCCACTCGCTCCAGCACCTTGATATCTCTCTCATATTGAGGTGCCCATAACTGGACACAATACTCAAGGTGTGGCCTCACCAATCATAATAAAAGTATTTATGACTAAAGTCACTCAAACTCCACCTTGATGATAAAAAAATAGTATGAAAGTAGCCCGAGAGAGGGGGGAATATCAGGGAAGACACCACCATGAACAAGTCGAGGAGAACTCCATCACTGACTTCTGGGATCAGTTGATGGGCTGAGCCTTTTTTCCCCCCCATAGGGACACCTTTGGGTAAGACTTAGATTATACCGAGTGCTTCCTCAGGGAACTTGGAAATCTCTCTAGAGAGTCTCTCTCCTACACGTATAGCCAGGCTGTACTGTTTATAACTTTGTCGCGTGTTTTGTATATTTAACAATACTTTCATTTGCACGTGCTTTGCAGACAGTGTATTTATCACAGGCAATCCTAAGAACCTGTATATCTGTTGTTAAAATAAACTGCACTGTTTAAGTAGCTGGTCGTTTCGGTTTCTCACTGAACACGACCAAAGACTCGAGAGTGGCCGTGCTAGTTCAGGAGCACGACTAGACTGAAGGTGCAGTCCACTATTAGTGTATCCAAATCGTAATAGTTTAATACACATTAAATGCGATTGGACTGATAGTGCTGGATTGGGCATCACTCAGAATTTAAACCTAGCCGCACCTCGGTGAGGAGTGTTAGAACGCAAGGGGGTTTATCTTCTGCCAAAACCGCTTGGCCCCTTTTCACGCAATAGCGTATTAGCAAAGCAGTGGGCTGAGATGTTGGGGGTCATTTTTCTCCAGTGTCGTCATGCCAGTGCGCCGTTACAACCTTTGTATTGCTGAAGGGCTGCATGCTAAAAAGTGTGCTAAAGCATGCCTTAAATCTCTTTTGAAGAACGGGGATAACTTTGGAAAGCCTCACATATAAAAAGAACTGTAAATATTGCTTAAAAAAATAGAAAGTGGCTAAGTCAAACTCCCTTTGCTTATTTTTAACTGGGTTTGCCTTCAGAATACCCCAAGTGATTTGACCGCGCAGTTCTGTGGATTTATCACTTGCCAAGTTTCACATTTTTAAAAGTCAAAGCCCTTTCTTTTTGAAGACCGCTAACAAGCATGGAAAATGTCCTTTGCACTGTTAACTACACAAAAATGACCCAGATTTAATTTATTTTCAAAATTTGTTTGTGGCAAGAAAATACTCCCAGGCTGAAGTGTCTTTGCCAAATGTAGTCTACAGTGAGAGTCTGCAGGCCAAATTCTGCAACCAGTGAGAAACAGGGCTTGTTAGGGGAAATCCTGGCATTACCTTTGCCTGTCTACACGTTCGTGGGCATTGTAGTGGTGTTCACTATTTCACTGCAGTCAAAATCAATGTATTTGCTTAGTAAATCCATCATTTTATGAGAGTTTTAAAAATTCTTCATTAAACTCACTTTATGCCTCCCCAAATCCATATTTTTTATTGACAGTGAAAATAAGATAGAGTCATTGGAAGCAGACAATAAAACCTGTATGCATTGGGCAGTTTACTTACTGTTTATGTTAAGAGAATGTATGATTGTTATAGTTTTATGAACTGTCCAGGCCTTGCTTATGTAGTGGATTTTTTTATCCTGCAGTGTTCCTACGGTATTTCACTGAATGCTTCTTATCTGAACCCTGGGGTACTCTATAATTCTGGAATCTGAGAGCAGAGGCATGTCAGACATAAAATAGGAAATGTGGAACGTGAGGTTTTGAGGAGTATTTCAGGTGATTTTGAAAAATATACCATAGTTAATAACAAGAAATGCTCCTCTAGGGTAAAGGTAAAATTTAAGGAGTGAGAAGTGAAGATATTCTTTGAAAGAGGTTTTAGCTAGGATCGGAGAAACAGAACGCGTGCAAAATGAAGTCAGTAATGTGCTTGTGAATAATGAGGGAGTTACATTTGGGGAATAGGATGTTAAGAAATTTAAGTTTCAGCGAGGATGGATGGAGAGAGGTGACGGGCATCAGACTGAATAATGGAAGTTAAACTGTCGGGTTCACAATATCTGTGTGGGAGAAGAATCTGTTCCTGTAAGTCTTATCCTGTGACTAAGGACGGGAAGAGAGCAGAGGGAGTGCAGCAATATAATGGAAGAGGAGGATATCAAGCGCGTGTTCAGAGCTTTTTAATCTATTACTTGTTATTCAGCGCTGAGTAGGACATTAGAGCTGTAGCGATGATGGGATGTGAGCTTCGGGATGAATTTTGAGGGACGAGGTTTTCCTTTTCTATGGTTAGATTTTTATTCATATGCTACTTAATGGAAGCCATGTGGCAGCGATGGCTGGGAGGTTGTGTCTCCGTACCTGTGAAAGTGCCCTTTTTTACAGAGCTTTTAAAAGGAACAACCTATAGTTTAAACTTTGTGTATCACGATTTTGTGCATCTGGTGCATTTGACAGACCTTATAAAATTGCACGTCTGAATACCCAACTCTTTGGTACGCGAATACTCTAGAAGAAAATGTGATAAAAGACGGCCAGTTTTTCCTTACTTTATGTTTTTCTTTAAGTGGCAGAGATGTCAGAGTGAATATTTTACCTTTGAGTGCACTCTTTTCATGTTGTCCCCCCACACGCCTACCTTCACTACGTCCTTGTTTTTCTTTTTTACCCCTCTTCCGTCACACACACAAAAGTTTTCTCTTTCTTTCACCAGCTGACTCAGTCTTGTTTTTTGCTTTTTACCTATGAATTATGTTGTGTAAATGTCTGCACAAAATGCATGAGGGAAGTCTCTGCTCACTGCTCTCTTCTCACTGCTTCCGCTTTCTGTACTGGGCAGAGAGGAAGGCCTCATGGCTTCTCTTTCGTATTGAAGAGATTCAGGACATAAACCACTTAAGCAATAAAAATCGCTTGTTTCCCTGCTCCCAAACCATCGGGGCAAAGGAGGAGGCTGGGCTTTTTTACTGCCATGTAAAGAAAAAAAGTGCTATGGTCCCTCTTCAACTACCCCAAGACTGCAAGCGAAACAAGGGGGGATGGGGCTTCTTTAACACCCCTTGCGCACCATAGGGCCAATATCTCCCAAAGGACAGGACACCCTCTGCCATTTTTAGTTTCCCTACAAAGAAAAGGTGTAAGCCAAGCTAAAGATACCCATGAAAGGTGGGGAGAGGATGTATGTAAGTAATAACTGTGTAATCTCTTATACCCTGGTGGGGACACTCAAGTTTGCTAAGTGAGAGTACACCCATTTTCCACATTTCAACCTGGAATCACTTGGACCTGATTTCTGTAAATGTTTGCTGCCTGCAGATCCTCACAGAAAGGGTGAGGCTGGCAGGCATCCCTGGAGATCATCTAGTCTGACCCCTTGCTTAGAGTAGGGTCAGCTACAGCAGGTTGCCCAGGACCACGTCCCATTGAATGCTGAATATGTCCAAGGGTGGAGATGCCAGAGCCTCTCTGGACAATCTGTGCCAGTGTTTGACCATGCCCACATTAAAAAAAAAAACAAAAAACCCAAGCTTTTTCGTATGACTATTTGGAATTTCAGTTTGTACCTTTTGTATCTTGTCATCTTGTCCCGTCACTGGGCACCACTGAGAAGAGTTCAAGCATCTTTACTCTCCTACATGAGGTATTTATACACGTTGGTAAGATCTCCTGAGCCTTTTTTTCCCCGGGACTGGACTGAACAGTCCCAGCTCCCTCAGCCTCTTCTCACATCAAAGATGATCCACTCCCTTCATCAACTTTATGTCATTTTTCTGGACTCAGTCCAGTATGTCCCTGTTTGTCTTGTACTGGGGAGCCCAGCACTTGACCCAGCACTCCAGATGTGCCTCACCAGTGCTAAGCAGAGGGGAAGGATCACCTCCCTTGAGCTGCAGGTGACCCTCTGCCTAATGCGGCCCAAGAGGCTGTTGGTCTTTGCTGCGAGGAGGCATTGCTGGCTCACAGTCAACCTGCCCCCCAGCTGTCCCCAAGTCCTTTTCTGCAAAGCTGGTTTCCACCCATTTATCACTCAGCAAGTACTGGTGCTTGGGGTTATTTCTCCCCAGGGGCAGGACTTGACATTTTCCTTTGTTGAGCTGCATGAGGTCCCTGTTGGCCCCTCTCTCCTGCTTGTCCAGGTTCCTCTGGACGGCAGCATGACCCTCTGGTGTACCAGCTGCTCCTCCCAGTTTTGTATCCTCTGCAAACTTGCTGAGGGTACACCCTGCCCCATCATCCAGGTCATCAATGAAGATGCTGAACTCTACTGTCCTCAGTATCGACCCCTGGGGTGCACCACTAGGGACCAGCTTCCAGCTGGACTTTGTGTCACTGATCCCAGCCCTCTGGGCCCAGCTGTTCAGCCAGCTTTCAGTCCACCAAATCTTTGTAAACTCCGTTCTCAGCGTCTTTGGAAATCCAGTGCAAAGTTTCTCACAGTGGCTCAAACCTTTCCCCCCCATATGTGATAGTATCCAAAATCACAAGGAGTTTTGTCAGTTTCACCTCAGAGATTGTCCAAGGTCATGCGAGAAATTCTTGTAGAGCTGTAGAATAAAACCAGATTTCCTATATTTTAGATGTTAAATTAAACTTCCCATCTCCGTCTCCTTTACTGGCCAGAATTATAATGTAGACCTGCGTCTGCACCGAGACATTTCTTTGTCACAGTCTCCTTTTCCCAACCGTATTTTAAATATGTGTATGATTTTTTCAATAATACATTGTATTTTTCCATTGTGGGTAACTTGAAAAGGACATAAAATGTAATGCGTGAGAACATCCTGCCTTCGGACAGCTGCATCATCACAAGTGCGTTTTCATCCAAAACACCACTTCTAATGGAAATGGAAATAAACAAACGTGAAGAAATTCTGCTTGTCTGTCACAAACCACTCTTACTGCTTTTGTTAAAAGCCTTGCCTGAGGAGGACTTGGCTGGAAGAGATTGAGGACAGCCTTGCTAAGAAAAGGCAGTGGGAAGCGGGGGGCGGGGGGTGAGAATGTAGAAGTGGACACAGCTCCACACGTAGTACCACCCCACAGGTTCGTGCCTGATAATGGCACAGCAGTTAGTTGCATTTCCTAGCTTCTGAATGTATGTATAATCGCGTAGTCATAGCATATTCTGAATACGGGACTTTTCGTTTGTGTTTCTGATTGCCTTCAGAGTGGTGAAACCTTTCTTTTTCTCCAAACCCGACTGTGGTACTCCTTGTCTGTAGTGCTAATACAGGACTTTTCGTTTGTATTTTAGATTGCCTTCAAGAGTGGTGAAACCTTTCTTTGATTCCCCAAACACGACTGATGCTCCTTGTCTGTAGTGCTAATTCTTTTTTTTTCCAGCGTGACTCCCAGGCATGCGACCTGCTTTGGCCTAAAGCCATACTGTGAAAACCACGCTTGCCTTGGGAGCCAGGATTCTCTCAATAAGGTTCAATAAATTCCCTTTAAAAATAGATACTGTTTAATCTTTTCTGCTTAGGACTCAATTCTGATGTCACGGAGGACTCAAAGAATTTTTGTTTGTTTGTTTGTTTAATCAGTACTTTAAAGGTAGGGGGGAACCCTGAAAAATTCACATCAATTTTTCTATCTATCTATCTATCTATCTATCTATCTATCTATCTATCTATCTATCTATCTGTATATATCTCTACCATATACTCTTTCAGAGAGTTTATTTAACCCCACTGCATCTCTCACACCTAATAAATGAAGCCTCCCGCCTCGTGCGGTGTAGGGCCGCTGCAGTAGCTGCAGTAGCCCCGTCCATGATGGTCCACGTCAGGACAGCCTGTTCCAGTGAGTGAGCTGACCGCGTCACTGATGGATGTGGTGGGAGTGCTAAAGAAGAAAGGTACTTTTTGAAACAATATTGCCACGAATGACTTTCTTAAGAGGGCCGTTGAGCGCTGACGTCACCTATTGGTTGAGTGACTTTACTTCTACAGGTCACCTTAGCATTTTCAGGTGAAGGGCCCGACGTTGAATGCCTCTGTCGTGACTGACGTCCTCCATACCGCAGTTGGCACAGGTTACTGTAGGTGACGCAAAGGACCTGTGTTTTCCACATCTCTGAGTTAAAGGAGCTTCCAGTTAAAACTCTTTTTAACCAGTGAGTGCCCGCAGGTTGCCTAGCAGGAGCTCCTTGGAAGGGGCAAGCTTCAGAGGAAAATGACTGAGAACCATCGTGTTATTCTTTTAGCCTGCGACTGTCTGAAGTTGTTGTCAATAGAAATAGTTGCATACATTTGTCTTCATTAATCATTCCAAGGTGTTGCTTTTTGATGCAGCCAGCCCTAGCGGTTCACAGGCACTTTAATTTTCCAATTACTGTACCTGTGGCTCAGAACAGATACTGATTAGTTTCACATTTTGCTCTGTGGGCAGCTTAATGTTCTTGTCACCTTACATTGAGTTTTAAATGTGCAGAGTGTAAGAGAATGTCAGATGTGCTCCCAAGTCTTCTGGGTCAGGCTCAGCACGTTATGATGTTTCCAGGTACTGTACTGATAGGTTTCTGAAAGATGGATGAGAGAACAAGGTATGGCTTTAGGATCCTATCATGAAAGTAACGATTCCTCTTGTAAAGCGAGTGGGAGTGATTTTGTGTTGTATTCCTTTTCGCACAAATTTCTAGCTGGAGATGAAGGTGATGCTGCCGGCTGCTGTAACAGCAATACAAAAGGAAGTTACGATAGCAGCAAGGCAAGAGCAACGCTTTGCAATATTTGCACACAATTACAAGACCTTTTAAACCATACGAGTGGAAGCGAAGGAGAAAATAAATTTTGAAAAGCCCTAAACACAAAGATTAATTTTATAACAAATAGACATGTTGCCTGTCTCCTCTTTATCAACTGTGTACCAGCTATGACTCATTCGTGCATGCTTTTTTCTTTCTGAAAATTGCCATGGAAGAAATCCCCTCCAAAACACAAAACCACGCTGAACATCTGCTGTCTAGGTATTCATTAGTTCTGTCTGCTCTGCTTTTGGCTAATTGCCTGGGAGTGAAGTTGAATCATTTATGGGGACTTAACCTGGTGCCAGTTATAGTA
This sequence comes from Larus michahellis, assembly GCF_964199755.1. NCBI lineage: Eukaryota > Metazoa > Chordata > Aves > Charadriiformes > Laridae > Larus > Larus michahellis. The sequence continues at coordinate 189,417,696 of NC_133896.1, read as the reverse complement.
GTAAAGATCGTGTAACATTTTGATAAAACCCAGGGAATGTCAAACATGCAGCCTCCCAAACATAAAGTTTATTTACTGGTTTCTCATGCACTTTGTTTGCCTACAATATTGCCTGCGCAACTGATAACAGAAAATGTATTTAATAACTACTCAGCGCTAATATGCTGTAGTATGCATGACTGACTAATTTAATTTATCTCTGATTAAGCCTATTATGTTTGAGATCGCTTTACAGAAGAGACTTTTTTTGCCAGCTGTAAGCTTATTTGAATTGTAATATAAGTTAATAATGTGTGAAATAACTACTGGTGCCTGCTTCTAAATGTTAATTTTACCAAATGACTTCCTGAGTTAGTGCGTACGCAGCTCATCCATTGCGATGTAGTTAGTAGGGCGTTTGGACGTAAGATTGCGTAGGTAAAAAAGCAGGTGTGCGGCAAGGGGATAAATGGCAAGGGGATAAATGGCTGTTGTTTCTGCTGAAAGGGAATACAAACATGGGCCAGCCGGGGATGGCACGAGGGCCGTATGTTGCCAGGGTCAGCTGAGAAGAAGCCCTCGTGATGGTCTTCTTCTCGAAGTGTTTGTTCCCCACTAAGCGCAAAGGGGAACAGGGACTCCTCAGGAAAACATCGAGAAGAGTACATGAAACAAAAAGTTGTGAGACAGGCAGTCCTGAGTATGTTTAAATAGGAAAATAGCCATTTGGGTGGAATTCTAGATTTTTCTCAGACTGAGGCTGGAGCTGGAAAAGAAGTTCGGGGCGGGGGGGGGGGTGTGTGGAAACAAAACAAACCCCAAACAATTTAAACCTGAGAAACGTAGGGGAAAAAAAAAGAAGAATAATTTAACCCTGCCAAGGAAAGCGAAACTTTTTTCCCCTAGGGAAAAGGAAGACTGTTTCCTGTTTCCCCTCCACTCTTTTCTGTGGTCTAATTGTTCGAGTAGGCAGGCCCCCAATGGAGAGGGAAGCAAAGCTTTTTCTGTGCATAAGCCGTATCCCAGGGCTATCGATCCCTGGCAAATGAGACTTTGCAGTGTCTGTGCTTTAGCCGCTTGTTTCTCTGAGAGGCCGCAAAACGCTATCAATTGCTGGTTTGGAAAAAGCTCTGGGCTTATCAATTGTTGCTTTTATGGAAAAGCCATAATTATGCATACTCTTGCTTTAATACGTGTTTATTTTAAATCTGCTGAGAAAATTCAGGTGGAGGGAGTTAAGTCTTCTACTTGTTTAAGGAAACAAACGTGATAGTCTGGGGTTTAGTCTATGAGATCATTCATAAGCAAAGGCACCTAAATTATGTGTACTTTGCATTTAAATATATGCTGAAATAAAAGGAAGTCAATACTTTTCTCCGTCAGCTCAGTGTATCTCGTCAAATTAGAAAATGCATAGGATACTGTACTTGCTGTGTCAGACCGAGCTGCCAAAACAATGTCACTTGCCTAGCGTGGAAAGAAAAGTATGCTCCACGTAATTTCTTTTCATGTCATTCTGTTCCACCCTCCGAACATATCTGGCATGTGATAACATGTGGGGTGTCAGGCACTATTGTTCACAGTTTGTCATGCTATCTCACGGAGATCAGTTACCCGCAAGCCGCGCTGCACAGCAGCTCTGATTTCAAGGTCTCTCCTCACCGCGTGTCAAATGCTACCTGGTGGGAGCAAGGATTTTGGCAGGTCCACCGCCGACTGTCAGGATGCACGTACGTATGCAAGTGAACGCGTGGTGGTTGTACTCTGCGGAGTAAATTTCTGGTGGTATAAATTTGCAAATATACGATAATTCTTGAAAAATTTCTGGTATGGTGGCTTCAGGGTTTATCCTGCAGTGTGTTGGTGTTACTGGGACTCTTCCTCTTGGTGTTTGCCCAGAATAGTCGATCAATGAATGTTGTAGGGAATTGCATGTCTCTTTCTCACATCAGAGAGAGATGGGACTGATATTCTTATAAACAGCTGGCAAGACTAAGCGTTTCGGTAGTATCACGCGGAGGGAACCTAGTGCATCAGCTTCCCATGCTCCGTACAGTCTTCCTGGTGTAATCCAGGCCTGAATGTGATACACACAGCTCTGAAAATATGGTGCCGTGTCTGATTTAGAGATAGATGCTTGTTCCTTGTACGCTAGCGTAGACTCCAGAATAGCCAAGTGTGCTCTTCCTCGCTGCTCCTAGGTCCGCGCAGCTCCCGCCTGAAGACAGACAGGGTGATGCTGGGGAGAACTTTTCTGCTTTGAGAGTTGCATCTTCACTGGCTTGAGGGAGCTCAGGTTTGCCCCAGGTGTGAAGGCTCCTTTTATATCCTCTACCATTTGCCTGAGCAGCTATGGGTAGGGAGGGTATTTATTTTATTTTCTTCGATAAAGAGCAGGATTCTTTTAAAAACGATAAATTAACACTTATTCCGTTTTGGTTTGGTTTATTTTTTTTTTTAATATCGCACTAAGAATAGCAGTCTGAGCTTCTTCACCTGACAAGAGAGGCCGACCAATTTGTAGACCAGTCAATGCTGAAAATGTTTCTATTTCTATAAATCTTACATACTTGTGTATGTATGCACAGGAGAGTAGAATTTTATGCTTCATAATTCCTTTCTGTAAGAGAGAAGTTTTGAAGAGTAATTAAAGAAGGTAAAATTATTTTGATTATAAATAATCTAAATTTTCAATGACTTTCACAGTTATGGGGCAGTCTCCTAGATGGTTTGAAGTGTACGAATTATGAATGTATTGCACATTTATCTGAAAAGTGCATGGTTAATCACTCCCTGCTCCAGTCCTTCACGCGCAAGACTCTTGAAGGTCTCTGTAGCCCGGTTCAACACAGAAACCATCGGTGGGTCAAGAAATCATTGTGCTTTACAGAGGATCGAGGGAAGATTAGGGCTGCCTTCTCTCTGTCCTCTTCCGTCTTTCTTTTCCCCCCAATACCTAAATTGAGATTGATCATTTAGCAGAAAAAAAAATACCGCTACAAGCAATGAAGCGTAACTCAGTACAACGCTGAAAGCTGCTCAGCTGTCGTATCAGACTCAACTTACTCTTAAGCAAAGATTAGCGAGGATAACTTATGTACAAGGTTGTAAATCTGCTTAGCCGTCTGTGACTCTTATGGGCAAATAATGCTTCCTAAACACAGCCTTTGAACATGTCAAGAGTCACCTTTTCGAATGACTGATGAATAGGAGCCAGATGATTTCAGCTGGGAAAGAAAATAATGTTCAGCATGCTAAAACATAGCAAGCCAAAAGATAACTCATTTTATACATTAGTTAACTGTGTTATGGTCTATCTTAATATAGATATATGTTGCAAAAGCTCATTATAACTATACGTAACACCCCATAAAGTATTTGTTGTTTTGAAGCTTCCTTTCTTGCATCAGGGATTGTTTCATCCTTTCCTAAAAAAACCTCAACGAACAGATATGACATTATACACCCAAATATCCCCTCAAAACATACTTTTTGAACGTCTTCCATTTTTGTTTGCCTTCTTTACTTTGATGTTTTTGTAGCTTCTTAGATGAATATGAAATATGTAAAACAAATGCATAAAAGCAATCTGAAAGGAAACATGCAAAATGTCCTTTTTTCCTCCATACACCTAAGAGCTCTGGGCTTCATGAAGAACTAAGGTTGAATAAAAACCAGCATGTTTTGTTCCGTGCATTTCTAAATTTTACTTGTTGATCTGAAAACAAAAGGCAAACCAAAGGTGTACAAAGGGCCCAGCATATATAGAAATGTTTTAAAAATAAAAACATAGTGTTCTAGAAAGACATCCTAATACATCAAATGTTTGTTTGGTTTTTTTGCTATGTAATCATTCAATTAAACTTCTTTATTGTTTTAGTCTACTTAAATCTAAAGGGCTGGAATATTGCAGAGGGAGGGGAAACACAAAGGAATTGGTAAGGATAAGACTATGTGGGTTGCTTTTTAATTATTTTCAAATGTCTGATGTTTATTGCCTCCCTTTTTTCAAATTGGTCCAAGTTCCAGGATGTTTTTTGCTTTGACCAAATCCGTTAGGATTTTTCTGTGGTCCTGTTCAGGAAATCCCTGTCATCAGGGAAGCTTGTTTGGGCAAGATTAACAATAGCTTTATGGCATGAAATCTGATAGCAAGCGTTCTGGTTTTTTTGTTTGAGATTGATGATGGGCTGATAGGCCTGCGCAGACCTCGGTCATCCTATTTACCTTTTACAAAAACTGACATAGTTTTAGCTTTCTTCCACTGCTCCAGTATTTCTCTGGTAGTCTAAGATTAATTGAAAATCAATGTTGGTGGTTCAAAACCTCCTAAGCCAGCTTTTTGTACAAAAGTGCTGATACAGCTGCTGTTTAATATGCTTCCAAGCTACTGACAGCAAAGGAAGTATTTATCATAGCTGAGCATGAATTAAAACATCAAAGACGCTAAGTAAACTGCACCTATGTATCATGGCAGGGGTTGGTCGAGGACAACGATGGAGGGATTTCAGGCATCCCCTAAGAATGCCGCCAACAGGACTTCTCTGTAGAGTCATTTCAGGTCCACTTATCAAATAGTAACACAGAGAAGAAAAGCTCAATCTAAGGAAACACTGTACAGGACAATAAAAAAGGAAATGCTGACCTTCAAAACAACACTTGAAAAGCCAAACGGACCAGCACAAAACTATAATAAAGTAGTTCATTTGGCAGAGAGACATATTTGGGGTGGAAGGGTAAACTTTAGAGGAGCTTCTTCTCATCCCCAAAGGCAGAACCAATCTATTTATTGAGCACGTTTAACTTTCCTGCATCTTTATTGGCATTTCTATCATTTCCATCCAGTAAAGGACTAATGTCACTGCTGAGATTCCTCTTCTGCTTGCCATCCTTAGAAAGTTGTTACTGTCCTTTAGTCTGCGTAATATTGATTTTTTTCCCCTTTCTTCTATCATTTTTTTCCCTAATCATCTAATGTATATTAATTGCAATCCATTTCCCTTTGTTCGCTGATGTAGATTATTTTTTTATAGCTATTTTTACTTCAGTAAGCCAATATGACGGTTCAGGCAGGTATTCCTTTTTTCTCATTGCTAATGTCTTTTTTTAGTGTCTGGTAAAATGTTCTTAAACAGGTCCCAGCTTTTGTCTTTTTCCCAGATAAACTGTTTCTCCCAGCTGAATTTGCTCCTGATTGTTCTCTGGGTTGCAAAATGAATCCTTTTAAGGCACCAGGTATATTTGTTTTCATGTTATCCTGTTCGTCAATAAGAAACATAATGAGCAAATGGTGTCATTCATAAAGAAGCAACTGCTAATTTTTTAGTTCTGCGGTAAATTTTACGTTATCTTTCAAGACTAGGTATGATATAAAATTCCTGCAAGCTAAATGCAATTCTTACTGAGTTCAAAAATGTCCTTATGCGGATTTTATTTTTTATTTTTTATTTTATTTATTTCAAGGCAGCACAAAGCCTCCAGCGTATGCTATTGAAATTGAAGTCCTCCGTGGTAATTCAGATTTCTCTTCTGCACAGTATAAACAGATGCTTAAGGAATTCCTCGTCAGCATTTTCCTCCAGTGCAGTTGCGGTCTGGAACAGATATCACCCTGTTTATCTTGCACAGCCTTACTTCCAAAACGACCCAGGCTCTTCCTCCCTCCTTCCGTGCCACCGGGATGGGCTGTGGGAAGACCAGCAAACACTTCTCCATCCCGAGGGCCGCAGCTGCAGCCTGGCTTTTTTTTTTTTTTGTGCAGTCAGCCCGGGGAAATCAAAGATTTCGCTGGATTGTGGTCAGCGTGTAAAACTGCTTAATTCAAGAGACGGATACATTGGGTATTTTTCAGTCCAGCCTTCCAGAAAGTGGTAGACTGATAACGTGCTGGCCTTTACCAAGGGAAAAAAAGAAATGAGAGTAGAGCTTTTCTGCTACAGAAATATGGGATAATATGGGAAATATGGGCTGCCTCCGGGTTTTCCCGTGCCAGGGCTGCTCTGCAGGGCCAGGGGGGCCGGGAGGGTGGCGAGGCAGTCAGGGGCAGGCTCATGGCTCCGTCTGAACTGCAGCTGAGCTACACCAAGTTCAGCTGGCATTGATCAAGCAGGACTAAAATGACTCCTGATCATTCCCAACGGGTTATTGCTTCTCATTACATCAATAAAATACAAGACAAGGCTCCAGGTTATCCAGGCAGTGCTTGCTGATATGAAATTTGTCCTCAGCTTTTCCTGCCCATGGTGAGTTTAAAAAGACTATAATCTGAATATAGTGTGCTTTTCACTTGGATTTTGCACCAGGCCTAAATGCAAATTCTATAGGAATGTCTTTTAAAGTAATTTCTAAGGCAGTAAAAGACCCTCAGTACAGCCCTCCAGATCCCAGAGTAGAGAAAGCTATTAGGTATGCTATTATTTTAAATTTTAATCTGTTCTGATGTTCCTGAAACGCTCTATCTGTAATGCCTTTTGTATTAATCATAATAAATATTTTATCCTTTCTGGAGAGGGCACGCTGACGTAATGTCTAAGTGAAAGAGGCAACTCGTCTCAGGTAGTTCATGATACTTGCTAGACTTAAAATGAATATCAAACAGTTCCAACAGAGATGTTGTGCAGATAATAAAGCCAGAAAAAGAATGGAGAGAGATACAAAATAATAACCACATGCAGCTATTTGCTTGCTTGCTGTTTTCTAACTTAAAGAAAACGGAGCTCACTTGTAGTGGAGCCGTACAAATTCAGTAGGTGCAGCAGTCCCTGTTACAAAAGCAGTGGGGTGGAAGGGAGGAAGAAGCAAGAGCAAAAAAAAGTGTGATAAAGGTTTCAAAAGCAGACCCTTGATGACTACTTATATTTTTTTTCCATGTACATTCTGCAAAGAATGGTCAACCTTAATAGGACTAAGCCAGTAGCTCCATGCCCGTGCCTGGCCTCTGAAAAATCCAGCACAGGTGCTACAGAGGTTGAAGCACTGGCCTGGGGGATGTGAACATCTCCTGTCTCACCACTACCCATCTGGTGACAGGCATGAGCTCGGGTGTGTGGCTCATTCCTCGTTTCCACAGGCAACCAAGCGTATTTCAACGGGCTCTGTCTCAGGTTTTGTCAACGGGCTTGCTTTGCAGTGAGGAGAACTGTTTTGGCTAAAATTGTACTACAATGACGCATCTTTTCAATGGTAGGTGTCCTGTAGGGTGATGCACATCATTTATCTATTGCCCTCCAAAATACCCAGATCAAGCTTCCCTGCTATAGCACAGATTTGCCTGTGTTCAAAGCTCAGCAAAGACTTTGGTGTAGCCTTCGATATTGACATTTAAGTCTCTTGCATACATCACCCTTCTGTAAAATTACTGAGCGCTTCCCATTTAGAACAGTGCCCAGAATACGTGCCCCGTGTCCCCTTTCAAAGCCAGGCAGGCTGGGACTGGCACGCACACCTAAATAATTAATGGCTGTTTATCCAGGTACTAACAATGCTGTGCGGTTTGTTTTTTAATTGCAAAGTGTGTTTCTTGGCTTACTTCTTGGCTGAGAGTAGAGCGTGGTCAGAACAAGACAGCCAGAGAAATGCATATTTTGCAGCGCCAAATAGATGAAAACAAAGCGGTGCTCTTCCTCCTGACAGCCGAAAGCCACTCCCGTCCCCAAACTGTGGGCATGCCTGCCTCTCGTTGTTAGCTGTCATTTGAAGGAGAGCATGAGGAAGAGAGCGAAACGTTTGGGGGTAGGTTGCTGAATGCACAGCAGACAAACCCTAGCAGAACTCTGGGATAGGAGGATGCGGATTTAATGCGTGATGCTGGTTGTTGGAGCGTTTTGTACATCTGTTTCAGTTCATGGGCTGGCTCCGTTTGTGGAGGGGAGCCTTGGCTATTATTGCTTGGTCCCTCTGCCTTATTTTAGCTTCACATTACTCAATGTCTGATTATGTTGGACAATATTCACTGTTGCTGTTGAGAACATTTTGGACAGCGGTGAAAAAATGCCGAGGATTTTGTCCATATCGTTCTATCACTGCTTAGGAAACCTGTGAGAGTGAGCCAAGGCAGGCACTGGATGCTTTGCAGAAGGAGGGGTGCCAGCCTAGAATAAATAAATACATAAATAAATAAATTTGTCTCCCCTCTTTTCTCCCACCCGACTGCCTATATAACAAGCAGATGAGCTGGGAGTCCTCAAACCCCTTGAATGATGTCCCCGAGTCCGAAAAATTAGAAGAGGGGAAAAAGAAACCTACTTTGGTGCTATAGGAGGCTATGGAGGTGTCAAATTTGCAGACAGCGTAATAAATGTACAGAAGATAGCTCCTACTAGCCGAGTTTGGGTGTGATGTCCAGACAAGAACTCCTCTGGCTGGTGATGGTGGCGGCCCGGTGGAAATTTTGCAGATCCTGTGAATTTTGGCATCACGTGTTAGAGCTGAGAGCATTACTGGGCATGCTGTTCAGCAAAGCAGGATTTCTGTCCACGCTTTCTTTTCAAGTTTATCCAGCCTGTTTTACAGCTGTGATAACTTGGGGCACAGCACAGTCCAAAAGCTGGTGTGGTCATATATGTATATATAGGTATAACATCAGTTATTCGTGCTTACTATCCCAAATTGTGAAGTGCCGCTTTGAGAAGAATAGGTACTTGAATTTTGGGTTGTTATGTGAACCAAACAAAATCAGACAGAATATTTGGCACATATGGAAGTATTATATTTCATTTCATTGTAATGTTTTCAGTGGATCCAAAATTCTGTAACCATCCCAAATTCATACAGTGCCTGCAATGCTGCATGTCATCTTTTTTATCTTAGGTTTATCTGGAAGAAGTATCGACATTAACCAAACCCGAGGTGATTCAGGAATACTGATTATTTCACCAAGGTTAATATTACCTTATAATAAAACCTGTTCTTTATGGATTCACTTACTTAGGGCGATAGCGCTCACATACAGTAGATGATATTAAAATCTTTACAAATGTTTTTGTAAGTAACTAAAATTACTGTGACATTTATGGTATTCCCTTTCCTTAGATTAGGGAATAAAGCAGTTACTTAAATTACCTTCAAAGCAAAACTATAAAGATTGCCATTCAGGATTTACATTGAAAAAAAATATGAAAACATAAAGTGCCATTTTGGCTGGTGCGACTGGATTTTAATATCGCTCGTGTCCAGTGCCATGTCACTGCAAAGCCTTGCAAACCGAATGCGGAGGACGCATCGCCTTTTCTCCGTCTCGTGCCTCTTTGGCCAGCGGAAGAGGTGTGCTGCCCGCGAGAGGGACGGGTGTGCCATTCAGATGTCCAACACTGCGAGGGACCAGTCCAAGGTTTTCTGGACCTGTAGACAGAGCCTGAGGCTCTGCGGTAGCGGGGTGGGCTCCGCATGCGGAGAAGAAGGGAGAGGGGTTTGAGGCGATAGCTGGGCTCCAGGAGATGCACTAGACAGGCGAGAGGTCAGCTCTGAGTGGAGAAAGGGAATGAACGGGGCAAGGCGGGTAAGAGCCGCTGGGAAAAAAGAACGAGGAGCTTTGCAGAGTCAGCGGGGCTGGGGGGTAAGTGCAGGAGGCTGTAGCGGGCTATTAGTGGGTCCTAGAGGCTTTTCCTCTCTTTTCCCCCTAGAAAATCCCTGTCCCTCTGCATCCTCATCTCTTTGGGATATCAGTCTCTGAGCTCACATATCCTGTGACTCGCAGACCTGTCTTGTCCAGCACCTTATTTTCACTCCAGCTCATAAAAGGCAGGCCGTCCTCCCCATTCATCTCGAATGATGTCTCCTCACCTTCTTGGTCCTCCCAAGGAGGAAGAGGAAAAAAAGATTTAGAAAAAGGAAATATAGGGAGACCTCCTAGAGGAGGAGCTGCAGTTGTTGCCAGAATTGAGTGTGAAGGTGGCGTCTACTGAAATGCAAGGTGCCGGCCCTTCTCCACCAGCTTTGCAGCACCAAGGCATAGGGTGAGACTGCTCAGGTTAGAGTGGCCCATACCCATCTTTTCAGGCATTGACAATGCTTATCAGGCACCCATAAAGAAGGCAGGGACCATCCCTGGGCAATGCCTACCTGCCTGTGTCTGGAGCTCTACCTTAATGACACTGCCCGTATCTCGGGAAAGAGTTTGGTACACGAGAAACCCACTGACTCTGTTCTAGTTCTTTCATTCTTTTTTCTGCTAGCCTCATGGAGTTACGAGGAGTTTTTTTTTAAAAAAAAAAAAAAGAAAGAAAGAAAGAAAGAAAACTTATCTCTGGTACTTCACTCAGTAGCTGAACAAAAGTACTGCAAAAGTACCGGAATATGTGTTGAGTAAAAATGTCCGTTGTGGTAACTGTTCTGAGCGTAGCTGCTCTTTTGTGACAGCTCCTTTGAATTATTTCCGTGTGGAACAGCACAGCTCTGACAGCAGCTCTTTTTTAGAGGGAGGCAATTTCCCTCATATATGACTTGTCAGCTGCTAACCGTGGGTGTGTAAATATAGCTGAAGTTTGGAAATGGTGCCGATCTGGCAGAGGTTTGGGCAGTTATTATTTATGGCTGAATGGATGAGATTTACCAAGCTCAGTTTGATGGCAAACGTTGCAGGGCAGGTACATTACCCAAGCTTGTGTTTGTGGAGCACCTCGGCAGTTTAATATTGATTTCAATAATGCAGTTATTCTTGAAACAGCTCTGTAAGTGGTGAATAAAGTATCTAATTTATATAACTGTAACAACAATCAGAAGCACCTCACTTTTTAATTTTACTCCACTCTCATTGACCCTTTCTCCTCCCTTTGCTTTTACGGTTTTGTCCTCCCTCTCTCATCATTCTTACATCTCATTTGGGATTTCTCCTCCTCCCACTCCGTCTGTCAGCTGAACTGCCACGGGACATGGGATCCTCCCTCCATACCTCTGGCGTAGAATCATAGAATCATAGGGTTGGAAGGGACCTCTGGAGATCATCTAGTCCAACCCCCCTGCCAGAGCAGGGTCATCTAGAGCAGGTTGCACAGGAACGCGTCCAGGCAGGTTTTGAATGTCTCCAGAGACGGAGACTCCACCACCTCTCTGGGCAGCCTGTGCCAGTGCTCTGCCACCCTCAAAGTCAAGAAGTTCCTCCTCATGTTTAGGTGGAACTTCCTATGCTCAAGTTTGTGCCCATTACCTCTTGTCCTGTCCCCAGGCACCATGCCGGGCACCCCGGGCATGGGTGACCTCATCTGTTTGGAGAGCCTCTGCTCTAATCTCTGCACTTTTAACTGACAAATTTCTTTCTTCTTGCTTGTTCTGTCTTATATCACCCAGTACCGTGGTTCTGGTTCATGTTCTGTCTCTAACTTACCTTGGTATGGTCTCGGTGTGTCAGCTTGCAATTTCTGTCTGCACAAAAAGGGCAAGGGGGCTGCTACAGGCCACTTCCCAGGTCAGCTTTCCCATAAAGGCAGTTGTTCCCAAAAAATTTTAAGTTCATGGAGCCTTAACTAAGAAAGGTCTTAAGAGCTTTTAAAGGGCTAAGGATACATCTTTCATTGCAAGCCTACCAAAGATGAAAGTACTATAATTACATTTCTCAGCCTCCTGAGACCTTCCGCTTTGACTGGAAGCTCTCTTCCTGAGAAATCACATTAAGATTTTTCTTTCTTACTATCTCCCTTTTGATCTGGATGTTTATGAGATCTTCTCATCCAAATCATCCAGAAAGAGAACTAGAGAGCACAATGCACCTTTTCTCTTCTAATTCCCATGTCTCAGGTGCCACACCCTCTATTTCCTAAAATTCAAATAAATCCTCTTTTTATATCCCTCATTGTATCTAAATGTATCAAAATTACAGAAGAACCTCCTCCTTTTTACAGGGGACATTCAAATCTTTTTATTAGCCAAATTTTCACTCCGTCGCGGTACTGCAGAAGGTGCAACAAACTCGAGGAATAATTAGTATCAGGAATGGAGAAATCAGCAGAAGAGGACTCCCTGCTTATGCAGTAGCTTGTTTTAGTTGTGTCTAATATGATCTCCAGGACTTGAGAGGATTGCCTTTATTTGTGCTGTGTCTTCGCTGCATACAGCAGCGAGCTTATATCAAAACTTGAAGTTAGTAATTCAGCTTGAGTTGTCTGAAAGCTGGAGTTTTGTGTGTGTGTGTGTGTGTGTGTGTGTTCGCATTTCTCGCAGACGTCTGTCACACAGCAAATGTTGCTGGCTGGCTGCCCTCAAAACACTGGGGGAAAAAAAAAAAAAAAAAAAGATCCTTGCAAAAGTGAAATACTAATGACTTGGAGCCACTTCATATCTAATAGCTAGTGAGTGCACTTCTTGCTTCAAGGGAACGGGAACAATCAAACGTGGAGTTTGTTGGGTGGTGAAAGGCTGTGCTTTGTTTTTTGAAGAAATACTTGCAAATTCCCTGTTCGGTGGCTGACTTTTTAAAAAGCAGTCAAATCACTACGTGATGATGACAGAAGTGATCGCGTTATTCTAAGTTTGACTCAAAACATATATTGCGTTGGATAAAAAATAAGAAATTATTCAGGAAATATGCTCTATTGAAACCATGCTCTGCTGGGTTTCAGTGTCTCCAGAGAGCTTCAATTTATGACTTTATCAGCTTGCCTTAAAGCCACAGAATATGTGATTCACAATTTCACCGTCCTATTAGTTGATGCTTCTGTTGGGAAAGTGAATCACTTTCTGGATCTGATGTGTGTATAAACAGCTTCCTTTTCCTCATAGTCTCAAGGGAAATCATGAAATGTCCAAAAAATAAAGGTACACAGCGGTATAGATGAATTCCAGTGCTGAAAGCTGAAAGTTAAGATATATCTAAACATTAGAACTTTAATAACAATTCAATAACCGGTGTTTTGCCAGCAATGTGGCAATGTGCTCTCTCCCGCTTACCAGCTATTTGTACACTCTGTATTTTGGTCACTGGGTGCAGTAGCCAGGAAAGAACAAAAGACTTAGCAAATTAAATCTAAAGATTTCCCCTCCCGCAGTAGAACAGATAGGTGTAATGTACCATTTCGTTTTAAAACAAGTTATGCATCAGGACTTTCAGATACTTATTTCTGAAGCCATCGGCGTATAACCTCTGATATAGTAAGAACTGAGGCACTTAAGTTCCAATTATGAATTCTGATGAAAAATCTTTAAACAGAAGACAGAGATACCCAAACCGAACAGTTCTGTGGTATAATTAATCTTTCCTGTGTACCTGCATTTCTTATTGTTCATTCAAGTGCACATGTGAAATAAGGACTTGATCAAAAGTCCTTTGAAATAGCTGATAATCTGTCAGCTGGCTTGGCTAGTGTTTGGACATCGCCGGTATTTTTTGTCTTTATAATAAACACTTCAGAGATTTCTTGAATATTTATGTGATACACAAGACAAAACTAAGACAGATGAGTCTGTTCGGCCTTAGGAAAATAATTTTGAGGAAAGAACTAAATGTTATCTTCAGGATCTAATGTTATCTTCAGCTGTCTAAGTGGGGATATAAGAAGAAGAAACCAGACGTTTCTTGTGAGGGGAGAATGATGGGAGAGGGAATGGACACAAGCCGCAACATGGGAAATCCCAGCTGGATATTTGGAAAATAAAAAAAAAAATCACAGTAATGGGGTCGAGTGCTGGAGCAGGTTGCACAGAGAGGCTGTGAGCTCTCCATTCTTGGAGATATTCAAACCTGACAGTCTTGAGCAACCAGCTCTTGAGTTGGCCATGCTTAGAGTGAGAGATTGCGCCAAACGACTGCCAAAGGTGCCCTCCAGCCTGTGTTGTTCTGTGCTTCTGTAAATTCTCTTCTTTTTATGTAGTTTGCAGTTTGCTGTTTTCATCTCACTCTTAAATGAAGTTGGAATGTTCTGTGTGTTTTCAGAAACTACCGGGTTTGCTCTCATTTGCTTACACAAATGAGAAATGGAAGGGTTGTTAAAGAAAGGATCCACTGAACTGCAAAATCATATACTTTTCTCCGTAACTGTGCATTTTATACATTTGGTTTAGAACACCAGGTAGAAAATATGTTCTGAGAGCTCACTGCTTTTATGAGCTGAGATATCTGTATCCTTGAATAATATATATTTGCGGTGTTTTCTTCTTCTTTTTTTTTTTTTTTCCAAATAATGAAGAAAGCAAATAAAAGCATTGTATGGTTGTTTGGAAGATTAAAACATGCCTGCATTCACAATGAAAATAAACTCAGATCTAACACATGTTATTATTGCCACAGATAGGTCTGTTTTTCCGTATAAATATAAGCATCTCTTCTTGTTTTTTCTATTAATCTGTATCTTAGTGGAAATATGTCTTTTGCACAGCATGCTTTTTCAATACCTTAGCCACAAAGAAGATTTTCTTTGGTAATTTATTGAAGTTAGGACTTTTAAAAACTCTTTTGTCAAAATCTGACAATTAAAACTGATGCTGTTTGAAATAATAATGTTTTAATCAATTTTCCAATGAAATATCCGAGATTTCCTTTTTTGCAAATTAAGAAGTTACTTCTATTTGAGATATTTTTTTAAACTTGAAGCTAGAAAGTTTACAAACTTTTTCAACAACTTCAACATGAAATATCTTATGAACTGAAATTCTCTTTGCAGTTCAACAAAATGTTTAAAATTATGGTCAATAAATTTGGCCTGATTTAGGTTAAAGAAACCAGAATTTCTTATTGCATGGGAGAATGATCTCCTGCCCAACACACAGTATGTTTTATAGCGTAGTACAGCAAAAGGTGGAATGTGAATATGGAACATGTACATGTGGAATATGAACACTAGGTTTTATATGGATATGATGTTTTAACCCCGGCCTCACAGCCACTCGCTCGCTCTCCCCCGGTAGGATGGGGGAGAGAATCAGAAGGGTAAAGGTGAGAAAATCCTGGGCTGACACAAAGATAATTTAATAGCTAAAGCAAAAGCTGCACGTGCAAGAAAAGCAAAATAAATAATTCATTCTCTGCTTCTCATCGTCAGGCAGGTATTTAGTCATCTCCAGGAAAGCCAGGCTCCATCACGCTCAATGGTTACTTGGGGAGACAAATGCCATCACTCCAAACGTGCCCTCCTTCTTTCAGCTTCCCCCAGCTTTTATTGCTGAGCATGATGCCACACGGTATGGAATATCCCTTTGGTCAGTTGGGGTCAGCTGTCCCAGCTGCGTCCCCTCCCAGCAACTTGTGCACCCCCAGCCTTGGGGGGCAGGGTGAGACGCGGAAGAGGCCTTGGCTGCATGTACGCACTACTTAGCAATAGCTAAAACATGCCTGGATCGTCAGCACTCTTTCCAGCAGAAGTCCAAAACGTAGCCCCATGCGAGCTCCTATGAAGAAAATCAACTCTACCCCAGCCAAAACCAGCACAATGGGCTTCCATAGATATGTTCTATAGTAACAGAGGACAAACATGTCTGATCAAGGAAAAAGAAAAAAAAAAAGCTGAAATTTCCTTATCTGTAGATTCTGGATTGCAATCATGAGAGACACTCCGGCCTCTCCAGTCATCCCGTAATACTGCTGCAGTTAGGTATAAAACAACCTGGGAAGTGAATGATGGTCAAAACCATTAAACTGCAAAGGAAGTCTACGTTTTTTTCTACGGCTAGTTGCATCTGAATAAATGTTTGTGTCCTTCTCTGAAAAACAGAGTAGAAACTACCACGGAGCCAGAATAGTTTAACATAAATACCGTACGTGGTTATTTCTGCCTACCACATCATCCTGCGATTGTTGTTGGAACATCTGTTTTTATAACTAGTAATTTTTTTTTATTTTTTTTTTTTATTGGGGACAGGTCTTGCACAGTCCCCCCCCTCCTGGGGAGAAGGAAATAAAAATCCTGTGAAAATTGATATTTCTTGCAAGAAGCGTGTACAGTAAAGGCCAAATGGATTTCATCAGTAGTATTTACTTAGCCAACAGAGCTGTTTATCAGTACCGTATACAGATCATTCTAAGCTTATAAAAGAGAATTAAATAATTGTGACCAGACTGGTTAAGTTTCACTCTTACTTTTTTTCTGAACATTGGCTTGCTTGGCTACTGAATAAAGCTTTTGAGGAATAAAGCTTTGGCTTCACAAGGCAAGATGTCTTGTATAGTTTAAGTGTAAGCGGCCAAGATTGTAATTTTGGAGAGACTGGAACAATTTGTCTTCTTCCGTGAGGCATTTCTGAAGCATTTTCACAACAAAAATGTTGATGTTTTACACAGACAGTTTACTATTGGACAAGGACGGCTTTAAATTGTATTTCATTTTCAACAGCTTTTTGTCTACCTGCTTGTTGAGGCAAAAATAGGCGACATTATTTTGTTTAGAAATGTCTAATATACTGAGTATCTATATGCTTTCATCTCCAAGTGATATTGCACAGAATTACAATATTCTCAAAACCTTGCAGGTTATGACAGATGATGATTGGCACTTATTCATCATTAGGACATACGGAATTTCCAAAAGCGGTGCATTTAGGTCCCCTTTGAAAGGTTTTTCCCCCACATTATTGCCTAACAAACTTCAGAAGGGATGCACTCACACGTGCTTTTGCTTCCACACAAACATATACTATGTTTGTTTAAATAATGCTTATATGTAAGTATGCTTTCTGAAGAGGCTGGGATTATCGAAAAGTCGGCAGGGAGAGTCTTTGCATGTGAAGTGCAGACACAAAACAATACCTAGGGGAAAAAAAAAAAAAAAAGGTCTAATTTAACACCAAGGATAGAGAGCGTAGGAGCAGTAAAAGTCTTACTGTGTGGCTGTGACATTGCTGCTGCCCGGCATGTTGAGTAAGCGGAGGGCAATGCAGAGCTAAGCCTTACAGTAATGTATGAAGAGCAGTCAGATACAAAATCGAGATAAATATCTCACTTCTATCCATGGCTTCCCTGTCAGGCTGTCCGCCTTTCCCTTATCTTTCCACTATTTTACAAGAAACATCTCCTTTCTAGAGGAGGCGGGAGGTTCAGCTATAGTGAGTGTGGGTTTTTTCCCCTTTTTTTTTTTTCTATTGTCTAACTCTGTGGATCTGATATCTCTCTATTGTCTGGTCATTGCTTTTCTGTATAGTTAAATTGTTTCCACTGCTTGTTCGCTGGCTGCATTGCAGGATGGCAGTGTGTCCTCAGCACACACCTCCTTAGCACGCTCATGCTTTAGGAATACCCTTCCGAGTATATATATATATAAAAAATATAATATATTTGTATGCCTTCTGTCCTAGAATCATAGAATCAGAGAATGGTTTGGGTTGGAAGGGACCTTAAAGATCACCTAGTTCCAACTCCCCTGCCGTGGGCAGGGACACCTCCCACTAGACCAGGTTGCTCAAAGCCCCATCCAGCCTGGCCTTGAACACTTCCAGGGATGGGGCATCCACAGCTTCTCTGGGCAACCTGTTCCAGTGCCTCACCGCCCTCACAGTAAAGAATTTCTTCCTAATATCTAATATAAATTGACCCGCTTTCAGTTTCAAACCATTACCCCTCATCCTATCGCTATACTCCCTGATGAAGAGTCCCTCCCCATCTTTCCTGTAGGCCCCCTTCAGGTACTGGAAGGCCACTATAAGGCTTCCCCGGAGCCTTCTCTTCTCCAGGCTGAACAAACCCAACTCTCTCAGCCTACCCAGCCCTCTGATCGTATTCGTGGCCCTCCTCTGGACCCTCTCCAACAGGTCCATGTCCTTCTTATGTTGGGGGCCCCAGAGCTGGACGCCGTACTCCATGGGGTTCCTTCTGGGGTTTTCAAGATGGAGATAGCTCCTGCTTCTTCATCCTGGAACCACAGTTTCACCGGGGCGAGTGGCCACGGTAGCATTAGGAGCACTTGGCACACCTTGACTTGTTGAAGATGAATGCTTCGTAACGAGAAATTGCGCTGCCAGACAGCACATTAGTGATTGATGTAAGATGGAGAGTTATAGATTGTAATTGTGCTAGCAAGATATGAGGTGATGCTTAAAGTATAATTTTAACAGTATTTAATTAAGTGGAACAGCAGATTAACCGCCACTGTCCTAACTAAACACATATAGAAGAATCGCAAAATACAAACGCTCGTTATTGCTAAGTTGCCTCTGCTGTCAGTGACTGACTTGGAGACGGGGTGACTGACTTGGACCTGATGTAAACCTGCTTGATTTCCAAACTGAATTTTAATTTTTTTCCAATTGTTCTCTTTTAATGCAGGCAGGGGAAGGCGACACGTGTTCAGTGCTGCATGGTTGACTGGGTGGGGAGAAGATGACATATTATATCCGGTCACTGAGATATCACTGTGTCATTTCACTCTGTGTGTAGCAATTAAAGCAAAGTGAATCATTTACTCGACAAATTCAGCCTCTTGTTCTGCCGATGGAAGTATTATTATCTCTAGTTTATTTTTTGTTTGAATTGCCTGATGGCAGATTTCTCTCATCACCCCAGTTGCTGACAAACGGTAATTAGGTATCCTTGTGCACGGTGCTAGCTAAAGAAGGTGCAGGGAGCCAGTTTCTTCACCGGTTTGTTTAATTACCTTTGTGTGCTGGCTCCAAAGGATTTTGGGAGCCCGGCCTCCTTTGCTTTGTCAAGCTGTGTAAATCCCATATCAATTATACCTCCTATTCTGGAAGCAAATCATGGAGCGTACAAGCTTCGAATTTGCTTTGCATGACTATTTGTAGGAAGCAAACATAAAAGGAGCTTGTGCTCAGCCACAATAAATTCATTGTTAATTTGAAGTGAATATTTATAACTTTCTTTTTACTATTTGCCTGACACTACTAGCAATTAATTTGGTATTCAACTAATTCGGCCCAGCCTATGCCTGGTCAGAATTTTCTGTCTCTGTGTTTTCAATACGCTTCCTACACGCTATTTTGTCCTTAATGCCTTTATAGCTTGTTTATTGGAAACAGGTTTTTAATTATTTTTCAACAGTATTGGAGGCCCGATTTAATGAGCAATTGTTAGATATACTAGGGAGACACATTCACCTGATTAATGTGATAATTAACTGAGCAACAAAATCGCCTTGTGGAGAAGCAGCTGTAGACAGAGTTGAAGCAGTAAGAAAGTTTGAGGGAATGTGAAGAAGATATTTGAAGAAAGATAATTTAAAAGAGGGTACAGAGGAAGCTGAAGGCTAAATATAAATATACAGTGGTAGCTTGCTGGTTAGTTGGTTGGTCGGTCTGTAAGTTATGTGTATGTGTGCACACACCTGCCTGTATTTATTAGGAGACAGTTTATATAGGCTTAACAGAAAGATACTGCGTTGGATTGACAGGATATTCGAGGACTGTAGAAAAAAATGCAGAGGATGGGTCCTTCAGGTGTGTATGGGAGATGAAATTGTGCTGCAGCCAGCTCTTTAATTGTATGCAGCGTTGGCGTCCAGCTTCAGTGCTCACGTGTGCTTTTGGAAACAGATCCATCCTTTGGGAAACAGGTCTTTTCTCAGAGAGAGGAAGGGAGGAGAGAAGACGTTTGACACTCTTTAGTTGGCAGAGCTCACACTGGGCTATTTCTTGTGTTAATGACTCGCTCCTATCAGCAGCACTTATGTTCTCAGTTTGCAGGCTTGTGGTCAGCTTAAAGGATCAGACTAGCATGATCACCACAGAATTTCAGTACAAGATACTTCCACTCACACGTTTGGGTGGCGCCTTCCTTCTTCTTTGCAAGCAGTGTTTGCAAAGGGAGATGTCGCAGTGGGGGCCTAGCAGAAACTCATAACTAGATCACCGGGTTTCATTCCTGCAGAGGGTCGTGGCATCTGTGGAGAGATGTCACGGATGGAAGCAATGCACTTCACTTATACAGAGAAGTAGCAATACATTTATTGATATAAACCAGGAATTTAACAAAGTTTGATGATAATGCAACAGTGTTTATCAAGATTCGAGATGGTGAGGTACACTTGATTATTTACTGCACAGAGGACCGGGTCGGCCAAGCTGTCAGGGAGACCCTCCCGTTGAGTCACGAGGTTCAGAAAGGACCCCCTTGCTTTCTAAACTTCTCAGAGAGGAGCCGAGGTGCGGCTGGATCCAATCCTAGTCCCAGACTTGGTCAAGGGTTTATGCCTAAAGGATTATATATGCGCAATCAATCCTTTATATCACCTAGATAAGATTTCAAAGTTTAGCGTGCTATTAGTCACTTACTGAGGATCTGTTGTGGCAAGGAATCTCTCAATCTCGGAAAGTAAGTGTAACCTTGAGAGGCGTCCCTGCCCGAGGGGAGATCCTGGTGTGCAGCCCGCTGACGTTCAGGAGAGCTCAAAGGGCTCTTGGTCTATTCACTATTTATGGGGGTAAGATAATTGACCTATAGTCATATTTGCATATTGACCATGGTATGACAATTGCTCAAGTTAGCCCTTGGCTATTGTGTTGTTATCTGTCTCACCGAAACCACGTTGAGCCCAGTCCTGCCATCACAACTACGTGCACCCTTTGTGACCACCACGGGTGGTTATCGCTTGGGCAGAGTTACAGGAGATAAAGGTCAGGTTGGCGCCTGGGGAGGGGGGGAGCACACCACCGCAAGAGAGGGACCACAACGAGATTAGTGGAGACACAGCACTGAGGCCAAAAAGTGGCACAGCAGCAGACACAGCTAGGAGAGTTGAAGTGTGAATGCTGGTGAACTCAGCTGGTTTCTCTCGCGTAGTTTCCAACTTTGCTTATACCATGGACATCTCCTCACAAGACTGAAAGTACAGAATGTTTCAAAGTCATGGCATGGGGTAAACCATCCCACTCTCAAACTTACCGGACCACTTGTAGCTCAGCACAGGGCTGGTGGCTTTTTGTTCCTGCTCACTCATACTTCAGTGAGGGCAGGAGCTTTTCTTTCCAAAAGGAAAGGTGAGCTGGCTTTTCATATGGGAAGCTGCATTCTTGTTCACGTGCTTTTAACCAGATGAGAGCTCTACAGATTTCAAAGAACTCAGCCTGGGAAAATGAACCGGCTTTCTGTGCCGTGCAATCACTTTGGGAGCACAGAATAGGGAGAAGACTGATAAGATACTTCGCCAAGATCAAAACTAAGTGAAACTGGGCTGGACGCATACTGGGATTTTAAGCAATTTTGAAGAAAATAGAGAAAAATCAGAAGTCAATTAACTTACACCTGTTTGGAAAAGGAAAACGCTCTTGTGAGTGACGAGCACCCTGCACCACCTTCACTGGTTCAGCTCGTTTCTGTTGTGACAAGTAACTTGGACAATTCTTTGCAAAGCATTTTTAATTCCTTGCCTGGCTAACATGATGGACATATAAATTACTTTAATTATGCTTTGAATGCTTATTTCAAAGCCAGGAGGGATGCTGGTCTGATGGTTGGAGAATCAGGCTAGAATTCAGCAGATCTGGATTCATTTCAAATTCCTGTCATAGCTTCGCTTTAGCAGGTCTTTAGCAGGTAACTTTTTTTTTTTTTTGTCTGCGCCTCATTTTATTGTCCGCGAAAAGGAAATACTCGTCTTTACATTCCTCCCATGCCATCCTGCCTTACCAATTGAGCTGGTAGAATTTCCGGGGCTGTATATGTGCCTTGGGTCAGCGGTGCTCCAGCCCTCCTGGGCTTTATCAGCCCTCCGTTTCAAAAGCTTTTGTCTTGCCTGGCTTGGAGGGAAAGTTCCCAGTGATGAGTGGATTTGGACTTGTCTTAGACCTATTTTGTAGGCAGTGGAGACAGCTTGTTGGATGTGCAGGACAGCTCTGAGCATTTCGGATTGCCTTCTGGAAGCACAAGACAGGCCCCAGTTCAACAGACCGACTGAGCACATGCTTAATCTCTGCCTGTTCAACAAATGCTTTAAACATAAACATGTTCCAAAGTGTTTTGCTATAGATGGGTGAGCTCCAAAATGTGCTGCTGTGCTTTGCTAGATAAGGATCGGTATTTCTCTCTGAAAGAACTCATTATAGGACAGACACATTAGCGCTGCCTGCATTTTTAGGTAAGAGACTTGACACTTTACTATCTGTGTGGCAGCCAAAGTAGACAAAACCAGAGAATGTTTTTTAAATTGCTTCCTGACATGTAAATACAGATTATTTAGTGTTATCATTTGCACATGTATTATAGATTAACGCTATCAAGCTAAACTATGTGATGGCAACCACTGATGCTAATCTTGTGTTCTTTATTCTTCAAAACCAACAAAATTCATCTGATGAAGGATATACTCAATTATTGAGTGCGAGTTTTGTTTTTTTTTCTTACGTACAATTTGAAAAGCACATCAAGATAAGAGAGTTGAAGTGGTATAGGTTATGTGTTACGACGCAAAGAGTTTTTTTAAGAAAACCCTCACATGATTTAAGAAATTGCTGATTTAAAAAATAACAAATAATGTATTACACTGTCGCCTTTGAAAACTTTGGGAGTTTAATGCAGTTTAACAGACGGCCATTTATATGGGGCTGCAACTTGCCGTCGACCTCATGCTGTGCAGCTGATAAACAGCGACGGGAAAAAGTGGGAGATCCAAAGTACGTGCAGTCAAAGCATCCCAGGCTGCATGCATCAACTCCCGTATAAATCACAGATGGAAAGCTATAAAGCCAGGGCTTTTAAAATGCCTGAGGCAGAACAGTGCATGAAAAAAATGCAGCAGCCAAAGTTTCTAAAAGCGGCTTCTGTCTAATAATCTGTATGCATATGTGTGTGCATATACATATATGCGTACATGCCTATATGTATTTATACACTGTATGATATGTGTTCAGACCCGATGCAGAAGCGTGAATGGCAAAAGTGCTGTACACTTGACTTCTGAAAAACTGCCTGCCTTACCTGTTGAGGCCCCTTCCCTCATCCCTGTCCAGTCACGTTACCAGTCACATTTGTGAAGCTCAGCCCTTCGCTAGCATCTTGCTGAAAGCAAAATTTGGCATGATTTCCTTGATTGTAACTGGGGCCCTTTCCCCAATTTGCTTGACACCGATACAGTCCTCAGCAGTCCCTGAAAGGGATTCAAATCCCTCCCTACCATCTCCATCCCTTGTATTTTTTCCAGGTGAACACTTTGCGACACTCTCAACAAAGTGGAATTATTTTTTTCCTTTCCAGGACCCAAGCATGAAAGTTGCTGGTAGGAGGCACGTAACAGAAACGCGTTTGCCAAATGCTCCTGCCTCTTTCCTTGGATGTGGGAAAGCGTTTTGTTGAAATGGGAAAAGCAAATGAATAGAGTCCGCCAGTCCCGCACGCCTCCTGTCTGCGAGCATCCCCACCCTGGGGACGTGGGCTGTGTTACCGACTCAGGGGAACGGGTTTCGAGGAGCCCTTTGTTGAAATATTGGCAGCACATCACTGGGCTCGCTGTCGTTGCAGATGGAGCGCTTTGCCGAACAGATGGATTCTCAGCTTTCTGAAAGAAAGGGAAGGTACTCGATGTACCGCGGTAGGAAAGGAGGGGGGTATTCCAGGCATATGGAAAGGCAGGAAAAGAAGGCACGTTCTGCGCTTTTTGGTGCACTTGGAGCCTAGCAACCTCTCCCTGGCAAACTTGTTGGGAAAGCGTAAGCGCGGCGCTCTGTGAGAGGGCGAAAGGACTGTAACAGACGTGGAGGAAGTAATTTGCACAGAGGCAATAAAAATGAAGGCAGAGTCTAAAAGAGCCTGCTCTCCTGAGTGTATAACTAAATATTACGTGCTTGGGATGGGGAAAAGCTCCTGCCCGGCTTGAGAGAGGTGCACTCTATTAAGGCACAGGACCGGTGCCAGAACAGCGTAACTGGAACAGAGGACCAGTTAATATTTTAAGGTCTATTGTGTTGTGAAAGAAGCCAGAGATAAATGTTACCTGCCACTGTGAAGCTAGGAATCCCCATTTTCCATCAGTGTATGCGTTGGTTTCGAACCGCGGTGATGCAGTTTGTACAGTGACATCCTTCAGACACCGCATTGACTCTTTTCTCGCGCTCTTCATCCTCCCCTCCTCCCCTCCCCATCTCGTTCGTGCCTCCTTTCCATCTTAATCGTTAGGGCAGGATCAGTTCTGTGCAGCACCCGAGAGCCTGCAATCCTGACTCGAAACGGTGTTATCTGATCCGATATTTACTGCTAAAATCTTCATGCGAAGGCCAAGTGGAACGTGATAAGGAAGCGGCATGAACTGAAAGGAGCGATCATCTGTTGCTGTTGTGTGTTAACTCTCTACAACTTTTCAGTCACTTCACACACACGCACACACACATACATAGTTAGCAGAAATATTGTATTTTATTGTGGTACAATTTAGGATATGATAACATAGGACTTTTATCTTTATTTTTACCTCTTAGCTTAATTAGACAATTTCAACACCTCTTGAATGCAGACGTTAAAGCTGTTTAGCAATAGTAAGGATGCCAGAGGCCTCGGAAATCCAGATTTTCTGAGAAAAAAATGAAGGTGATAAAGGGCAAAAATGTCAAGGTTCTTTCAAAGTGTGATCTGCTGCTGAAAGCAGCTATGCAAAAATATCTCTTTCTGGCTCTGGATTTTGTTCATACTCAGGGTTGTGTCTGCAGCAACAGAAATACCTGAAGTCTTTTTCCTGAAAAACAAAGCGAACTGGAACACATGGCCACTTGTGCATCAACTGTGCTCCATTTTGCAGGACCGAATGCTCAGGGAGGCTCCCGGATAAAATAAACAAGGAATCCCATCACTGAGTTTTAGTATGAACATTTTTCAGATCATTGTGTCTGGATCTCTGCCAAGTTTCAGCCCTAGAATAAATTAATTCTAACCCACACAGAAGAGAAGGGTTAAAAAAAGAACCCAACAACTTCTACAAGACAAAAACACTGGGCAATTTTTATGGGGAAACAAGTGGCCAAGAATAATTTATTGGAAAAGCAATTATCTAAGGAGAGAGCGGGCTCTTCTCTCTAATTGGAAATGATAACATTTTGCAGCCCTACTAAACGCCGTATAGGAGAAGCATCAGCATTTTGCTTCACCATCTTGCTTAAATTGAATGTAAAGTTAAGATGTTTCTTTCCTCTGGTTTTATTTCTCCTTACACCCAATACTGCAATTGAGCCCGCTTCCCTCTCTCTGTGGCAAAAGCTAATCTGGCTGCCACAGGACCTGTGAAATTCATGGAGGTGATGAGCCAGGGTCTGCTTTCTGCATTGTATGTCTGGCTTTATTGAATCTCTAGTCACCCTCAGATAATAAATATTTCATATGTTGGACAGGTGAAAGGTTTCATTCAGCTGCAGATCTGCTTCCAAGGCAACCGATTCCTGTCATTTGAACAGTTTAAACATGTTGAAAACAAAGCTTGCTTTCTGGTTTTCTCCTCTATGATTTTACTTGTAAAGCACTACCCGTCTCCCCCCCATCCCTCCTACAAGCAGATACCGAAAAGCTGATAGCATTAACAAGTAATTCTGAACAATTTATAACCGAAATGTATTCTCTCTTCCAGTCAAGATGGGATGAAAAATGCCATTTCACTTTACAAGCATAGAATAAATACCCAGAGAGATGAAATTGCCCGGGTTAGCAGCTATAAATACTCTGTATGCAAAAAATGCATGCAGCCACAGTACTACATGATGCTTTACAGCACGTTTCTCCATTACGGTGGGTGTTTCCCCAGTACTGTTGTCCAGCAATTCTGTTATAGAGTTGGGGTTTTTTTGGAAGGGGGCAGTACCCCAGGTCTTCCTCTGAGAAAAGTTACCGAGAAGATTGTTCACAAAATGTCTTCAACCGCATCTGATTTTTGCCAATGTCAGCGCTTGTGACAGATCTTCTTCTGGAAAATGTCTGCTGTATCTTTTACATCTTGCAGCTGAACAAGCTCTTCTAAAGTACGGATTTGCTTGTTCTTCCTCTGCACGTTTCCAAGCGTAATGGGCAGCTGCCCTCCCTCCTCCTCTCAAGCCCTCCCCACATCTGGACTTTCTGACTCGTGCTGTGCTCCATACCCAACTCTAGGCCAATGTCTGCATCCCCTGATGGTGACTTCAACAAGCTCTTCTTTTTCCTGCCTGCTGCGTCAATTGTGACGAAAGGAAAAATCGGTTGGAGCAGTGGTGAAATTTGGGTAGGCAGACTCCAAGTAAAGGGATTTTCTACCTTCTCATATCAGACTCAGAGACTTGCGTCTGACCTTCTGCGTTCCCTTAATGCAGTGATGGCAGAATGGTGGCATTTCTCCAGAAGGCACACAGCTGTTTTAGGAAATAAGGGGGAGAATACATCTTGGGCTGAGATTGATGGGGTTTGGGTATTCTGATGATGACCCACGCATAGGTGGCTTATTTAATCTCTCCGTCCTCTCTTTCTACTTACTGTACAGGTGCTTTGCAGTGGCGCTGTATTTGGGGACTAGGAGGACGTTCTAGATCAGTTCGGAGAGACTGACATGACATGCACGACAGCTGGTTTGCGTTGAGGGGGGAGATGGGACGTGGGTACAGTTTGTGGTAGGCGTCTTTGTGCCTGGTAGCTCTGTGGCTGATCCCTTCCCCCCCCCCCCCCCCCCCCTTCCCCCCCCCCCCCCCGCCGCCATTAGAAACAATTAAACTATATCTGACCTTGCAGGCCCTCTCCTTTCTGTTTCCCGGCGTATAGATTTTAGCCAGCAGGTCTGTGGTTAACCCCTCCTCGCCGTTGTTTATTTCCTGCCACTCCGCAGACACACCACTGAGCGTTGAGTATGTGAACTCAAAAGACGCTCCCTCTCTCTCTCCCGTACAGTCTTAATAGCAAACAGTCACGAGCCGGGCTTCTCCGGGCAGAATTATTTCTACCTAAGAAATACAGGCTTCGGGAGTATGCCCTTTCTCTCACCCTTTTCAGATTGCATTAAAAGCATCCGCTTCAAGGAACTACAACTGTGTTTATTCGAGTGTTGAATTTGGGAGCAGTGCCGGGGATCCCTGCCACGGCACGCTTGAACCGTGAAACCCAGGTCAGTTCCATTTTTTGGTTTTCATGTAGTGGCACAGCGCTGCAGCGGTTTGAGCTGCCAGGTCTCTGTGGGAGCAATGCTTCCTTTAACATGCAGAAAACATCATATTCGATTTTATAACCTTACCTCTTGTTTGGGTTTTTTTGTACTACTAAACCAAAATGTCAGGGTGGCACGTCAGTAAACACGAGGCGTTCAAAAAGGCTCATGCTGACAGGCTCGAAAACTGAATGCTGTCTTTTAAACAGGCGGGAACAGCTCAGATTTTCCTTCCTGCCCACCAGGCTATCCCTGGACTTGAGGGGACGGCTGTGCTTAATCTGCCTTTCGCTCTGTCACTGTGACTGCCGGCTATTGCGCTATATAACGCGCTCTCGGGCTGTGGGAGGATAACAAGTTTCAGTCACTGTTCACTGAGGTTGACTTAGTGACTCAAAGGCTACCGACTCAATAGCGCCTTAGTTTTGTCAGAGAATCGGCCCCATCTCTCTCTCTCCCAGCCTTCTGCGGTATTGGGGATTTGGTGACTTTGTCATATTGTTGGAGAGGAAGATGCTGGGGCAGGCAACGCACTGTCTGCAACTGGTGGATGGTGTTACCAGGGTTGCCCGGGGTACTTTCTAAGGAGGCTGCTTTTGTTCATAAGTCTACTCAGACTCCAAATTCCACGCAAACTTGAGTTTGCTTTTCTGAAATTTCATGTGCGCCGACTTTCACTGGGAGGTGGATTTGCACAGGGACAACCAAAGGTATTTGGTACCCGCAGTGTTTCTTCCACCCAAATGTACGTTGGATGGCTCTGTTTGAAGGCACAGGACTGTTTGTCTGCTTATTGGGAAAACATCTGGAGGCAGCAACGCTTTGTGCAAGGAAATTCGCTGGTGTTTGACTGTCGTGTGGATGTGGCTTCCCTTTAATTTCTGTCCCCCGATTCCCGGTGGTTGTATGCTTTCGTGTTGCTACAGTGCTCTTGGAGTAAGTGTTCCTCTCAGTTAAAGTTATGCGGCTGTCATTTTTTTATGTTTCATACAATGGTTGAAGAATAGTCCGGAATACACCCAAACATGGGCTTTTCATCACCTAGAAACCTGCAGTTAGAACCATCGTCCCTTTTGGTCACCAAATCAGAGTCTGGACAGCAAATACCATGTCCAGCCCCAAGTCTTCTCCACCTCTTCCTTGGTACATTGAGTTACTCTGCTTCTAAGCACGTTTCCCTTCTTTTCAACTTTTCTTTCTTCATGCATTCGTTCCTCGCCTAATTATTTTAGGTCAAGTCTGCAAATTATTTTAGGTCAAGTCTGCAACAGCTGAACAGAATACAGCAAAGGTAACGCTCAGTGATCTTCCTGCGGCATGAAAATTTGTGTGAAAAGATAAATAGCTTTTTTTTAACGTATTATATTTATTGAAGACAACGGGGAGATGGTGCGATGAGTGACTGAAAATTTTGTAACTGCACCGTTAATGTTTAATTACTATTGGCAGCCAAGAAGGGCCTTTCTGGATTAACCAGACACTCTGCTTCGGGGATATGCATAGGTGGCAGAAAGTGATAAAGCTGGTGAAACTGCACCTCTGGGAACGTGTAATGGGATCTTTCCTGTGATATGCAAATTGCGCTGCCAAGTTGCTGTATAAACAATTCATGGGAGAAGTGGCGAGAGGTAGTTAAATAGCTGGATCACATATCAAAGATAAAATCCAGCACTGGGAATGGAAAAATGTGTTAAAAGAGTGGGTTTGCTTTAAAAAATAAATAAATAATAACAAAAAAAAGATCTTTGCCCACAGCGCGTAGTTGCACCAAAGAGGAAATAGCAGATGATTTATCACAATTGTTGCAGTTCAGAGTAAATGAGCGTTTAGGAAACCAGTGTGCATAAAGTTTGTGAAAAACAAGACTTTTTCTAGTACAAGTAATCCAGCCAATAATGCAGCTTTTTTTTTTTTTTTTTTTTAAACCAAGAGAAAAGATTACTTCACAAATGTTAATCTGCTTACTTTTCAGTGATAAAACCAATCCTGCCATTTCTATTCTAAGCACAAGCAATGATCTCAGGCAGCCCGGCAAAACATATTTCAGGGTCATATACAGCCAGAGATCAATGAGTGCGAGCGAACCTTATTGACACCAGCAGGAGCTGAGCTCGTGGCTTCAGTCTGGGTTTCCACTTTCTGTATTTTATACCGTATGAGGAAAGGATTCCAGCTAATAGCATTCCTCCAGTAAATCAAAAATTACTCTTTCACAAATGGAATCGAAGCCCTCATTGACGTTGTGTCCAACTGCATTGTTTTTCCAGGGAGGTAAGTCCCTGTAGCACTTGTTTTCCCTCAGCCCTTTCCTCTATCTGCTGTTCATTTAGGATCTGATGTGGCTCAGCTGAAGCCAACTGAGAAACCTCTGATTGACTTCAGTGGGAGCTGGATCATGCGCTGGAGTCCTAAGGGGCCAGCAGCAGCAAATTTTAGAAGACAGCAGGGAATATTAAAGCATCGTGAGGCAAGGGAGTTATTTTTGGCCCGTGACTTCCTTTTGTTTTGCTATGTAATAGGAATGATACTCTAGATAGAGCTTTACAATCATAATAAACAGATCCCGCATTCAACAAATGCATCGGTTTCTGTTCTATGTTTAATCACCCACAAAAGCTGTGTCAGATGCTCTTCCACCAGGAACAATATCTCCTAATTAACTGTAATTAAGGTATATTATAACAACAGGATGTGAAACTAGATGGATCTGTCTCCTGACATTTCAAATTTGGTTATTTTTTTTTTCTGCCAAGTCTCTTAATATGCTTCAATTAATGATAACAGAGGCCAGGCCATTCTCAGTGATGGATCTGCATACATGAATCTTAGTACCATTGAGATGAGAAGTAGCATGTTTCTACCATTAAAGCCCCCTTAGAAACATGCGTGGACCCCCATTTAGCTGAATTTACTGGCCCAGATGATGATTACGAGGAAGCTAAGGGTCAAATCTTGATTGCCTTTTGCTGGAAAGTGTAAAAACTGCTCTGGAGGTGACAGGACAATCTGGTACCTTGTCTGCAGGTTCTTCAGAGGATCTGTCACCGTTTGTAGCAGATACGGCATCCCTCTTCATCCACCGAGAAACCATATGAAGCTGTTTTATTCTTGCACTATTCGAACAAGCAAATTTTTTAACTTGAGTGGCCCAATGAAGCAGTTTGATTATCGTTTAGGAAATTATTGCCTCTCCTCTGAGCTGTGGCAGACATCAAGTCTTCGCCAACTGATAAGCATTTGGAGAGCTAATCAGTAGTAATGCTTACGTATAATCTTTGTATAGATAGGTTAACAAGTAAGAATTTTTAAACTATTCCTGAATTAAAGGAAATTGCCAACTTAAAAGAGAGAATTTCCTAGCTCAGGCATTTCTGGGCTTGTAATTAAACTGAATATGTTGCTCCCTTGCCCCTAGCCACAGTCGTCCTAAAGGAGATTAACAACATTGAATTTCTACCAAGGCTGAAATCTTTGTACCCTGAAATACAGACTAACACAACAACGTGCTAAAACTCCATCTGGTGACTCCTCCCAAACTTGGTGATGCTTCGCTGTGTGCCAGTGATGCACGTCGCCGTGTCACCATCCTTGGGGTTGGAGTTCACTGTTGGGACTTGGGGAGGAGCTCCCTGTTTCAAAGACGAGCATAGATGAAACCGGGCTTCTGCAGTGTTTAGTGTGGTATATAGATATTTGCCTGAAGTAATCTATTAGGTGTCATAAAGCATATGCAATCAGAAGGTCTTGTGTAAAACGCTGGGAAAAAGAGATGAAAAGCCTATCTCCCATGCCATTCCACTGAGCAGCTCTGTTATGACCAGGACTTAAATTAAGTGATCTACTATATCTGTAATAGCACAATACAATCATGTTCCTGGGATATTATTTTTTTTTTGTCATTCATTTTTAGCGACCACAGTTCCCTGTAACTTCCTAAAGAAAATATTTCACAGATTTATTTGAATTGTGTGGCCAAGCACAATTGTGTCCCCAAGTAAATCAGTTAATCTGATCGAGAAATGACATGATTACAAAATATTAGTTTTCTTTTAAGATACCGGCAAACAATTTTTTCTTTTAAGATACCAGTAAACAATTTTTTTTTTAAAGTCTCGTGTTTTGTTTGCATCTTATGTGCCCATACTCACTTGATCACATGCAGGAAATATTTTTGTACGCTGCTGCTATGCATGACTAAGAAAGGAGCCGTAGATAGAACAAGATGAGATACAGGCTGTAATTTACACCTGACAGAGTGTGAATTTCATTGCGGGTCCTTTTAAAGGCAACTTGCTATTATTTTCTTGACATTCAGATAGACAGCAATTCCATAGGAAATTATGATCATTCTCTTTTTTTTGTTGTGTGTTTTCTTTTTTTTTTTCTACTCTGCTTTGGTTTTGGTTTTTACTAGGGAAAAAAATATTCCTCGACCTTATGCAATTCAGTGTTATCTGCAGGCCCAGGTCATGGTCCTGTGATGCTGGACTTACCCCATCAGCAGAGAACAGCCTGACTAAGCAAAGTTAATAAAGTGTGGGATAAAGAAAGTATTATCACACCATTTCATGGGTGGGGAATCAAGGCACAGACAGTTTAAATTACTTTCCCAAGGTCTATTGCAGAGCTATGTGAGGAACAGGAATCTCCTGGATCCCCATCCAGATGCATTTCCATTTCTAGAGAACTGAAGACCCCTTATTTGTTTTGGCTGAACAGCAATTTTGGATAGTTCGGGAAGACATTTAGAGATAGAAGGGGTCTATTAGTCTTTCCTACTGAAAGAAATATTAGCAAGCAATTAAAAGAATAATAAATGGGACCCATTCAAACTGCTCCGCTTGCTGTTGCTCTGAGCTTCAGGTGAGAAAGTACATAGAGGTCATTTAACCTGACCACTTATATATCACAGGCCACTAGTGTCACCTGGGCACTCGTAAATTAAACCATATATTTTAGACAGAAATACGCTGGTCTTACAAAACGTTTTCTATTCAGACTGTAAATTCAAAGGACAGGGCTTTGTCTCTATGCATATCTGCTTTGCACCTCCTGTAGTATCACCTGGACAAACAAGGGCAGTTCATACTCCCATCGGTTTAATCCCTTGCATCATCACAATCATTTTGATTCATTTGATACCTTGGAGCTTAAAAGAGCAAAGAAACCATTTAACAAAACGGGCAGAGATGGTGCCAAAGAGGCACGGGCACCGACCCCGGCGCCCTGTTCTCTCTCCTGTGTGCCAGAAGAGCTCTGTGCTGCCGTAAGGCAGGGTATCGAGCGGTGGCCATCGACCTGCATCGGGGGAAGCTGAGGGCAACTGCTGCCTTCTACACGGGCCACGTCCTCTGCACGTTCAAGGGGTGAAGTCAAGATTTAGTACCGGGAGAGCACGGTGCAGAAATTTGCTGGATGACAATATAAACAAACAAGTCAAAAGCCATCAGTTACCATATTCATAGCTACAGGCCAAATGCTTTATTCGTAATGTTGCAGTGAAAGTATTAACATTGCATTTGTTTAAAAAGTAACTAGTAGGCCATTTGTGGCCCTTATAATACACACGTGAAACAGTGCTCTGCTGGTTTACACTGGTTACATTCTGCTTTATATATTTCCAGAGGGCCAATTTGCAAGGATTTTTACTGCAGAAACAACTGCTATTTATGAATATAAGTAACTAATTGACCAAAGTTTCACACAGTGATTTCATGGCTTCCGCTTCCCAGTTAAAGGTTCCGCAAATCTTTCGGTCTTTTTGTTGACTTTGGGTTGTTTCTGATTGTATCTTGAAGCCTGGAAATAATGTATTACAGTAAAGTAAATACATGATTCTTGTTATTGCCCTTGTTATTAGAAAATATTTATATAGTGCAGTAAATTTACATTGTACTTTACCAACATAGATAAAGGCAAATTCTCTGCCCTGAAGAGCTTATAATTCAAATAAGACAAGACAAACACTTCGGAAAAGGGTGGGTGAAAGGATTATTAATCACATGAAAGGGATGGAGGGCCTGCATGAAGGGAAAGGGGGATGCTGCCATCATCATTTCCTGATTTTACATCTCGAAAGTCTCAAAAGGCACGAAAGCCTAGCTGCACGAGCGTGGCCTTGCCCCTGAAGCTCAGAGCATCTCTGGCTCCCTGACATCCCTGCCCGGGGGGCTCCTGGCTAAAGCCAGCATCAGTCCAATTACAGCACAAGGAGCGCCGGGTCTCTAGTAGGTTTTAGCCCTGCCTGAGGGAAAATCCACATGATTTCCTGCCCTGAAGAGTTATAATTGAAATTGGAGAAAGCAATGCACATGCAAGAAAGCGATTCAGGGAAAGGGGAGTGGAAGGGTTGATGGCTGGGTAAAGGTACAGCCGGGCCACCGGGAGGGAGGGAGAGCTTTTAGGATCATTATATTCATGGTGATCTGCAGCTCAGGCCTCCTCTGCCGTGACCCCTGACAGCTAGTTACAAGGGATAAGCCTCAAAATATTTTTTGTTGCCTAATCATAGCTGATGCACAGTAACTGCCATTGTCCTGATCTGGCCTTGTGTTAAATGTGGGATTGCTTCTCCCTCAATGGAAGAGAAAGAAGGTGTCCAAGTGTCCTGTGAAGAAGATGACACCCCCAGAGTATGTGATATTCCTGTTTGCAGCCCGACAGTACCTTGTTAGTGATCCCATACACAACTGTTTAGAAAACAGACAAAATTCCTGGCTCTGCTTAGCAACTTAATTCAACTTCTGCTGAAAACCAATGGATATGAGGGAGCACAAAGAGTCTGGAAGCTCTGCTCCGTCCTGTGGGAGGTTGAAGATCTTCTTTGTTCCCCTCATTTACTCAGAGCAAACAACCTGGGAAAAGGGAAAGGACAGAGGGCAACTTCCTGTAGCTGTTTTCACTTCCTAATCGAAATAAGACGCTGCCCCCAAAACATGGCACGAAGGATAAAGAAAGCCATTAGCAGCCTGGGCAAGGCTCATGGAAGAGAAACAGGGGACTGTGGTAGCTGAGAGGGGTGTGTGGTCTACGCTGATCTTTAAAATGGGAGCTACGAGGGCAAGGGAGTTAAGTGTCTGGTAAATAAATGGGGCTGAGGAGATGGGATTCATTTGGAAGTAGGAAGAAAAGGTCCAGGATGAATTCTCTCTCCAGAGAACAGGCAGATGTAGGGCATCACAGTTGTAGGAAATGTGTTTGAGTGGGCAGCTCCCGTTGTCAAACACTAATAGTCATATGTTGGCATATTCACTGGGGATGGGCAGGGAGAAAAATCAGAAAGCAAACCATCTCTCTCTCTCTCTCTAAATATCCATATGTATCTATATTTGGGGACATTCTCGTGAGTTATTGCAAACTGACTCATGATTTCTGTTCTCCCGAGGTTTGCTGTGCTGGAGTACTCAGGCAGGCAAAGGACAGGAGTGGGAGCCGAGTCCCTTGGGACCGAGCGTCTTTTGGGATTCGTACAGCATGCAGGTAGCTGAGCGGTGGTTGGGCTCCCAAGGCAGCTCAACCCAGCTCATCTCATCCCATGAGTTTCTGACAAAGCAGATGTCCATATCCAAAACTGCAGTGTAGACTTCTAGCCGGAGAAGTGAGATGTGTACCTCCAAGGTGTGTTTCATGGCCTAGCAAGATGGGTGTCTGAAACAGGCTGTCAGAAGTATATGGTTCTCCCCATTGGCGACCAGGGCAGCAGAAAAGCTCAGGCACCGATGCCTGCGTTAGCTGAAGCTAGGTGAGATGAATCCCTGTTGTGGTTTCAGTTGGGATAGAGTTAACTTTTTTATTAGCAGCTGGTATAGTGCTGTGTTTTGGATTTGGGATGAGAAATACTTTTAATAGCAGACTAGTGTTTTTAGTTGTTGCTAAGAGCTCAAGGCCTTTTCTGATCCTCACACCACCCTGCCAGTGAACTGGCTGGGAGGGCACAAGAAGTTGAGAGGGGACACAGCTGGGACGGCTGACCCCCACTGACCAAAGTGATATTCCATACCATGTGACGTCACGCTCAGTGTATAAAGCCAGGGAAGAAGGAGGAAGGGGCAGACATTCAGAGTGCTGGCATTTGCCTTCCCAAGTAACCATTATGCATGACGGAGCCTGGCTTTCCTGGAGATGGCTGAACACCTGCCTGACGTTGAGAAGCGGTGAATGAATTTCTGGTTTTATTCTGCTTGCATGCACAGCTTTTGCTCTATCTATTAAACGGTCTTTATCTCAACCTGCAAGTTTTTTTATCACTTTTACTCTTCCGATTCTCTCCCCCATCCAAACTGGGGGGAGTGCATGAGCGGCTGCATGGTTCTAGCTGCCAGCTGTGGTTAAACCATGGCAATCCCCTCCCTTCCCTAATAAAACAGCACAGTATAACAGACAATACTGTCCTGGCCGTGAAGAGATATTTGTATGAGGGGATTGCTCACGGCAGACTAATGCAAGAAATGCGCCTGCGTTGTAAGGGGAAGCGTGGAGTCAGTGCATGGAAACAAAAATAATACAAAGAAAAGCAAGAAAGAGTACTGTGAGGTAAATGGAGAAGAACAGGAATGGAAGGAATACAAGATAAATGAGACCGGGGAGCACACTACCAATTTCAAGCTTGTAGCTGGAGAAAAGATCCTGAGTGTGATGTGCTAAGAGAGGATGGCAGCTTTCAGGGTGAGGAGTGATGTAAGTTGATAGAAGAGATAGTGAGGTTTTCTCTTAAGAACAATTTATCAGCAGAAACCTTGAATTAAAACAAAGAAAACAAGCCTAAACCTGTTTTCCAGAGTTTCACTTAGCAGCCGTCACTGAGAGAATACTTGATGGTCTTGCATAAAATTTTGATCAATATGACTTTAGATCGCTTCAGTACTCTGCAAGAAAGTGCTCTGCAGATAACCCAGGCACTTAACCAAGGACACTTAGATGTCACCTCTTGTCACAATTTGGTCCAATGATAAAAGTGTATTTTAAAAATATGAAAATAGCTTGATTGACAAGGATTTTTTTTTTTCCCCATGAATCTCTGCCTGAAAAGACAGGCTGCTTTAACTCCAGGAGTTCAATTATACGGGCTTCGAAGGAGAAGAAAAATGATAATGAATGCATTTTAGAAAGTTCTAAAAAGTTACTTAAAATAGATTTTCCATAATGTTGCCGTGTGAAACTCAGCTGTCTCCTGGTCTTGTGGGGCTAGGAGAGACCAGTCTGCATTCATTTGGAAATTCAATAACGAGGCTCCCCTGCCCCTGATGGACTGTGTGATACTGTCCCTGGGGCTCTGCCACAGCAGGGCTTACCCATCAAGCTGATCGTTTTTTCAGGAGGTGGCATGGGAGTGATTTCACTTTAGGTTAGCCAGGAAGCTAAAATGCTCTTTCTGGAAGTGTGTCCCAGCTTGCTTTGGTCTTTTTTTTTTTTTTTTTTGCTTCATCTGTTTTTCTTTAAAAAATCCCAACCAAACAACCCTTTGTACTGCAGCTGCCTGAAGTATCTCTAGTAAATGTGAGGTGAGGACATTGTATGGTAGAGTGGGAGAAGGTATTTGATAGGTGCGGTGCATTTATATATAATAGAATTGTAGAATCATAGAATCATAGGGTTGGAAGGGACTTCTGGAGATCATCTAGTCCAACCCCCTGCCAGAGCAGGGTCACCTAGAGCAGGCTGCACAGGAACGCATCCAGGCGGGTTTGGAATGTCTCCAGAGACGGAGACTCCACCACCTCTCTGGGCAGCCTTCTCCAGTGCTCTGCCACCCTCAAAGTCAAGAAGTTCCTCCTCATGTTTAGGTGGAACTTCTTATGCTCAAGTTTGTGCCCATTACCTCTTGTCCTGTCCCCGTTACCTCTTGTCCTGTCCCCAGACACCACTGAAAAGAGCCTGGCCCCATCCTCCTGACACCCACCCTTTAAGTATTTATAAGCGTTGATAAGATCCCCCCTCAGCCATCTTTTTTCCAGATTGAAGAGACCCAAATCCCTCAGTCTTTCTTCATAAGAGAGGTGTTCCAATCCCCTAATCATCTTTGTAGCCCTCTGCTGCACCCTCTCCAGCAGTTCCCTGTCCTTCTTGAACCGGGGAGCCCAGAACTGGACACAGTACTCCAGGTGCGGCCTCACCAAGGCAGAGTAGAGGGGGAGGATGACCTCCCTCCACCTGCTGGCCACACTCTTCTTGATGCAGCCCAGGATGCCATTGGCCTTCTTGGCCACAAGGGCACATTGTTGGCTCATGGTCATCCTGTTGTCCACCAGGACTCCCAGGTCTCTTTCCACTGAGCTGCTCTCCAGCAGGTCAGCCCCTAACCTATACTGGTGCATGGGGTTATTCCTCCCCAGGTGCAGCACCCTGCACTTGCCCTTGTTGAATTTCATAAGGTTCCTCTTTGCCCAACTCTCCAGCCTGTCCAGGTCTTGAGGTATGTGTTCCCTCAAGCCCAGATAAGATAAGAAATAGCATGCATAGCCCACCTATAATGACTGGCCCAGGTACTTTATGGCATCAAGGAGGCATTCCAGCACCTCTCATTTCAGTATTCAGCCTTCCAGTGAAGTTGCTGTAGTGTCTTTGCTCAAGACCTGCTTTGGGTGCTTTCTCTGTTGTCTGACGTACAGAGGTGTGGGACGTCATGTTTCTAAAGTGGTCGGTGGCCTTTAGTAGAAAACAGTGTGATACAAGGCCTGCTATTAAAATGCTGCTGTAAATAATTAAAGATTTCAGAATAATTGTTTTTTTCATTGTGAAATGTAAATTCTTAAAAATGCAGACATTTAAAGGGAAGGTTGATCTAATTTAGTCAGTAAGCCACTGGCCTCTTACATGGGAAGCAAGCAGTTCACAATCACAAGTCGTCTCGACAGGGTGAAAACCGAGATGCAATCATCAATTCACAACAGCGTTTTCTGCTCAAGGAATAATCAGACCTGTTTTTATCAAGGCTGCGCTGCATTGCTAGCCTGCAAAGTTGTTTTTTTTTTTTTTTCCCCTTCCAGATGATTTTGGAACTGCATATGTGTTTTCAATCACTGAGCTGGACTTCCATAATGCTTTGCTTAATGTGCCTCCAGATTCTGTTATTTATAGACTTCAGCATATTCAGACTGCAGCTGCTAAAACACACACAAAAGAAAAACGGCGTTTGTAACCTGTTAAGACTTTGCGCTGAGATGCCAGTGAAGCTCGGGATTTAGCATGAAATATTACCGGGTGACCTTTCAAGGAGCATCGCGAGAGAACACCTGTTTATCTTGAAGACCTTTGTTTTATTTTTTTTTTTTTCCACTGTTGAAATCTTCCAGTGTTCTGCTTTCCAAGGGAAATCTGGCCTTTGTGTGTACCATGTGTTATCTTCAAGAAGTGCTGGGGCAGAGGATTTAAGTAATGCAGCATCTCAAATGAGCAGTTCTTCCAGAAAATGTGTTTTGTGTAAATTTTCTTTGTTAAATATAGAGGGAAACTGTAAATACATTGTGATTTTTCTCTAAGTTGTCTTAGTCCTATCAGTATGGCCGTGATTTACTCGTTAACCATTTTTCAGTGAAAATTGGTAGAAAGGATCCTTTGTAACTATGCAAAACCCTACACATTCAGCGTACGTAGCGAAAAGTTAAATCTCTTAATGCTGCAGCATACGTTTTATGAGTTTACAAGGTGACGATGTAGTTTTTTAATGGCATAATCTAGAATGAGCAAAGGTCTTATAATTCATTCATAAGACAAAACAATCAGAAGAATTATGTAAGTGAACACACAACCAGAGCTCCCATTTAGGCTCTAAGGGTCGGACCCTGCTTATCTTCACTGGCTTGCACTTAATGAAGCTGTTTTCTTAAAGAAAATGCCAGTTCCCGCAGAATCAATCTTTCCTTGCCAAGGCCTCCTGTAAGAGGGAGACGTGACAGACAAAACCAGGTAAACAGGGTGACTCTCTGGAGACCCTGGGAAACAGCTGGCCTCTCTTCAGTAGAGCTGCGAAGGGCTGAAGCATACATTAGATGCCTAAGTTAGGGCCCATCCCAGAAAACAAGACACTTTAAAAAAAATGCTCTGGTACCTAATTTATTTTTTAACTGAATTAGTAAATGTCTTTTTGCAAATTGTTGCAAGAAATAGAGTATGGGACTGGAGCACCTCTCTTAGGAGGAAAGGCTGAGAGACCTGGGTCTGTTCAGCCTGGAGAAGAGAAGACTGAGAGGGGACCTCATCAATGCTTATCAATATCTAAAGGGCGGGTGTCAAGAGGATGGGGCCAGACTCATTTCAGCGGTGCCTGGCGACAGGACAAGGGGCAATGGGCACAAGCTGGAACACAGGAAATTCCATCTCAACATGAGGAAAAACTTACTTTGAGGGTGGCAGAGCACTGGAACAGGCTGCCCAGAGAGGTGGTGGAGTCTCTGTCTCTGGAGGCATTCCAAACCCGCCTGGACGTGTTCCTGTGCAACTTGCTCTAGGTGACCCTGCTCTGGCAGGGGGCTTGGACTAGATGATCTCCAGAGGTCCCTTCCAACCCCTGCCATTCTGTGAAATGTGTGTTCTCCTTCAATTCCTTTTGAATTTCAGAATTCAGGTGAGGTTTTCTAGATGTTAATATACCATTTCCCATGCAAAAAATATGAAACAATGACTCTTCTTGAAACACTGCACATGCAATACTATTAACAAAAGTCATATTTAGAGTCACATTGGAGATGTTCTTTTTTTTCATGTTCTCCAGGTAGGATGGCAGCAGTACAAAAGTGTCATGTCCATTGTTGCTACTCTCAGCTTTCCTCTTTGTCCTAAGATGGTCAGGAAGAAATGGATGGTGACTGAGAGAAAATCCTTGCCTATGTTTTCTTTCTTTTTCTTCCTTTTTTATTGGGAGTCCTGTCGGCAGCTGGAGAAATAGAAACACTGGAAAGAACCAGTACAAAATGCTTGATGTATTTTAGAAGACAGCTGGAGCTAGCCTGGTAAATGACCTGTACTTTGGCAGGTCAGGTGGAGTGTGACCAACCTAATGACCGCTGTCCTATGAATCACACTGAACAGTAACAAACACTTCACACATGCCGGTCTTTTAAGAACTGGAAAACTTGCCTACATGTAACAGTTCACAGAATACCACTTCGCTCCTTCCCATCTGCGGTGTCTCGAGAACCGGCACCAGTAACATGCAATGTCTTTGCGACGCGTAGTCCCAGGTTTCAAAAGGTTGATGGCACCAGTCTTTTCCTTGAAGGATTTAGTGTTCACTAAAATTAGACAAAGAAGCGAAATGACTGAAGGTCACCCATAGGTCGGTGTCAGAGTTGGGCAGAGAACCTCCTCTTTGCATCCTGGGGCTGGCCGCTGACCCGGGCACTGCGCAGAGCCTCGTTACTGTGGTGCATTTAATCAACTTGGCTCCGTGTCGTAATTCATTGTCTGTGGTCTTACGGATATCTAAAGGGTAGGATTTTAACTTAGCAATCTGCTGTGTTATTGAATTAGTTTTATGTTGTGTTAATTTCTTTGTCTCCTGGCATTCATTGCCGGTGATAATTGATGCACGATATATAACCGACTTCTGTATTCATTTGGGTAACTGCATTTAATTGCTTGGTATAAAATATGCGTACTAAGTACAATCTGCTATGACTGAGAAGTGCTCATTGGTATGGACTTGAGGGTGCTTTATCTTCCTGACAACCTGTCTGAGGGAACTCTAAATGTCTCCCACAATGCACCATCCAAGGACTGGTACTTGCAGCGTGTCTGCGAAAAGAGAGACCACAAAACGCATAAGATGGAAGCGCTTTACGAAGTGTTTGGCGTTAAAATTTTGTTAATCAGAAGCTCTCAAATAAGGAAGTTTTTATTAACATCCCTGCCCCTCCCAAACGAAAAGGAAGAGCAGTGCCCAGAAGACTTTGCACATTTTTCTCCCCTAAATCAGGATTATGGCTTCATTTGCTTCTGAAGTTACTCCCCTGGAGTAAAGCTACTCCCATGCACAAGTGTTTATAAACACAGATTTCTTTTACATATATCTTCAGGTCATTAGGGCCCAGAGGAGTACTGATGAGTTACAAATCAGGAATGCTTTCTAAAGGTGTGGTGTCAGTGAAATGGTGTTGATTAACGTCCGCTCAGGATACACAGGATCCCTGCATAAGCTTACGCTTCCTTGCCTGCAAGTATCTTTACTGGTAGATGTATTTCTCATCATACACAGCACTTTGCTTTTTATATGACCTAGTGAGCGGGTCTGTTTGTTTCCCTGTCTTGTTTTCTTTCCAGTGTCATGAAGGGTATAACAGTGCAGCGTCTGAGCTGTACAAAGAAACACTGAAATTTGCCCCAAGCTGTTTTCACTTTAAGCATTAATGAAACCTTCCCCCATCCGAATTTTCGAAAATTTTTAAACCAAAGCTGATGGTTGAGTCTAAATCAGGTGCGAAATGCCTGTGAGATTATTTTAGCCATATTATGTTGCGCTGTGTTCATGTAACTGGTGAGTTGTCGGTACGTGGGATGCTCGCAATTAGTATTTTGCTTTTTGAGAGAGCTACTTTCTACAAGCTGTGTCCTTCAGGATGTCGCGTTAGTTCTGCCTGCAGCTTGCTGCAAATTATTCAGTGTTCATAGGTGCATTTATGCTTGTTATGCAGCTCTCTTCCACTGACAAAACAGCCTGCAGCAGTTCTTGGTTAGATAGGACTAATTCCACTTCAGGCTCCTCACGTGCTCATTTGTGGTTTTTCCTCTGGTTGAGCCTGCACTGCGTCCAGGTCCTCCTGATAAAACAGTGGACTTGATGGCCAGAGAGAAAGCAAAGCTGCCCAGAGCCAGCGCGGGCTACGAGGTTATGTTTCAAGTAAAGACTTCGTGGCCCTCCGGGCAGTGCTGGTGGCATAGTACGACAGGAGTTTCACCAATTAACCCACCTATTCTGCCTTATTTCATGTTCATGAGGTTTTGTTCTCCCTCCTCTGCAAGGACTTTAATAAATACTTGCGGCTAGTTCATGGAATTATACCAAAATTTGAGGTACGTGGACAACCTGGTAGAAGGCAAACCCCAAAAAAGTCACCTATTAATCCCCAATAGGCTGAGGTGCATTTGTGTAGCCCAGTGTTTGATTCTTTATAGACTGGTTTCCATTTCTGGCAGAGCTGGTAGAGCTGCAGTGTGGGTTTGGGGGCAAGAGAGTGTAGAGTTCAGCAGCAGACCTCTTTCTGTCACCCGGCGCACGCTTCGCAAGACAGTAAAACAGGGAGAGAGAGGGTGGCAGAGAGAGTCCGACACCCATTTTCTGCCCCTTACCCCGTACTTTTTCAGGTCACCCTCCAAAACTGTGGGGCAGCATCTCCCCCCTCTCTCTTAGCCTAGACGATGCCTTACAGGGACACACAACTAGCACGCAGCAAGGTGTGAAAAGGCATTTCATTGCTGTTGGTTTTCAGACGCGCCTTCCTACATCAAGGCAACAAGGCTGCCGGCCACGGGAAGAACTGTGCCACTCTCATCTGGGCTATTTAGCATATATTTGTAAATCACGATTTGATTTGGGAGTGATTCATAAAGAGCGAGGGGGGCTGTACTGGGTGGGAAATAACTTACTGACAAGGAATAATTCAGCCAGCTCTAACCTTGAAATAGATGTTTGTGGTCAGAAGTTTATAGCCTGAGTGGAAAGAGCTAAGTACAAGTTTAAGGAGCTGAACAGGAGACACCCAGTTTTTAAAAACTTGACATAAATTCAGGTGGCTTGCCTTATGTTAGTCACATTCCCTGCGGAGGACTTCCGTTCAATGTTTGTTTGGTGTTTACAGATGTTATTTAAAAGCTGATTTTATCATAAAATTATTTTATGTTGTGTATAATGAATAGTGGAGATCAAATAAGAACTGGAATTGCAAATTCAAATATTAAGAGTTGATAAATATTGACT
Organism: Larus michahellis; assembly: GCF_964199755.1. NCBI lineage: Eukaryota > Metazoa > Chordata > Aves > Charadriiformes > Laridae > Larus > Larus michahellis. The sequence continues at coordinate 189,374,865 of NC_133896.1, read as the reverse complement.
TTTAAATAGACCCACCGTAGATTTGAACAAACTGCTTTTTAGCCTAGTATATTTGTTATTTGAAAATTATAACATGCTAAAAAATGTACCATGTTGTCTGATCCTCTGATCCTGACTCTTTCTCCACTTTCACAGCTATCGATGTGGTCGTGTTCCTATGAGGTGATCTGTACGGTGTCAGGGAACTATAATATAAAACCTTCTATCTTGTACTTGATGCGCACCATATGAAAAAAGAAAAACGTGGGAGGTACTAAGCTAAAATATAGTGTAATCATGTTAATTGTGTCTTTTCCAAAGATGAATTCTTAGGGTTTGCAGACCTCTTAATTAAGGTCTTCCAAGTACTTTTTTAAAGACAGCACCAAGTACCTTAGGGCTGAACAAGTCACCCACACGCACCTGCACAGCGTTAATGACCTCCTCGAGCACTTGGTCGGTTGTTGGCTGCTAGTTCCAAAGACCCCTCGTGCTGCTGCTGGACAGTCAAAAAAATAATGCAGCCCCCCTTTGCCCACGGTCCCCTGTAACCAAGGCACAAAGACTAACATGGGCATATATCTGTGATCGTCCTCACCCCAGTGTTTTCTCCCTCTGCTGGGAGCGCTGGGAGCTCACAGCCTTTGGTCACACCTCCCACCCCTTCCCTCACTCAGCCTCCCATGCGCTGACGTGGGGAGATTCGCAAACAACAACAACAGCAAGGTGTTCCCCTTATGTAAAATTCATGGTCTGGTAGATACCTGGTGAAAGCAATGTGGTTTAGCTGGAGGCAGATGCTCCACCTTTGCTTGCAGCTAACTCACCTTTGTGAGCCAAAGTTACGGTGTTAGTTAAGGAGCAGGCACCACCCTCGGCTTTGTTAGGTTTTATTACTTCTCCCCGTCTCCGCGGGCTCCATTCTGTAAGTCATCGCGAGGTAACTTTTTCTCCTTTCATCTCAGAACAGGAGACTGTTTCCTTGAAACTTGCAACATCAGTTAATTGTTAACAGTTTAAAAAGGAAAAAAAAAAATAATCATATTCATCCCTTAATATGTTCTTTCAGCTGATGCCTCCATGCCAAGGAGGCTGTGTAGCTACTGATAAGACCTAATTTGTGAAGGGCTTTTCAGCGGCCTGACAGGTTCATACGTGGCACTGTTTGTTCAGCAGGGAAGGACGAGCATTCGCTGAAACGCTTCTACAGCGGCCGCTAAAAGCGTGCAAGGAGGCTGGGGCTGGGGCTGGTGATCCAGAGGGAGGGGGCTGGAGCGTCGAGCGGATTCCCAAAGCGGTCTGCTGTTTCGCAACCACGTTCCGACTGCGGCACTTGGTAGCTCATTTCGTCTTTTCTCTTTCAGAGCCTAATGAGCTGTGTGCGGGCCCTGCGTTCGGTGATATCCCATCTCAAGATGCTGCTAATACAGTAGTTAATTGTTCCTAGCTGAAGAAATCTAACAGGAGCAAAAGGAACTGGGGAAAAGCAATGGCTGCCGGTAAATATCTCGGGCCTGCAAAGGTCATAAAAAAATAGCAGGAAAGAGCTGATTTCAGCTGTCACCGGGAAGGGGCGAAACACAAATGTGTGATCACACCCTGTGTTTGGAGGTTCAGTGTCAGAAAGGTACCATCCCTTAGCTATCTGATCCACTCTTCCTTCCCCAACCCAGGAAAATCCGTACCTGGGCTCAGCTTGTTTTGACTATGTCGATGATAGTTGTCTTTTGTATTTGGAATAAAACTTTATATTTCTCACAGTGAATTTATTTAGTTTGACCTCTTTTTAGTTAGGGGCAGATGTATTCTTAAATCTTTTAAATAAAAAAAAATTGCACACAGGTCTTTCGTTGGAGGGTGTTCGGTTCTCACAGCTTTCTGACAAGTTGCCGGATATTATATATAATTAAATTATACCAGAGGGTTGCAGGAGGATTCATTCAGGTTGGGAGGGGCCTCAGGAGGTCTCCAGTCCAACCTCCTGCTAAAAGCAAGGCCAGCCATAGGGTCAGACCAGTTGCTCGGGGCTTTATCAAGTTGAGTCTTGAAGCCTGTTCCACTGCTTCACTGTCCTTGTGGTGAAAACATTTTCTATATAACCAGCCTGAACCACTCTTGTTTCATTTGATGTCTGTTGAATATTTCCAGCGTCTTCACGTTTTCCTATGCAATACCAAGCACTACTGTCAATGGTCTAAAAGGTGACGCATAATTAAGAAACAAAAAACCCACAACCAAATAAGCACTGGTTGCGATATCTCATTTTCGCTGCAGGTTTGGGTTAAAAATCCTGGTGTGTTTTCTTCTTTTTTGCTTACAGTGCGTTTCTTTTCTTGCAGCAGCTGATGGTTTGGGAAGTATAGCTATAGATACCACACAACTTAACATGTCAGTCACTGATCCGACGGCTTGGGCCACAGCTATGAATAACCTTGGGATGGTTCCAGTAGGACTAGCTGGACAACAGCTTGTGACAGGTAAGATTTTTCTGTTTTAAAGCGATCTCTTGATCTCTTTAAAATGAATTCTTCGGGTCCTTTTAAAAATATCTGCAATGATTTCCAAGTATATTATATTTTTATATTCTGAAAACATCACCTATGATTAATATTGCATACTGTGTATTAGTCTCTTCTTGTAGTAGGCATATAATCCATATTATATTTTAACCTTGTGGAAAAGCCAAAACTCTTTTGGGAAATTAAACAACAGAAACCTCGATCCTTATGCTGGGTCAAGACCAGAGGCAGGTCACATAAGAGAAACGTTTGTTTCTGTTTCTCTGTTCAAGCAGGATGTCTTGAGGTTCTGCCAAGGAATACCCTGGCCTGGGAACTCTTGACCGGAGAAAGAATTTGAAGTTATGTTTAATTGGGCAGAAAATTATGAAGCCCATTCACTTAATGTGCTTAGTTGATATTAGCGAAGTGAAGCTTTCCTATCAGGTGTGTGCTTATTTACTTTCTGCCTGACTCCATAAATTGAATTTCAAGAGGTTGTTCCCATTTGATTCTGTTCATTCACCTCCCAAACACAGTTTGGGAGAGCTTTGCAGGGGATCGCTTATTCTAACAGTAATAAAAATAGTATTTTAAAACTAGCAGTGTTTCACAGACAAACCTGAAAGTATCGGACTTCATTGTCAACAGTAGAGGCCTGATTAGTTGGGATTAAGAAAACTTCATTGCTCCTGTGAGGTAGAGAAAAATTATTTTTATATGGGTGGGTGCCCTTTAGACACAAGCCGCATGCAAGGCGTATGACAGATCCCCTCTGGAAGCTGCATTGCCACTTCAGTTTAAGAGCTGTGCAACATCTGGATGAGAGCAGCATCCTGCCACGTCCGCGCCCATCCACGTAGACATGGATGCGCTGAGCCAGGTCATGATGTAAATCATTCTGCCTGCCTCACCAGGGATGTGTGACACTTAATTTTGGCCAAATATGTCCCCTTCTGAGACTGGGAACTGAGTGGAGCTGTGCCAGTTCACAGCTGACGGTCTGGCTCTGAACGACCTGTTTTACAGGCGGGTGAACTAAGCTGCAAGAAAGCTGATTTATAATGAATCAGTCTCAAGCAGAGATTTTAGCTGGTGGAGGCCGTGAACTGATTCTTGGTCTCTGGCTTTAACCCCATGCTCCCAATTAAAAGAAACAAGCAAAGCCATCCGCTCCTGGGGAGGCTGCTCTATTCAATGTTGTTATCAATGACTTGGATGCAGGAGTTGAGTCCACACTAAGTTTGCTGATGATGCTAAATTAGGAGGAGCCATTGATTCCCTTGAGGGCAGAGAGGCCTAATGCAGACATCTGGATAGATCAGAGCACTGGGCAATCACCAGCTGTATGATGTTTAACCAGGACAAATGCCGGATTCTGCAAATGGGACAGTGTAATCCTGGATGTACGTGTGGATTAGGGGACAAGAGGCTGGAGCGCAGCCCTGCAGAAAGGGATCTGGGGTTTTTGGTTGACGGGAAGCTCAATATGAGTCAACAATGTGCCCTGGCGGCCAAAAGGGCCAACCTGGGGTGCGTTAAGGACAGTGTAGTTAACCAGGCAAAAGGAGTGATTGTCCCACTTTGCTCAGCGTTGGTGCAGCCTCACATTGAGCTCAGTGTGCGGTAAGAAGGATACAAAAATATTAGAGTGTGTCCAAGGGGAGGCAACAAAGATGGTGAAAGGACTAGAGAGCAAGACTTAAGAGGAGCAACTGAGGATGCTAGGTTTGTTCAGATTAGAGACGAATGAATGAATGCTGAATGTAGACGTTGCTGTCTACAGCTTCCTCATGAGGGTGAGTGGAGACGGCGGTGCTGATCTCTTCTCTCTGGTGTCCGGTGATAGGACGCGAGGGAATGGCTTAAAGCTGTATCAGGGGATGTTCAGATTGGTTATTAGGGAAAAGTTCTTCACTTGTGGGAGTGGTCAAGCGCTGGAACAAGCTCCTCAGGGAAGTGGTCATGGCCCAAAGCCTGTTGGCGTTCAAGAGACGTTTGGACAATGCTCTTCAATATATGGTTTAACTTGTCCTGTGTGGAGTCAGGAGTTGGACTCAGTGATGACCGTGGGTCCCTTCCAACTCAGGACATTTTATGATTCTACATGCTAGTGGGGAGCCAGCTTTTTCCATTTTCTGGTGGGACTTTGCCTGCAGGTGCCGCGCTCAACTTGAATGTGATTATCTCCAAACCTGAAAATAGCCACATATCAAAATCCTCTTCTGCTGCCTTCATTTATAAGCATCTCGGATGCATATCCCGTGGAGGTTTGCCCACCTTTTTGTCTTCCCCTCTTCTTCTGTCTCTCCAGTTTCGGTGTAAACTGTGTCCTCAGGTGTGCTATGTGGTCCCTACATGGCGGCCTCATCTCATGTGCAATGCTTTTCCCCACAAGGGAGGATCTCCAGGACTTTATTTCATTGCCAGCTCCCTACTATAATTTCCATAATTATGTGTATCACGTATTGTAGGAGTGTTGTACAGGTCAGCTGGTATTTGTTCAGCATTTTCAATGTATGAAAGGTGCCACCAGTAATAAATATTAATTACTGAAGTGCTGCCTGATTTCTCTACGGGTGCAGAATAACTTCTTTTCTTTCCTTTTGCTTTCCTTTGTTTGAGACTGTCTTGCATTTTCAAGGTAAATGGGTGCTTTGACACCTCATTATATTTCCTTAAGATTCGTAAGTTTTTGACACATTTTCTTCACGGCAAATCCATAATGGCAAAACCACAATTTACCATGAAAAGACTTATAGACTTATTTGCTATAATACATTTACGATATCTGCATTCAGTGAGAGTTTGCATCGCCGTGTTCAACCAAATATCTAACTAGACCTTAGCCCTTTCTGACTTTTTTCATTTTTTTTTTTGCTATTAATCCTAGTAATGAACTTCTCTTTGTCAGCAGTCACATATTGCCTTTGCTACTGTCATCTGTGACATTTCTCAGAGACGAAAATGACACGCTCATGTCCCAGCGCTAAGTTTTTGTCTGCCTTTAAAAATTTATCCTGCTCTTTTTTTTCCTGCCTTGATGACAGCTAGGAGAGCAGTAAGTAGTTTAGATTAATCTTGGAGAGAGAGTGATCTTTCCTGGATATCTTTACATAACCTGCCATAGTTTGAAATTCGGTGTATGGTACTCATCTGTATCCTGACATATCTCTTCGTTCCCTGATCTTCCAGTTTTCAAAGGACTTATCCATTCACAGCCTTTCCTTCCCCAAGGCAATCAGTTCCTAATTCCTAAATTGCTGGGTGGGTTTTTTTTTTTCCCCTTAGGCACGGAGCCCGTATGATCTACTAAGTCTTCTTAAAGGTTTTTGATGGCTTTTTTTTTCGCAACTGTTGTTAACTTGGCTGCTGTGTAACATGCTGGGATGCCTGCCTTGTAACAGAGTTATGGTCCCCACTTTGCAATCTGTGAAGCTCTTGCCTAGCCGGAGAGTTTGTTAAAATCACAGCTAAAGCTTCCGCAACATCTGGCCAATACTATTCTCACTGCCTGGGATGCAGGCTGTCTGGTCTTGGTAACTAATCAATTTTAAGGACCGCTAACCTTTTAATACCAGTTTAGATGATATCTGCACTCTATTTAATTCCTTATCTCCCAGTGCTGTAAAATTGGATTTTTGATCTGGGCAAATGTCAGAGCTTTTCATTTGTAAAGATGGATTCTTGTTAATAGTTGTATAATATCTCTTCTGGTTCTACATATATTTTGCTTACACTTACTGTTATTCAGAAAGCTTACCTTTTTCCATAATATTTGTCTACTGCATTACATACACTGTAATCTATGCATTTATACATTATATATACATAATTCATACAATAAACTGTAGTTTAATAATGCATTAGTTAAAGTGTTAAAGATTGATGTGGAATAGTTATGGCTGAAAAGCACTTTCATTCTAAACCTCCCCTTTCAGCAGGTTATGATTTTTTCCAAAAAATTGCCTTTTTGGGCTGAAATTTCTCACGGTTGGTCTCAGCCCAGAGGAAAAAAAAAAATTCTGGAAAGGTTGGAGAAAAATCTGCTAAACTGCTTTTGAATTATCCAGGCCTTGAAATTGATGTTTCTACGCTTTGAGACTTTGAGGAAAACGGTCAGGTGAGAGGGGAAGGATAGTTTGTACTTCACCTTTTTGAGATCTGACTCCTCTTTGTGCACTCGGCAACTGTGATTCAAGCACACCTTTCAAGTACGTTCAAGCCTGCTGTTTTGTTACATTTTAGGCCTAGCAGAAAAACTCTGTGACCTCAGGCCAGCTGAGAATGTTTTCTTTTGCTTTTGCAGTGGTACTTTTTAAAGACAATTCTGGCATTGCTGAATGTAGTGTTCTTGTGCTTGCATTTGTTTCAGCAAATGGCATGAGGTCACCTGTTTTCTAAAGGAAGACATCCTGCCAGGAAAATTATTTAATTCTCCGGTTCGGTTGAGTTGTTCTTTCACTAATGAACCCTTGCCTTGAAAAACATGAAGCCATTTTGAGATGCTTTCCTCCAGAATGACTTAGATGACCTAAACATTTGTTAGTCAAAAATGGTGTATGTCAAAAAGTTCCCCAGTACAAATGAACGTGAAGAGTGGTACATAAGCGGTAATTCCTTTAGACTTAGTTAAGCTCGTGCCCTGTGCCACATATCTGTGCTCTTACAGAGAAAAATAACAAACCACAAGGGCAGACATCCAAGATGAAAGTTATAGATCTGCCTAAAAGTCAAGGGTATGCCTGAAAACTGATGCCTTCTACTTATTTACAGGATAATTATTAAGGCACACTTTTCCGTGTGTGTCTGGCCAACATGCCACAGCTTCATGATACTAAAATTTTCAGTGGTCTCCAGTCTTATTTTTGTTGAAGTTAGACTTTGACCACTTGTACAAAATCCTAGTGAAATCAAGAGACTAGAAAGCTTTGAAGCCTAACATCTTGCTTACCAAAAGGTATAGAAAAAACATACACCGTTTTTGTGGCCTCAGGCGTGTATTTTTTAGACACTGGAGGTTATGAAATATTAGACACTTAACATCAACCTTTCTGTTTTTCCATTTGTCTTTGCTTTCCCCACACACTTGTCTTTTGACCTGATTTCAGTGGAACATAGGAGCTGTCAGTTCCAATCAGGTCACCTCGCTCAGGATTGTGCTTTTGACAGTGTTGAGTATCAGATGCTTCACAGGGAGAGATGTACAAGGCAAATCAGCGCTGAAGTGCTTCTCCCTCTGGTGGGCCGTCCTCTTGGTCGTTAATATATGGAACAGGATTCCCCAAACGAGATGTTACATTTTCAAATCAAGTCACAACTCAGCAAAACTTCACTTTTGGAAGCAGCACCTCTGACAATAAGTGATTGCAATCCCAAAACTGCAACCCCAGACTTACTTTTTGACAACAGAAAAATTTGTGAAGTTTTGATCTAGAGCCTCCTAATTCCTAAGACACGAAGTTAAATTTCCCTCCCTGCATTTTATTAGCTCAAGACCTCCAAGTCTTTGGAGAAGTAATATTCAGACTCTCTCTTTCTTCAGAATGAAGATTGTAACTCAAGGCAATCACTATATTCAGATTCCAGTTAGTTTCAAGCATTTTTCCAAGTCATCGGCATGTCAGGGGGAGGACTAGCATGGTGGCTTTTCCTTCTCCTACTCACTCCAGTATCTCAAGAGGTCACTGATTCCTATGCAGAGGAGAAGACGTAGGGATTATTTGAGAAAAATCAAGGGTGGGCTGAGACTTAAGAATTCCCTCACCACTCTGCCTTGGCTATGGAAAAGTCCTTTAAGCTTCAGTGTCTTTCTACCATAAAATAGATGAGGCATGCTTTATGAATTATTGTCGACTGCAGATCGTCATATGCTGACTAAATTGTAAACATATCCCTCTTTGTTCTGGTTGTGTACTATTTCTGTAACGTTAATGAAGAAAAATCAAATAAAGTAGGAAATCAAGGTATATTTGATTATACTCAGCAGTTCCCCAAAGAGAGACTGGACATTGAGCGGTGCCGAAGACTTTAAGAAGTCATCTGGCCAGAAGACTCCGCTAGCTCTCGTGTGTATACTTCGTCTTCTGTGGCCTCTCCATTACTGGAGGCTTGGAGCCCCTGATAACCATCTGGCAGTCTCATTTCGTTTTACCCATGCTATCCCATTACCTATTAAAGCTGCCTTTTTCTACACTTCATTGCTTAGCCACTGAACCAATGTGCCAACGAGGACATAACTTGGATCGTCCAAGACATGCCTAACAAAACACAGCTTCCTTTTCTGTAATTAATACCGAGCTCCTGTTAATTGATACAGGGTCTATCCACAAAAGTTTTAAAGTGAGCCACCTGTATTATGACCTGAAGATAGTAATTTCTTTTTTCTTTTTAGGAAAAAAAATGCTTGAGCATCTATAATTTGTGACTAAAGCTTAGCACGCTGCTGATGTAAGCTCTAGAATAGCACAGGCAGCTGGCAAAGGTGGGGGACACTCGTGTTCCCCCACCCCTGTAAGCTGCAGACCACAACCAGGGGATGGAAGAGTTCAGCAGCCTGGTGGCACGGTAGCGTACAGCATGTTTACCCTTGTTCTGAACGCTGTACTGGCTTGACATCTGGCAGTAAAAGAAGGTATAAAAAGTCTTAATGAAATCTGCAGAGTTTTCCGTAGGTTTTGCAAACCCCTGGAGGTTACAAGGTATCTGCGGAAGGCATCTTTACGGCTATTGTGGCTTCCCAACCTGCTTTATGCATTGGGTTTCGTTAACAAGCCAGTCTATGGAGCACGAGAAATGTAGCAAGGCATATTCTGAAGAAAATCATATGATTTTCCTAATTTTGTTCTAGTTCCCTCATACTTTTATTTATATAGTCGTCACTAAGGAAACATTGCATTTTAGTCAAGAGGAAAAGATTTACCATTTAAATGATGTGAGTGACCAATCAGAATAATTAAAGAGGTGTAAAACGTACTCTAAAGGATTAGAGGCAAGCTTGTACCCAGCTAAAACTATGTATTTCTAGTATCGATACACAGGAGAGCCGCAAGAGTGAAAGAGAATAGGTACTGTGGGAACCGCTGGGAACATCTCTAAAGAAGTATTATATATTAGTGTAACAAGTAGGTTTTCTTCATTGACCTGAAAAGCGCCTGCAGAGTTAATCACACTTTCTATCATCTGAGTGTTACTCAAGGAGACTTCACACCAGGGGACATTAAAGTGCTGGGAAGAAACACAGTCAGGTTACAACAGAGAAAGGAGAGAGAGATTCAACGGCCAAAGGAAACGTGGCAGAAACTCTAAGTGCCTTTGATACACTATTCAGGGTTAAGTGTACCTCTTAGGTCATTCAAGTGCCTCCTCTATATTAGACCTTAATTGAGGCCAAGGATGAAGATAATGACTAAAATCTGCTCAGTGCGTAAAGATAAATAGTGCTTTTTAGCATGGTATGAGGGGCTGGATGTCCCAAATAAACAAGACTCAGAGGTGAGCAGAGGCACATAAAGGGGATTATTAAATGCAAAGCTTGTGTTGTATGTGAGGTAAGGGTTTTTTCCTGGAATACGGTATCTCTCTCTCTCTGTTGTTATACTTTTGTCCGGGCCAGTTAACAGTTTAGGAAAACAGACTGATTACTATTTGGCATAACTCTTCTTAATTGTCTCAAAATACCAGAATAAATTTATGATGCAAGCCATATTGTTTGGGTGTTTTGGCACTTCTTTTTTTTTTTTTTTTTAATTATTTAATTCCTGGCTGTTGGTAATTATACCACCAAAAATCTGTTTGACATGTTTCTAATTGAAGTTACAGTAAAGTAACATAAGGAAATATTTTATTTTCGCAAAAGTTGTCCCCATCTTTTATCTCACTTTGGAAAGCCTCCATTCCCACTATTTTCCATGTGCTTATTTATTCCAGACAAGAAAGCCCGTGAGTAATTACGAGCACCCCATTGCATTAAGTAAGCCAAGACGCTATTGGGAACCATTTGCTACCGACTGTTCACTTCTGCTGGAGCACAGCTTGTTTGCAGCACTTTCCCTTCAAACATCACTCCCCATCCAAGGATCCCAGGTCCCTTGGCTGACATGGGGAATCCAGTGTAACCCCTGTGTACAGTTTGCTCACAGGAAAACTGAGTTACTGTGCACAGAAATCAACAGAAAGAGCAAATTGACCATTTTAACTAATCAAAGGCAAGGTATGAATGCAAGGTTATGTATTTACGTGGGGAAAAAAAAGGCTTGTTAATGGCAGACTGTTTGAGCACGGTCGCGGTGTCTGGGTGGCAAAGGTGAAGGTGATGCTACCTGAAGCCCTAAAGCCAAAGCTGTTAAGAGGTTGTGTGGGTGGCCTGCAGGAGATGGGCACAGCCGTCCCAAGAGGACTCGTTAACTCGGTCCCTGCAGAGTGCTCTCAGGAGAGCGCAGTGATCGGGATGGCACAGATGGCACCGCCTGGGGGAGTCACCAAGCAAGGCTTCCTTGGGAGGGGGAGACTTGGATATGAATGAATCCCCAGGCAGCCACCCCAAATCAAGGGCTATAAAACCTTTTGTTCTTCCCTAGTCAGGCTCTCTCTCTGCCTGCGTGGGCTAGGTTGGTGCTTGGAGCTTGGCTGCTGGAGAGCAAGCAAGAGAAGCTTGCTTTCTACATTTCACCTTGGGATGAAGGGCATAGGCGTAGTTTTGTTTCCTTTCTGCCACCTGTCCTTCAAATGCCCTTTGCTTATTGCATCTCACAAAGTGCATAAAGATGCACATCCAGTTCGCTGCAGGAGCCTGTCTGCGTAATATCACCAGAGGCGATCAGTGTGGAAAAATGTCTTTTGGTGGTCCACACTGAAGAATAAAGTTGGGCTTCAGCGAGCCTAATCCCCGGGCATGCGAGGGAGCTTGTAACATAATACTTTGCTAATGTTGACTTCATTCAGATAAACAGTGGATTTACTGCACCTTCCCGTGCTCCGGTGGTGACAAATGATGTGCGTGACATCACTAGCTCTGAGTAATGTCTCTGTAATGGGAAGCAGCTGGTCACTGGAGTAGTTCTGTTAGTGGACGCGGAGGTGAGAGATAATTAAACTTAATGCATACAATATGCTTTAATAGTGTGCAGGATGTATTTAGGTTGTGTTCTGCCCAAATATTAAAGATATTCTGTTACTGTGGCTTCAGAAATTTAATAGGTCTGTTCATGTAGCAAGGACAACTTCATTTGCCTTTCCTGTATGTGCACATTTCTTATTCAGTTGTTTTTTTTCTTAAAAAACAGTTCTCTTGACCCTAGCTGATTTTCCTCTATAAATAATCTCCTCCTCCTGACCACAATGCCTACATTATTTAGTAATTATTTGTTATTTGTGTTCAGAAAAGGCTTAGAGATAGAGAGCTCCAGTAAGTTAAAACGCTGTCTGAACACTTAAGAGTCAATCCCGGCCCAAATTGCACATGGTCTGTTTTCTTTCACTTAGATAAACCAGGTAGGTAAGGGACCGCATGGAAACAATGGGATAATACTGATTGGCATGAAAAGCAGCAGTGATTACGGAGCTGCCTGCCTATTACGTAGCTTTTTTTATAGGTATCTTGGCACAGCAGTAATATAGTGGTAAGCGAAAAAGCGGTTTAACTCTTTTTATCTGATATTCTGAGTCAGGCACGGAGAAACAGGCAAACTCTATTGTGCCCATTAGAAACAAGGAGGCAATTCCTACCTGCTCTGCCTCTTTGACTGTGCTGCTGTGATTTTTAGAGAAGGATTGGGCAGAGGGGACATGCAAGAGCTTTGCTGGCACTTACAGGAGACAGCACCATGGGAGAAGGTGCAGATGTGCTTATTTTCAACTTTTTTATAAAGAACTGGCAGCGCGAGGTGTGTTTCAGAAGAGAGGGGTCCAGACTGCAGTGGATGGAGAGAGCAAGCTATACGCTGCTCCAACTCTTTTTGTTTTCTCTCAACACAATTGTATTTCAAATGGTTAATTTCACTAGAAATTAATGTGAAATATTATAACGAGCTGCAGTGTTGAGGTTATTTTGAGCTGCATCTGTCAAATCTATTTAACCCTTCTGTTGGAAACGCTCTGTTTTGGGACTTGATCTATACTTGGACTTGCATGACTGAGCCCTTTCCAGGAATAATCATTGAAATCTTCTTTTCTGGGGCTTTTTGATAACAATTTTGGCACTTCAAGCATGCTTTTGTAGAATTATTTTTAAGACATTGCAGAGTGTCCTACAACTTTATCATCTGCTAGAATAGCCAGTACCATAAATAAATTAAACATTCCTTAAAAATAACAATAAACCCTCCAAAATCAAGAGGACAGGAAAGAAAAAAGTGACCAGATTTTATTTTCTTTTAGTTCCCTGATATTTAGTGAGTTTATACCCAAACACAGTGCTGCTATCCTTTAATGTAATAAACGTTGTACCATCCTTTTTTTTTCTTTGCTGCGCTTTTAATACTTTTGTTACCCTCTAGAGACTTAGAGAAGGATCATGGGTTGTGAGAGGAGAGAGCTCGGATGCTGCACCTGGATTTCAGGGCTGCGTGCAGGCAGCGGGGAATGGGAATCTGCAGCTGAGCAGCTCCAAGAGTAGCTGGTTTAATAAATTGCTTATTATAAATATTGCAGGGTCCCTTTATGTTATTAGCCAGAATTCAGTCTATGAAAATTCAGTATACGAAAAAAATCTCCAGTACAAGTTCATTCTTGCTATTCACCAGCCTGTGTAAAGTGAAATATGTCTTCCAGTTCTGTCTACATATGTTGCCTTTTAACTTTGTGTCCTTTTGTTCTGGTCTGTCTAATTACCTCAAGTAGGAAATCAAGCTTGATTTTATAACAAACCGTAGCCGGTTCAGGCTTGTCATGACTGATTTATCGACTCCCAAGACTAAGGACTTTCAGCCTCAAGACTAAGATCATTTCTGGCTGAAATTCAAGGTGTTAATTCTGAGCTTTAAAATCTAAATATGGTTTGGAACATCTGTCCTATGTTTTCGCTTCAGAAAGAGCAAACAGCCCGCATTTCTGTTGGTTTTCATCGTTGTTGCTGTCCGAGTGGAATTTAAGCTGGAATTAGGATAAAACAAACCCAAACCATCCCATTCTACAGAAACAATCTTGCATGTAATCATTATGACAAAGATTGTCCTCTTGAAGGCAAGGGGGCTAGTATATATGAATAAAAGTTTCAAGTAGTGGGCCTCAAGAGGGAACATACGTCTCCGTGAAGGATCCCAGCTTATATTTCCCCGTAAAAACCTGCTTCAGCACGGCCTGATGGGGTGGCGTGTGCCTCTGCACACGTGCACACCTTAGAAATGTAAAGGTGCAGTGCTAAGAAAACAAAACAATGATCGCTAATGACTCATCTACACCATTTGGTGTCCCTTAGGGACTGCCGCTCTTCCAGGGTTTTACCTCAGCAGTTGAGCTCATCGGGGACGCGAGAGCTAACCATCCTTCCAGCTATCCGTCCAGGGATTTGAGGCACCGGCTTCTCAGAGGAGGGCTTTTTTACCTCAGATCCTTTAACAGACAGTTGTGTTCCCACCTCCCTGCCGCCTCTTTCCCCTGATCTCTAGTTTTCCATCAACAAAGCGTCGGTGTAGATTTGCATGCAATCTCTGTAATGCAACAGATATCTCCTAAAGGGCATTAAGGTCTTTCAGCTACATCAAGTAGTAACAGAGGGATCCCGTTATTCAAAGGACTGTGTAACAGAAACATTATCACGCATCTGCATATTCTAGCCACCATCACTGTACTGTAATTCTCCCCTCTTATTGCTAACAAGCATCAGGTTGTGGATCTCATGATATTTTCTCAGCCTTTTCTTGTTAGAATTCAAAGCCGGTTTGGGTTTTCACATGTTTCCTAGGTTGTTTGCCTTACCCTAGCTCAATTATTTCACATTTTCTGATGCAGAATGGCATCTGGCCTCTGTGGGCCACATTGCATGAGAACCACATCTCACTAGACTTGATTGCGTGACCTGCTATTTGTTGTGCTTCCAAGATTTGTTTCATCTGCAGCCTTGAGATACTGTATTTGATGCCTCATCCACATATGTATATAGTAGGCATGAACTAAAGAAGTCCTCCAGAGGACTTTTTTTATTGCTCACCACGCTTTTATGATCAAAAGATGACAACCTGTCATAGTTTTCTTTTACGTGTTGTGTTATAGATTGAAAACATCAGGGAAGTCCATGTTGCTTGATGGCTGCATATAAATAGAGTTTACAAGTTCGCAAGTACTGCCCGCTCTGCAAACTCATTTGGGGATTTAAAGGGTAACAAACCTGTTTTCGCTCTGGCATCAGTAAAATCCAGTAGTAAAATGTTGCTGGCCAAATATTGTGGTTGGAGCCTTGATTGTTCCCCCTGGAGTTCTGGAGATGAACATAAGAGGAGAGAGTGATCCCGGGGTTAGGCGGGGAGAGCCGCTCCATCAATAACACAGACCAGAATAGGACCCAGTTTCCCTCTTCCATTCGTACAAGCCTGCAGAGCCAGCAGGAATGCAAGGTAGTACTTTATTTTTTTTTTTCCCTTGCGTTAGTAAAATAAAGAAAAATGAATCTGACCGTAAAAGACCAGGCTTCATCTGTCTTTTAGATTAGAAAACCCAGCAAACAAACAAACAAACGAAAAAGAGCCTTTTCCATGACATATAATTAACCCCCTCATCTAATGGCCAGGCCCACTCCCAGCCTGTGCTGCCCTGACCTCAGGGACTGTGTGCCGATCACAAATCAAGCTTTGCGGGTCCAAAGGGGAGGAGGAGAAGCAGGGTCACGGCCGCCTCCTCCAGTATGTGTTTGCTCACAGAGCAAGGAAGCGAGTGCTGCGCGTTTCTCGGAGCAGGCTGTAGACCTGCACGCCGTCTGCGCAGAGGCGAGATTTGCGGGTAACAGTTATATCGCGTCTCGGACCAACTCATGTAGCTGGAAAAAAATGCGCCATCCTTCCGAGGGTCTGAGGCAACCAGGGGACTAAAACTTTAATTATAGCAGACGGTAAAAAAGGTGAATTCACTGGAAGGAGTAGTTTTGCAGCACGTTATAATTTTCCTCCCTTTATTAATCTTTTCATCTGTCACAGGCCTGCCTATGTATTCCTTTACACAATAACCACCGTGTCACCACTTCCTTTGTAATATTCCCTTCTCTTTTACAGGTGCCAACCAGCTGGTTTGTCTACCTGACTTCACATATCTAATTAAACTCCAAGAAAGTGCTTGTACTTAGCTTGGAGACTGCTGCTGTCTCAGACCTCAACACGGGCTTCTCTTTTTTTTTTTTTTTTTTTTTTTCTGACTATACTGGCACGTAAACCTTGTCTTGCTTATGACTTTAGGCCGTTACAGCTACAGCAATACTATTACAAATGTGTGACATTATTCTTAAAGTAGCCCTCCAAATCCAGACCCGCAGGATAAATGGCCAGTTTATGGCTGTAAGGAAGAGATCTCTTGTGTAAGTGGGGTAGTCTTCTTCTGAGGGCGAATCAATAATTTGAGCTAGTTTTTATACACAGAAGACTTTTTTATTTCTTTATTCTTGTTCTGTGCCTCTTAGTCATTAATCTCTCCTATGGAAACTTGTCAAACATTTTTGGAAGTTGAAACACACACGCCGCATCCATACTTATTTTTCTTATCGTTTTTAACCACAATGTCTTAAAAAAAAGCTCCAGCTTCTCTTCCTGTGCTCCCTATCTCCTAAATCCCTTTTGCTTTGTTCAAAATGGACTGTCGTTCCATTTTAGTCTGACACGTTTTGCATCGCATCCCTTTTGCAACAGTTTTCTAGCTTTTGTGAAGTTTTCATGTGATGATACTCTTCAATGTTTTAAGTGTGTGTGAGCAGCCCGTCCTTGTCAGTAATTGTCTTGGCTGTTGCTTGCACGCAGAGCCACTCAAAAACATAACAGGTTTTTTTCTAATGTGACTTAACCAAAACAAGACTGTTCCGAGTCGCTTCTCTGGTTCACAGGAAGTTTTCCACCGAGGCTGAGTTTGAAATTTAATTCTGTTTTGTTGTTGTTGATTTCATGAGGTACTCCAGTGATTTCCCAGTAGTTTCTTTCTAGCAAGGAGGTATGTATGAGGTTCTGCCTGCCTGTTACTGGGGGTGGAACAGGAGTGCCAAAGAAGGGAGTGCAATGACAGTAGGTTTCTGTCATAGCTTCTGGGGAGAGACAGGAGTCTCTTCCGGGGGATGCAGGGATTACTGTGGGTGGGCTGAAGGACTCTATGCAATCTTCCACCTTTTCCACGGACCATGTGAGGAGGTGAAAAGGCTCCTGTCTGCGCTGCCGTGGTTAGATGTTTTGGTGGGAGTGATACGAATCTCTCTGAAGCTCTAGTGAGGTCCCGGATTGGCGTTATCTTCATTTCAGCTGAAAGCCAATTTCTACAGTAAAGCTGCTGCTTTGTTTCCCAGTGAACAAAGAAATTCCTCCCAAAAAAACCTCATCATTCCCCGATATTAGATTAGACCCAGGATGAAAGTAGACTTTTGCTTCAGAACTAGAATTGAATTACAGAAAGGGTTCCTGGGTTGTGTCATCTCAGAGTTGTCATGTTGTCGCAAAACAGGGGAAGAAAAAGAGAAAAATTCGATTTTCCTGGGCTCAGCCTTGCTTTGTAGATTTTAGATGATATCAGCCTTTGAATTAGGAGTGTTGCTGTGGCATTTAGGCCTTTGCAAGCTGTTGTACTCATGGGAAACTGCAGAAACTGTGCTGAGAAACAGATGGAGGTGGGCAGAGCAGGGGTGAGGTTCTTCTGTCCCAGGAGCTCCTGTTGGACCTGTGTGACAAAGCTGGAAGGAACAGGTACGGGGGTGTGGGAGATAGCTGGGCGACCGAATTCAGGCCACGGTGGTTGCTGAGAAGCTGTCGGGAAGATGCATGAGCTTACTTTGAAGGGCTGGCGTGAGGGACAGCCTTGCACTTGCTGGTGCAGCTTGTAGGGAAAGCAACTTTCGGGTTCCGAACCCAATATTTTGTGCATTTTGTTAATTAAGAAGTTGCGAATGATTACACATTACACGTTAGCAGTGCTGTAAAATGAATGTTTTGTGTGCATGGATAAGCTGAACGTGACTTTAGACGTACACTCCGACGCCTTTTCTCCGCTAATTACATTTACAGTTTAGAGCTGTCTGTAAGTAGAAGAGCTCACTATGCTGATATTTGCTGACAGAAAAACTTTTCAAATCACCTTGCCAGCCAGATGTTCATAAACAAGGATTTGACAGCTGGTCCATAAATCAAGTCAAGCATTTCGTCATTGTTCTCTTAGGTGGCTGTTGCATTTAAGCCTGTTTAGCTAAACACATACGCCCGCTTAAGATGAACTGTAAAAATGACATCTGGAGATCTTTTTGCCGAAAGAAAATGCCAAAGGGTCTTACACAAGGATCAAGTGCATTTTATAAACTGCGGCTGGATTTTTGGAATTCGAGCTGAATAAATGTGCGCTCAGCTTTTGAGAGGATCAAGGGCCAGTATTATTTAAATGTGCTTTTTACTTGCATGGCACTCTGCAGGGAATGTGCTCTCACCAAAGCATTCTTACATTTCTCATTCCATAATGAGTTTCTGTTTCCATCCTTGCCACCTGGGACCCTGGCACAGTCCCGCTAGTAGCAGTGGAGTCACACTGGTGGAACTGGATGCAAAGCTCAGTCCAAAATATTTATTTTAGAATATTTTGCTCTGCAGTAGACTGCGTTCAAAGGGGAGCGTCAAAGAAGGAGTTGCTGGGTGTTTTACATTTTAATCTTTGCTTGTATCAGTCATCTCTCTTTTATCCCTCTTTTTCCTTTTCAAGATAGATGAGATTTTTTTCTTTCTATCCTGAAGAGGTTTTTTTTTTTCTTTTTTCCCCCTACTCTTTTTTTTTTAGAAAATCATGCTAATAAGCTGTGGTTTGCTCACCTTTCAATTCAGTGTTACTATGCATTTTAGCTTTGCTGAGTATCAGTTTGGTCGCTTTGCTTTTTCATATTCAGTTCACAACATGAAGGAGAATTCTGCTGAAATTTAAGAAGCCCTAGGGAAAAAGATTCAGACAAGTGCAGTCAGATTTATAAAGTGGCAGATAAAGTGGGAAAGGTCTTGCATTACTTCTGCCACGTTGGGTGTGTTTTTGATGGATGGGCTATATCTCATCGTGATGCAGAATGACGTCGATTCATGTTTTGAGGGGTACCATGACCATGGCTGTTCGTGATAACATAAAACCTATAATCTGGAAAGGCTGGAAAAGTTGAGTACAAAAATAATACACATGAATTCCTGGCCTAGGACCATAGTTACTTTGTGATTTAGTTCTCAGGAACACAACCTGCTTGATAATGTGAGACTAGCATTTAATCTGAGAAACCTGACTGTTTTGAGAATTATACAAGGCGGCATGGAGCTGTTTAATGCTTAAGTGACAACAAAACATAAAGATGCTGGCCATAATTCTATCTGAAGTAGTATACTTTCCTGTGAAGCTCGAATGAGTACGTTTCTTGATTTAAATATCTGGAACTACAGTACATGGTGTGAAACATAAATCCTCTCAGTGCTGGAACCCAGAGACCAAAGGAGCCAGTCAGAAACCTCTTCGAACTGCAAATTTATCGTTTGAGTTTAAAGTACGTAAGCTAGACTTAGAAAGGACCTTTCCTAACCTGGTCCTTCTGTCCCATTTCAGCAGTGCAAAGAAGCTATAAAGCTGCCTAAAATGTAAAAGGCTGAAAATTCACTGGCATGGCAAAGGTGGTGGAGAGCCGGTATTAGGCAGACCAGGGCGGCAGGGCATGTGGCCCATTAGTGGCCTTCGTTAAGTACTGCAGCCCGGCAACACTCTAAACCGTCCTGAGGCCACTCCAGCACACATGGAAGGAGAAAGCAGTCACTGGCAGTCCCAGGTGCAAAAAGCCTCTTCTCTAAGCTCCCCTGAATACAGCTGTAGTCCAGCCGAGAACATGACCTGCAGAGCTAAACAGTTCAGCTGCTGTGAAAAAGAAAAATAAAAGACCCAAATCTACTGACTCTAGTGAATTCAGCCACATCCAGATATTATGCCACCAAGCTGATGGCACCACCAGTCGCCGTCCTTCCTCTCCTCTCCCGCCAGCAGCCCCTCAAGTGCCCTTTCCTGTGCCCATCGTGGAGCAACACGGTGAGCTGAGCTGCTCCTGATGGAGAGGAGGGCAAGGGAGGGTAGGTGACATGGTCATCTCTGACCTGCTCTCTCTTTGGCCCTGGGGTGGCTGCAAGCAGCTGCCATCAGCTGCCTGGTCCTCGCTTACCCCTTGAAAAGATATTTTCTGCCTCCCTGTGAAACCGGTGTAGGGTGATGAGCTAGCAGCTGGTTCAGAGCGGACTAGATACATCCTGGTCATGACGTATCCCGCTGCAGATGGTAGTCTGAAAAGTTTGTTTCCCTTCAAAAGTCCTGCGGAGTAGAGATGCTTTAACTGAATCGGACAGCGAGCCAACAAAAAAGCCAAAATTTCAGAACTTCGCAAACCTCTCCTACGATCGGCATGAAAGAGATTTTTTCCCCACAAATGAGGAGAGGGACAAGAATAGCAAAACTTGGAAAAATCTGCTTGCTGGCTCTGTTGCTCTCTGTGTTCAGTTGCTGGAAAAATCACAGGCAGAACATATGGGGCAAGACCCAATTAGCTGCTCCAAACCTGACAGGCTTTTAGGAGAATCAAGCTGCTCAGACAATGTTCTGATTTAACCACTCTGATCTCAGCAAGTGTCACAAGGTTAGATTCATCCTCGCTGGCTAAACTGGAAACTTTGCAGACTGAAGGCAAAAAAGAGCACAGAAGTAGAAGGCAGCTTTAGGTTTCAAGTTTTAAAAAGCTGGAACAAATAATTTCAGAAGTTGACAATAGCTGAGCTCTTTTTGCTTTAACTCCTTCCTTGGTTGCAGAGCAGAGGCGCAAATGTAATCCGGCGCATTTGTGGAAGATGTAATCCTTTGTGATTTCAGCTATTAAAGCCAAAAATAGATCTATTTTTCAGAGCATGAGTGAATATAATTTTATTCAAAGGCATAATTTGCCTGAGTTTTCAGGTAGAGTTTAAAGAGAATGGCAAATATTACCGCTACAATGTGAAGACTTTTCGCCTCTGAAATATTACCTCCTCCCTCCAAAGTCTGGAGGGGCTACAACTGCCCGAGACAGAACACCAAATTCTTTAACGTGAAAGAAAAAAAAAAGAAAAGTTCTTTTCTCTGACTCCGTTTGTGCAGCAGTTGAATTTGTTCGGACTAAAATTTTCCAGAGTATTTCAGCCTCAGGCAGATATTCGATGTGTAAAATTTCAGTCCAAACTGTTAATGATTGGCAAAGCTAAAAGCAACCGACGACAGGGTGTTGTAATGGGAAGTGTCAGACGATTTTAATAATAGATGAGCTTAGCGGCCCTGCCTCCTGTTTTATCATTTCGAACGCTTTTGTTGTCTAAGGTCTATGACGTATTTCTGTGTGTGGTTTTGCCTTTATTTCTTTATTTATATTTTAATTCTGATAAGGTCTTCCTTCAGGTAAGTTTTACATAAGATGGAGTTCCATGGGAGTAATTGCTTGTTGCGATGAAGAAGTGTTTCCACTTACCTGTTCTTCATTTACAACCTCTTCATTTATTTCACTAAATGCTTCCCAGTTTTGTACCATAGAGGAGAGTCCACAGAACCCACCCACCTACCCTCTCTGTAAAATTCATGAGCTTTGTAATAACTGCCTCTTCTCCCCGGTGAGCAATCCAAGGCTTTTTCAGCAGCGGTTCCTCTGAGCAACTTTATAATGGTCCTGATGATACCCATTGTCCTATTTTTGACGTGGTTTTATATTGCTTGGGGAGGATGGGGTGACTAATTCGGAATATGGTGAGCGTCTGGCTTTTCTAAGAGGCCTGCGGTACTTTTCCCCATGCTTTTTCCCTTGTCCCTTATCCAGGCTAACCTTTAATTGGCTTCCCTGGCCCCTTTGATGCAGCCCCACTCAGCCCATCTTCTGCAAAGAGCATCATTTGGGATTTGTTAGCACCGATATCATTGTGCCCAGCTGCCTTCCTTGTGTTTGGTTCCTCTGAAACACCTCTTGACATCTATTTTTTTTTTTTCAGGCAAATAATCGCATGTCTTTTATGGGTTTTGCGATATCATTACTCACTCTCTTTTCAATACAATTATCCGCACGTTACCTCCGATCGCATCGCTCATCTGAGATGGAAAGCGCTTGTTTGTTCCTCCTCTCTTGGTTTTGCTGTCTCTTTGGCCAGCTTCTGGTCTGTATCAGTCACGACAAGACTTTGCCCCTCACTTTAAGCCTGCACAGCCTCTTGGGAAGGGCTTTATCACCGACTTTTTGCAGGCTTAAGTAATTCCACACTATTTATTGAGCATTCCTTAGTTATGCTGAATTTGTTGTACATTGAATGCCCAATATGACTGCGCTTTTTTCCGCTATACATTTGCATGCTGCAAGTTTTGTATGTTATTTTTATATTGCCCTGCTACTAGAGATCGTAGTTTGACACCTTTAAAAAAAAAATGCTTAACAAAGCCGGTGAAGCAAGGTTGGGTTGGAGTTTCTTTTTCATATTGGAAAAAGATGCTAAAAATATATTAAGAACAATACTATCACGTATCCTTGAACTGCGAACCAGCACTCTGCCAGTTTTCATCCTGGAACGTATTTTTATGCTTGACATAGAAAGCTCTGGAAAAAAAAAGTTTTATTATAAAACTATTGACAGAACCCTAGCTGTGGAAATGTACATGGTGGGGCAAAAGAAGCATCTTAATGTGGATCACATTTTATGTCCCATAAATGTTGCAAAGAAATGCATTTTCCCTAAAAATGGGATAAAGAATCGTTATAATTTGAAACAAAGTCTGACTGACATAATTTGGTTTTATCTTTAATTTGAAAAAAAAAAAAAAAAGCAAGGATACTTCTTGAAATAATGAATTCCTCTTCTGTTCTTGGTGTTTATAAACCTGCGTCTTTCTTGAAAGCATTGTCAAAAAGTCACACGTAGAGTGTTCTGATAATAAATTGCAAATACCATAAAAGGCTGATTTCATTTCTGAATGGTGGGGTTGGTTCTGTGTGTGAGTGTGTGTGAAATTGCTATGCCTTTAGCTCGCTGCTCTGAAATATTAGCAGATGAACCCTTGGTGCGGGCTGCCAGAAATTACAGATGAAATTTTCTAGCAGCAAGAATTTTAAGTTACAAGTTTTGCACGCAACCAGTAATACAATCTAAATTGCAATGTGTTACGCACAAGAGACAAAGCCCGGATTCTTCCTTAATCAGGATACAAGTTGCACTAATTTTGTGCACACAGTGTCTCACTCCGCTTCCTGAACTGTGCTGTTCATTTATAAATGAACTCCTGATTTCTTTTCAAACAAGATCTTTTCCTGTTAAACTGGATAATGAAATATGACATTGTAAGAATGTTGTCAAGATTGCTACTTTCTAAGGAAAAATATAACCCCCCTTTTTCTTTTTTTTCAATGCTGAAAGGCAGCCAAGAGCAATGCCTGTATTTTAAGCTATTTTGGAGGTTCAGAGATGCAAGTGTTCTTGAAAAGATTCCTTCTTCCTCCTGTCTCGTCTTTTTAGTCCCCTTTTTTGGTGAAGAACGGGAGTAGAGGTTTATGTTTGTTAGGAAATAAAAGCTGTGTCATAATAAGCTCCTTGACAAGACACAAGAGCTTTACACAACTGTTCTGAGATTATTTTTTTTTTTTTCTAGTTGATTTGGAAGTTTCTGGTTTACCCACCTTGTTTTCACTTACTTCCCTGGAAGACTTCAGGCGATGCTGTGATTGGGCTAGCTAATGGCTGGCCAGGGAGCCCCAGCTGTTTGATATTTGGCACGGTGTTCTCCACATGCTCAGCGTTGGTTTATTATTAGTTGAAGCATGCATTTCCCCTCGCTGGGAGAGACGGGAGAGATGGAAGGAGTCACTGGGGGCCAAAAGCATTAACCCAGTTCTGTGCGCTGCCCTGCGCAGCTCCCAGAGTAACTTAAAAGAACCTCAGGACGATTTAACCCATCCCAGCTGGCTGCCCTTGGGCTATTTGCCAAAATCAAGGATTATTAGTCCGCACCGTTCCATTGATAATGGCTCCCGTACTGAGGCCCCGGGGAAGGAGGCCTGCAGAGCAGCTGGCTACTCTGGCATCTCTAGCTGCTGATGACCTTCCTTGTACTAAAGAGATGCCCAGATGGTGGAGAGAAGGGGTTTCTGCTCTGTAGGAGATGCAAAAGGAATGGAGATGAGCTGAAAAAGCTAGTCATAATGTTATAATTATTGTACTTGTGCTGGAAAACTTTATGGTTGTGACCCAGATGTCAAAGGATGCAGAATTGTCTGTCTAAGTCTGCTGAAAGGCTGAAATAACAGCTTTCAGCCATATGGACTACACTTATTTACCTTAGCGTGACGCACACTCCCCTGACGCTGTTTTAATGTCAAGCCTCCTCTAAATTGGTCAATGGAATAATTACTGTACTCAAACAGCGTGTAGAAGAAGGGGAATTGTTTTATTATGAAGTTAGGGGTATCCCACTTGGGATTTCTCTCCCAGCCATGAAGAGTACTCCAGTCACCACCATTGCCAGCCATTTGACCACTGAGCCTGGCTGCCTGAAACAGGCACTTCAGGGAGCCAAGAGGGCCCTTGTGCTTATACCATCAAGATCCGAAAACCGTCAGTCAGATTCATCGATGGAAAGGGAAGTTGAGACATCATCTTGAGTTGCAGTGAACAAACACATCAGGGAATTTTCAAACCCTGGAAAACTTAAGAAGGAGAAAGGCAGTTGAAGGAAGACTTAGCTAATGAAGAGATGTTTAAAAAACTCATTCTCAATACTTTTAGCTCAAGCGAAGTATTACATTCATGAACGTAACCAGCTGCAGATCAAGACAACGCTAACCTGTGGAAGCCTATAGCTTATGTTTATTTAATCTTTTCTTTATTTAATCTGTTTGAGATTGAGAACACAGGTCAGATCACAGGTGTAACAGTGGAAAGGTTAAAAAAAATCACCTGTTTCATAAGCAACGTACTCTGTTTTATCTCTAGCGCACCTTATTACTCTCCCTTCTGGCAGGTGTCTAGCCAAAAAGTGACAGTATTTCAGGTTATCCAAAGCTGCAACAGGTTATCCAAAGCTCAATTCCATGGGTATTTTTTCCATGGTTATCCAAAGCTGTTGCATGTTATTCAAAGCTCAATTCCATGCGTATTTTTGCCATTCTTCCTCTTTTGACTGTAGAAGGAATCATACATTGGATGGTATTTTCTGTCCTCTTTGTTTGTATAGCTTTTATCCCATACTCCTCAATGCAAAATGCATGCCCTTTAAGTCACTCGTGTCTGATTTTACATCCTTTGTCATCTATGTCCATGTGCAAGCTCTCTAGTCACCAGAGCTCGCTCTCTTCATCCCCATGTGGCTACCGAGTCCTCAGGCAATACCTAGCTGAGACCCCTGTGAACTCACAAATCCTTCTTTTTTGGATGGAGATATGCTGCCCGTGGCCTGAGCCTGCCATTGGCTAAGATACCTGCTTCTCTAAAGCAGCTTAGTGGTTTCTCATGGTCCTGAAGAGCTGTAGTAACACCCCGTATTTCCAGTGAGAGCTAAGCACATTGTTATGTTTTCAGTTTGCTGAGGTGCTAGATGGCTTTTAAAGCCAAAAACCTAACAAAATAGCTTTGTCATAGTGCATTGGCGTTTAATTAAGACAGCTCTTTTTATAGACACTCAGGAGCATTACTTGCTGCTATCAACTCTGGCTTCTTTTCAGATCATGTTTTATGTAGCATAGTATTTCTCAAGATAGGATTCTTGCTTAATTCTTAACCAATAAACAGTTTATTAATTCACCAAGTACCGTTTTATTACTTACTCAACAGTTAGTTAATCAAATTCAAATCCAACAGGTATCCTGCACGTGCACAGAGCATTCAAATATTGTCCTACAAGTTACTGCCGTAAACTGGATAGAGATCAAGCAGTTCTAGTCGAGGATAATACAAAATATCAAGATTTCTTACTGCATTCATTTATAGACAACAAATATTTACTACATCTGGTATACTTACCCTTCTTCCAGTGCTCTGTGGGTTAAAGATACAATGGTTTTAGGAATTTGGGCACTGCTGTTTAAATGATTTAACATGAAAGAAACTAGGAAAACAGTACCAGAAACAATAATTTAAAGTTATAGTTTAAGTTTCTCTTATGCCTGTGTCCTCAGGCTTTTAAAGGAGGGGCATGCACATAGAATAACTTGGTTAAAAGTTTGAAATATCGTCACTAAAGATTTTCCAGCTGATTTCACAGGACAACTTTCTGTCATCTCCAGTGGTGACATCCAGAGAAATACATCCCATGCAATAAAGTTCATTGGTATTTTCACCCAAAAATAAACCTGAAGGAGACGCAGAACTTCCTCTGGCATTGGAAGCCCCTGAGCTGCAGAGTGTTGGAGATTAGGAGATCATCATATAGAGGTTTCATTTCTGGATTGTCCTGAGATGTTTTGGTACTAAGCACAATTAGGGATTTGCTGTTAGGGGCAGGTTTCTGGGCTAGAAGGATCCTTCAGACTGACAGACCCCAGTTTTTCTTGTGTTTCTGTGAGAACGTGCTCATGCAGGCGATACACCTTTCTGGACTGTACAGCTTCTTTCCAGTTTCAGCAATGCTGTTATTACTCCTGTGACCCTGGAAAGGCAAGGAGAGTGTTTGTATGCATTCCACAGATTCAGGGATCCACACAGTAACTCCAGTTTAATAGCCAGCACTTCTTTCATGATTCATGAGAAAAATGAGTCCCTTTTGTTTTCATTTGGGAAATGTCCACTGGAATGTCTGAATTTCATTTTTTTCCCCATTTTCTCTGAGGTCACATTAATATCCAGAAGATGGTATTTTACTATCTTTTACACGTTGGAGGCTTTTTATGTTTCATCTGTTACAAAGGTTATATTTCAGTATTAGCCTAGCTTGGGAATTGAAATTTTTCCTATTTCTCCAACTTCTTTTCCATATTCATTTACATCTACTTAGGTGCTTATACCTTCCAATAACCTTTTTTTCTATTTGTGCCATACGAGTGCCTCTCAAATTTCTGGAATACAGTACTTTCCTACACAGCAAGCAAAGAAAATCCATTAAGAGTTCCTTGGCTGTATAATCATGTTTTATTTATTTCTTTTCTCGTCTTCTAGAGCTTTGAGGTGAAAGGTGAGGTCATTTTCAAGGAACACAGCAAAGTCTTAGTTTAGGAAGAGGCACGTTGGGCAAACAGATTGAACAGCTTCCAATGGAGGGATCTTAAAGAGGCTACTTTGTTTGGCGAAGGCAAACCTTACTGAATAGCCCACCGTGATAAGAACAAACTAGAGAAATGGAAAGAAATGCAAAACTGGAGAGGGTTGTCCCAAGAAGCATGTAATGAGTGCACAAAGACTTCTCAAAATCAAGAAAAAACAGCTGCGCGCTTTTTAGATTGTGTAAGCAATGCATTACATTGTATCTTGCATATTGGCCGGTCCCGTATTTTCACAAAAAGGCTTTGGAACTATTAACTGGGGATCAGGTGGCAGTGCGTGGAATTTGCAGTTTTGTTATTTTCTCCACAATGAACTCGTGACTGACCCCATACAAGGAACTGATTTATTGATGAGGAGATGGAAGGAGCCTGTTGTTCCTACTGCGTGGAGCGGTTCTTAAGCAGCAGGGACTTTGTGAAGGTCAGGACTCTGGACATCGTGAGGTGCTGTAAACTCATGAATCCTTCAAAATCTTGGCACAGGTCAAAACAGCCTCTGGGTAGAGCACGGACCAATGCCACAGAGAATCTGCATGATACTGTTGTCTGTTCATCTTTCCCTCTCCTTCACCTCCATCCCTTTCTTTTTATTTTTCTCTTTACCTTTTTCCTTCTTTCCTATTTTCACCTTCTCCTTTCTCCCCCTTCTGTTTTCACCTCCACAAAGTTTCCACTGCAGTGGGCTTTTACACATAGAAGAGCAACTGATTGTGGATGGAGACTAAGATTAGTCAGTATTTTCTGACTCTACCTTCTTAAACATGCATCTGTCAGCTGTGAAAAACTGACAAACCATCATCAGACTCCCTCAACATCAAGTCCTGAGTTTTCCAGCTCATTCTCAGGCTTGCCTGTCGGGTACTTCTTTGCAGAGCTCTTCTAAGGGGAAACTAAATAGATTCACCGTGGGCAGGTACTGTCTGAGACCACTTTGATGTCAAAATGGCACTGATGGCTATCCATGAGCAGAAAAAGTAATAGAAATAACATTACAGTGACACTGTAGATTTTTTTACACAGCAGCATTGACGTTGCATCTTAGGAGGAGAGCGGCATCTGTTGTGGCAACACTTTGTTGTATTATTATTATTATTATTTGCTATTCTCTGCTATCATTTGTGTTGCATTAGAAGCTCTAAACAAGATTGGGGTCCTGTTGTGCCACTTCGTGCTGCGGCAATAAAGGATGAACCAGGAGTGATTCACCCCATGATTTTCGTGTAAAAAGAGAAGGTGGTTTTCTTTAATTTAGTCTTTGTCATGTATATTGCTCTAAATACAGTGCTTGTCGTGTGATTTTGTGGGCAGGGATCAAGAGGAGGACAGATTTGCTTTTAGTGTTTTCAGCTACAGCATAGCCAGCTCTGAGGAACAGCATCTAAAGTTTCAGGGTTGTCTGCTGTAAACTATTCCTCTATTTTTCTTCAAAAAAGCAAAAGTACACTAATACAGCCCTAAGGATTTGGCAGTGATATATGTCTCATAGAAGTAATTTTCAAGTGGCATGTGTTTTGATGATGCTACAAGAGCTTTGTTTATGGAGTGGGTCTGGCAGACACTGCAGGCTTCATATAAATTATTACTTCGTTGATTATTAATGAGAAACATTCATCTGGATTCCCCCTCCACCCCGGTTTTGCCAAAATTCCCTTAGAGACTTGTTTTTTGCTACAGTCCAGGCTCTTTCACAGCATATAGCTCTCTGCTGAATGGCGTTAAGATGGATCCCCTGGCCAACTGAGAAAGCTGGAGGTCAAGGAGGCAATTTCCTGCCCCTCCTTCATTCACTCCTTTCCACTCCTCCAAATATACAAGACACACATGCACATACACATTGCCTTACTCCTGTTCCTGCAGGAGTCCTGTGCCCACGTGGTGCTTCATCGATTGGGTTCACGCAGCGCTTATTTAAGGGCATCTGCCCATGTCTTTAATACTTAGTCTTTCAAAAATTCAGGGCTAGATGAGCACCTACAAAGACATCTCTGCCCTTGCAGTTACCTTCTCAGGATTATAAAAGGGGCCCCAGTCAGAGGTTCCGTATCCATATTCCTTTGTAGCAGCTCTGCAGAGACAAAGTTCGCATGCCGAACAGATGGCAAAATATAAAAACAGAAATAAAGTCTATAATCTTGTGGATAAGGTGAATAAGGAACCACTATTGGTGATTTCTCAAGATGAAAGAACTAGAAGATGTGCCTGGAACTGCCAAATACCTTGTTTTAGCAAAGCAAAGGAAGCACATTTCCCCACTCAGTTACTACCCTCATACCATCACACTGTGAAAGCCAGAGATATAAACAGGGTCCAACAGATTCAAAATATAAGTAGGTGCACAGTAAGATTTAAGTGAAAAAGTATAAATCAAATCATGTGGAATAGGTGCCTGCTCGAAGATTGTTCAGTTGTGATCTCTACCCCTGACAATATGTAAGCACTCAATGTATACGAGCTAAAAAGAGTTTGCTCTTTATCTACCTGTTTCTTATTCTGATTCCCTGGGTATCTGCTACTGGCCACAGTCAGATGGTCCTTGCTCTGAGGGAGGATGATCTATTTTAGAAACAGAGAGGTCTAGAAGTTTAATGACATCTAAACTGGACAAGAAAATGTACTGGAAGATGCCAGTGGCTTCAACAATACTGCATTCCAAGGTCTGTCTCTTTGGGGCTTATAGTGGTTCTCCACAACTGGGCTCCTCCAGCTTGATCAACACCAAATTAAATTGGCATGCCTCCTTTGTTCCGCCTGGAGAAGAGAAGGCTCCAGGGAGACCTTATAGCAGCCTTCCAGTACCTAAAGGGGGCTACAGGAGATGGGGAGGGACTCTTTATCAGGGAGTGTAGTGATAGGACACAGGTTAATGGCCTCAAACTGAAAGAGGGGAGATGTAGATTGGATATCAGGAAGAAATTCTTGAGTGTGAGGGTGGTGAGGCACTGGAACAGGTTGCCCAGAGAAGCTGTGGATGCCCCATCCCTGGAAGTGTTCAAGGCCAGGCTGGATGGGGCTTTGAGCAGCCTGGTCTAGTGGGAGGTGTCCCTGCCCATGGCAGGGGGGTTGGAACTAGATGATCTTTAAGGTCCCTTCCAACCCGAACCATTCTGTGATTCTGTGATCAGTGATCTGGTGCACCACTTCTGTCTTCTTTTTTCCTGCACTTCCACCAAAAGCTTCCTGAAGCCCAGAAGATGGTAAAATTTGAATGACCAGAGAAAACAGTGATCCAGCCTTGATCTTTAGCTTGCAGCTGAATATTCATTCTTAATTGATGATACAGAAAAAAAGGAGACTGACATGAGGGTGAAGACACTGGCAGACTGTAGAGTTTTGAGGGAGAATTTTAGATAAAAACACAAGAAGCTTTTAGAGTAACAACGTTTTTCTTATTCTAATAAGATTCTTCCTTCATTTGAGGAAAAAAAAGTGATACTCTTTCTTGACTACTGCCGAGTAATAAGTGTGTATATATATATATATAAAAATATAAAATATATATTTGTTTTAAGGGAGGCAGACTTTTTCAGGAGAACTTAAATCTCAGCTTTTAGAAATCAACTCTATGTTCAGTCTTGAAATACTCAGCAACGATGTTCCTGAAGTACACAGTCACATCTCTAGTCTTCAGAAGCTTTTATTTTTTTTTCCACAGAAACCAAAGTTTAACGAGCATCTTACGACATTTATTACCAGCTGCTGCCTGGACTGTCCTAATCCTTGCAGTGCATGTTGGCAGGCAACTCCACTCCTGGAACCAGATCTTTTTTTGTCTTTCAGCCCTAGCGAAAAATAGACTTGTTTTTCTTAAGTGTAAAATTATCACTCTGAGGCCGTGGGGACCCTTTCAATGTTTTTTTATTTTGGTTAGCTATTTTGTGTTCACATCATTGTTCTCAGCACTCACCGTCTCTCTCTGTGTGTTCGGCCGGCAGATCTGAGCCACATGTCTGATGATGTCCATGATGGAAACCTTCCATGTGTGCAAGTAGGGGCACACAAACAAATCCATGTTTGCACACATGGGTGTTCTTATGCATCCAACAGAAATACAACTTGGCAACTGTCATCAAACACAACAGAAACAACTGGCAGTTGCAAGCAAAACAAATGACACATCCAAGGGCTAATACTGAGAGGGATTATACCCTTAGGGATGATACCCTTAAAAAATAATATTGAGCAGATATATAACTTGTGGTAAGGGCTGGTGGAAATGTGGTGGTGACTTAGCATTGGTGATGGAGTGCAATCCCCAAAAGCACAGTTGGCAGGAGCATGCATCCGTGTTATTTGTGAAGAGCAATAATGTGGCAAAAACAGAAGGTGATTCAGACAGCAACCGTTGCCAAAGAAGGAAAGGAGGACGCTTCTCCAAGATTGTGTGGCTATTTTTATGGATGACAAAGTTGCTCATGCACTCCCAAAATGGAGATTAATAAAAGCAATTGTATTACACTGCACTGTGTTAGAATATAGTTATCCTTAAAGGGATTTTATTGTTCTTGCATTTTTTTCCAGATTTGATGTAAAATGTTTTGTTCTTCCTATATTCTGTGTGAAAGAAAAAAGAGCTTTAAAAACTACTCCATGTGGTCAAGAAGATTTCTCTCCTTGCCTCTCTGACTACCAGTTCCAGATATTTGTTCTTCCAAGGTTTTCATTGTTCTCCACCATGCCAATTTCTTATTAGATGAAACAGGAATTAACTCATTTTGACAAATTTAGGCACGGTGTGGACTTGACAATATTGATGTTCAGTGTTTTTACTTTCTTGTACAAATGTGTGAATATTCAAGCCTTTTGTACAGTATCCCCAGGGACTCTAACTTGAACAACATGTGCTTTTCCATTCTTAAAGCTCTTCATCATCTCTGATTACTTTCCATGTTAATCATTTCATTTAGTAATTGTTTATTAACATTTTTCATATGTTAACTGTCTCTCTTCTGCCAAGTTGGTTTTTTTAATTCCAAGAGATCATAAACCCTTACCTAGCTGCATAAATATGTGTATAGATCCCTTTAAAAATACTGCTATGATCATCGAAAGCAAAAAATATTACTTGTTTAACTCTTCATGCGTGTAGGATATAAATTTAATGTATGTCTGTCTTTAGTGTAGCATATTCATGTCTACAATACCTTAATAATCATATATCCAAATGGATCTGTTAAAAAAAACATACGTGGGCAAGGTTGATTCCCATTTTTTGTAATCCTGCATAACCCTATCAGTATCCTTGATTCTGAAGGCCAACAAACTTACCAGTAAGCTCAAGAGGAGTTGTCTCCAGCTCTGTCTCCGGTGTCCTGGTCCTGCTCCAAATAGGCGTAATGCCAGGACGTGGAGCAGACTGCAGTGGTGGTGCTGATGGATGATCGTCCCCTGCCCCTAGACAAGAGCTATATATCCAACTTCTGTTATTGCGCCACTCGGTAGCATTAATAGAGTTAAACTTGGGATTTTTCTGGATGTGGTAAATTTATTGCCTTTACTTTCCAGTGACTTTATCAGTTCCTTTTTCTCTGCACCTCAGAGTCCAGACCAGTATTTCCTTTGGACGTCCCATCAGTTTGGGAGACAGTTGGCTGAAGACAGTTTGGCTGTCTTCATGGTTTGTCAGCAATATGCAGGTGGCATGCATCAGCTTCTCTGTAGATGCAAGTAGCACCAACCTCCTCAGAGGTCTGAACAAGATCTTCACTGTTCAGAAATCCAGCTGAATTTTCCATCACTGGTGATGCATAATACTAGTTTTTAGTATTTAGAGAATGCTTTTCATTTCTGGGATGCTCTACAAACGGTACCTGTGCATCCTCTCAGTGCTCATATGGTGTATGAAAGCATTTCATTCTCGATTTAACACATTGGGAAACTGAAGGAACTTATTCAAGAGGACAGAGAAAGTAAGCCTGGTCCTGGTTAAAAGCTGTTCATGCCTTTAGTAGTCTTGCTATTGACCTTAGCGGGGTTTGGATCAGTGCCCGCAAGATATGGAATTAGATTTCAAGAATTATTGACTGCGTCCTCTTCAATATACCTCAGCACAGTCACCTTCTGGAGGCAAGGAGTCCCAGCACACCTAGAAGAATGTTTTTGGGAGTGTTGGCCCCCAGCATTCTTCTCGTGCTCTTGTAGATTGATCCCAGTTGTAAAAGAAACTGATGACAAAGCCATGTCCTTAACAGTGGCAAAGTAACTTACAAAGTCACGTTTCTTTGGACGTAGGAGGAATTAGTGGCAAATAATTTTCCTCCACTTAAATCACAAACCTGCTTTGATTGGCATGCAAGCTAAAAGCTCTCCCTCCCAGCTCCTTCTCAAGGCCATGTTCACAGTGTTTGTGAACATGAGTTTCCTTGTTGCCATCTCCCTTAGATATCTTTGTTTTTCTCTGTGTCTGCATCACTGCCAAAGGAATATTCAGAAAACTGTACCTTACTGAAACCTGCCATCTCTTTGCCATCTCAACCTGGCATCTCTTTGGGTGAGAGCATGTCTCTGTGTTTTGAGTAGAGTCTGCTGTTGTTTCAGTTCCCTACTCTTGTAGAGGAGCTGAAACATATCTAGTAGTTGTCTTAAAGAGACAACAGCAATGGTTAAATACAACTTATGGTAGCAGTCACCAGATGATGATGTTTTTCCTTGGCTGTCACATGGGACCTTAAAGATGCATGCAGGACAGGGAGAACCTGGCCTTCTCTCTGTCTTCTTGTACATTTCCACCCGCTCCATCTTTGCCTCAGAATGCTGTGGGTCTGCTATGGATATTGGATTTGATATGAGGTTTCCTATCTGGCTAGCACTGTAGCTGATCCTCCATTTGTCCAGAGGGATGGACGAGATGCCTTCCTCAACGTCTTTCCAGTGCCAGTTTTCCCTGATCCTAGGAGAGGACCGATATGACAGCGTGCATTGAGTGCTGTTGTGGTGCTCCCCGTTGCATCCCGTGGAGCTCCGCGGGCCACTTTAGCATCGAGGAGTAATGATGGACTTCCACCCGCAGGAGGGGAGTGCGGCGCAGGATGGCCTGCTGTGACTGTCAGAAGCCTGACTTTTAAAAATGAGATCAAGCAAATTAGCATAGCCCGAGGACTTCTTTGAATTGTATGTTGCCCTTTCACCTCTGACTTTATCTCCCAGCATTCACTAACCATGAATATTTAATACGGCCACCACTGCATCCCATAGAATGAATGACAGGCTCCGAGTTTCAAAGCTTAATCTGAAAAGTAATGCATATACATCGATACTGGGAAAAAAAAAGCATCACACCCAGAGCAAATCCTTTTTCATAAGCCCACTTATTAAAAAAAAAAGTAATGTAATATCATGAGTTTTCATTAATACTAGTCTTCAATAAGCCTAAAGCAAATCCTTGCTTGCTGTGCACTTGCTACGCTTGATGTACAGAACTGCCTGAAAGTGATGAAGGCTCACAGCCAGTGCGTGGAGAGCAGGGAGCGTGCGGCCGAGACAGATACAAGCTCTACTGGAGTAGAGGTTCTCAATCCTCTGTTGTCTTCCCTGGAGAAGATGATTATGGATGTTTCACAGGAATCGTAATGCTAATTTTCAGCCCCCACAGAGTGCTTTACACCTGCAGAGTGCTATAAAAATGTGAGCTAATCCTCAGCCGTTAAGTGAGTATTCATCTACCTCTTTTGGAGATGCAGAAATTAGGATACATAAAGGTCAGCGGGCTAACCCAGGGTCACATAGCTTCCCAGCAGCAGGTTTAGGATGAAGAAACAGGCCTCTCTTGTCACATTCCGTTGATCATGCTGTCTTGTAGCAAATGTAGCTCAAATTTCCTAAAAATACCTATATATCGATATATAAAATCCTAGAGAAGGAGTTGTTTCCCTCTTTACTTCTTCAAAATAAACAAGCTCCCGAGCTACCAAACCCTGCGTTTACATGTATCATTAAATACTTTCCAGTTGCTAGCCAGAAAACTCAGCAGAAAACCTGTAGAACACCAAAGTAACTCTCTTCTTTTAAATAATTGATGATGCCAAATAGCAGCAGTGTTATGCCAACAAAGAGATCGGTCTCTCAAAATATTTTATTCATTATGCCTCAAGAAACCCAAAGCCTTGTTTTTAACGAAAGCAAATTTCTGAAGTTGGCTCTCAGTTCATCTGAAACATCTGCTTATTACAATTCTTGGTGTTACAGCACTGGTGCTCCCCAGTAAATCTTTCAGCTTTAAATAATACGTATGGAAGTCTTGGCAAAGAGATCGGGAAGGAGAAAGAGGAACGTTTGCCAAACGTGCATTTTACTTTATGGGGCTGTAGTGGTATATTTTAATAATACATGGGTTGAAGAGAATCTACTAATCCGATTAAATAAGAGGACAAGAAGGAATTAATTCCAATGTTCAAAAAGATCCCATTCTAAACAGCTGAAACTTTATATTCCAGGGTAAAAGGGTTAGAAGTCTTGGCTAACTATGCTCCTATAAAACAGCCAGAAATGGATCTTTCTCTGTAGTGTTCGTAAATCAAGGTCACTTATGCGAGGCGGCTATGTTGTGATAAATCTGTCTGACAATTAGATGGAGAGGGCATATCGATGTTAAATTATATTCTTTGTGCACCCTGGTCAGAAGGCAACGTAAACACCGCAGTAGCATTATGAAACAGAAAATTGCATTGCAGATAATAACAGATATTCATGGTGCATGGCTTTAATGTGCTGTGTTTTTTACTCAGTCGTATTAATATTTTAAATTATGTAACATTCCCTTCTTTATGCATAGTTTCTTTTTTCTTCACTGAAAATGCACCTCCCTCTCCCTCTCTCCTCCCTGTTTCTCTCCCTTTTCCATTTTTCCTTTTCCCTTCTCCTTTTTTTAACAGTGATGCTTGGGAAAAAAAAAAAAAAAAGCCTAAAGCGAAACTGTCTGTGCAAGAAAATAGTAACAAGTGGTTTCAAGATTTATAAGCCAGGATTTTATGTTATATATTTTCAGATTCAATCTGTGTACCAGGCTTTGATCCAAGCCTTAGCATGATGACTGGAATCACTCCGATTAACCCAATGATACCAGGCATGGGGTTAGTGCCGCCACCACCACCAACAGATGTGCCTGTAGTCAAAGAAATAATTCACTGCAAAAGCTGCACGCTCTTCCCTCCAAACCCAAGTAAGTGGATCTGATGAAAGAACGTTATTTTCCTAAATATATAAGAACGTTATTTTCCTAAATATATTGCATGAATTTTTCTTTTTAATCTAATAAAAATTATGGGGTTTAAGTAGAGCATAGGCAAGTATGGTGTTTCCCTCTAAGGTCTACTCTGTGTGTAAAGCGTGGTATGGTATCAGAGCATGCTTATTCATCTCTGTAAGGTCACGTAAAAAAACCTATGCAGTTTGTACAAAAAAGAAGAACAATTACTTAAACAAAGCTAACAGAGCCTGAAGACCTACAGTGCTCATAATAGAAATCTGTCTTTCCTTTAGATGTCACAAAATGCAACCATTATACGGTGCTGATCATCTCTAGCTCCCCTTCAGGTGCCCACAGTTAGATGGGACCAATCTGGCCTTGTGCCCCTGAGCACAGCACCTACCACCCAAACGCTGACTAGCTCTGGTCCCCGCCTGGGGGGGATGGAGGGAAGGGAGGACTATGGCTCCTCTCTTGCCATTTTTTGGGGGGCAGCATGCGGGTAAGCTGTTTCTCCTCTTTGAGAGCCAGCACCAGGCTTCCTTCCTCCCTTCCTGGGACCTTGTGCAAATAGAAGACTCTTCCCATTGAGCCAGCAGCTCAGGCACGAGGCCTGATTTTGTGTATGGGGTAGCCCCAAGAGTTTAGTTGCAGAGCCATCAGACCAGGAGCTTTCACTATCACTGTGAAGGCAAAAGAGAAAATTAAGCAAATAGTCTGGTGCTCTGGATTTGCCGTGTACCCAGATCATGATTTAATCAAACTGGCTGTGTGTGTGAATAAGTATATATATATATGTGTATATATATATATATGTATATTTTAAGGTTGTAACCCCATTTACTGTGTTAAAGGGCCAAAAACCAAAGTTGTATCAGTCAGATTCCTTCTGAGAGAATTACTTTTAGAGGAATGCTCTAGTAGTCTACATATAAACAAGGTGAAGTGTTATCACAGGGTATATTTTTTATATAGCCTTCAAAAATTTCATAGTTTTCTGATTTAAGTGTGTATATATTTTATATATATACTTATATATATACACATATACATAAAACCAACATTTCTAGCCACTCCACCTCATGAGCACTTGTAAACAGCGAGGTTATCCTTCCCGTGTGCCAGCGTCCGCTCCATTATCTGGCAACAAGACAAAACAGATAACCGGCAGAGTGTTTTCATCATGCTGTCGCTTCGTGGTGTTTCCCACTTTGTTTTTCTGTTTCCTGTGCTCTTGTACTCCGAGACAGAAATGAAAATATGCTAAGACCAGGGAAAGGTGTCCGTCCAGCCCAAGCGCCCGGTGTGCACGCAGCGTGGGCTGGCTTGCAGAGGGCTCACGCGCTTGGCGAGTGTGCCGAGTGATGGGCATGAGCCAGAGATGGTGAAGTTCAGGCTTTGAATGTACTGCAGGAGTGCTTTAGATCTGTGCTGGGGGTCAAATCAGTTGCAGAAGCTTCCCTGCTTTGAAATAAAATATTTTCTTTTCTTTTTTTTGTTTGTGTGACCGTGCAGGGAAACGAAAGATCCTTTTAGATCTTACCGCCTGTCCTGGAGAACAACTCGCAGTGACAGGAATTAATCTCTGAAACGCCACCTAAACTTGAAAAGGTTTAGATTCAAGTAATCAATTTTGGACAATCTCTGCAATATTCAATTATTTTGCTTCTCCCTCTCTCCCGCCTCCACTCTATGTCAGATAACTGTTGCTGCCCAGAACTGATTAGGGGAATGAATAGAGCCAATGGATCAAAAGACAAATTCTGTATTCCAATGTGATTTCTGTTTTGTCTTAGATCTTCCACCACCTTCAACAAGAGAGAGACCTCCTGGGTGTAAAACAGTGTTTGTTGGAGGATTACCAGAAAACGCAACGGAGGAAATTATTCAGGAAGTCTTTGAGCAGTGTGGAGATATAACAGCAATTCGGAAAAGCAAGAAGAATTTTTGTCACATTCGTTTTGCAGAGGAGTTCATGGTTGATAAAGCCATTTACCTTTCTGGTACTTCACATTCTTTAATGGATTTTCCTTGCTTCTCATTTGTATTTTGTGATGCTAATGTTTGCTTATTTTCCTAGCTTTTATCTCAGCAAGTCTTTCTTGAGCTCAGTGGCTGTAGCTTGGAGGGGCAAGGGGCAATTCTGTACTTCTCTGCATCTGCCAAGACTTGTGCATGGTTTTGTATGTTGCTTACCCGGGAGCAATTTCCTGCCACACCACAACAATGCAACAGATCCTGAAATTCACTGCAGAACAATCTTGTTTTCGATTTACACAGGTTTATATAGTTTTGCTCACAGGTTGTGGAAAGAGGAGGGCACTAGGCCAGGAGCGCCGCTGTTTTCCAGTGCCAATTTCTCTGATAGGCTGGCAATTTCATTGGCATATTTTTATAGATTTGCAGTGCAGTCTGAATAAAGTCTGCCTTTATGCGTGCATGTATTCAGCTACCGCATGGGTTTGATTCTGAGACCCATCTGTAGGCTACGTCTGTTGCCTCCCAGGACAGCGAGTGCCACAGAAACTCAGGTGTAAAATTTCAGAATCTCTTTTATTTTCCAACAAAGGAACAGACAAAAACCCCACACCTCTAACTCACAGGGAAAAAAGAAAAGAAAAAAAAATAAAAGAAGAGAAAAGATTAAAAACAATTCTGCTTTCATGTGTCAGGCTTCCAGTGACTGTCAGTGCCCTCTTAAGGTTACAGGTTCCTTCATATGAGGATTGACTTCCTAACTGAGCCCTTCCTCACCTTTCTGAGCTGGATCCCATCCCCTGTATCTATGTGTCTTCACAGGCTGGTTCGTCTCTCCTTCAGGGTCCTGGGGAGACCTACAAGTGTTATTTTGCCCCACAAGTGTAGTGTAGCACTTTCACCCCACGTGCAAGGTATTCTTAAATAAACAAGGACCAGGGACTGCTCCTTCGCCAAGACAAGCTGACACAGACTGGCTTCCAGCCACCCACCCTGTGTAGGGTGACCTCGAAGGGACTCACTGGGACCATCCGAAATGGAGCCTGACCCAATGCAACCATCCAAAATGGAGCCCGGGAGGCAGCTAACAATTAAGGGTACCTAATTTGAGCTCCCACCCTGACCACCTTCTCTTTAGCAGTAAAGACATAACCTCAATGTCCTGAAGTGTCCATAGGAAGCTCACACAGCTAGAACCAAGTGGTCTCTCAAATCACCATTAACTATGTATTAAAATGAAAGAAAGAAAAGAAAACATCTGAACTTTTACAATATGTGGTCAGGAAAAACCTAACTCACTCCTTTGTTTCACAAAGGTTTTTGCCTTTGGGTTTCTGGTGTTTTTTGTTTTGGTTTTTTTTTCCTAACTTGGCTGCTTGCTTTAAATATCTATTTGAAGAGCTACAGAAAAGTGTGAGTTTTATGAGGTCTACATAAAGATTTCTTTGAAATACTGCTGTATTTTCATGTTTCTTCCAGATCCCTATTCCACCCAGGAATAGAGAATTCACTTCATTTCTTCTTCCCTCCTCATCCTCTCTTCCCAGTTTCCATCCTTCCTGTTTGTTTATTTATTCATTCACTTTACTTCCATAACGCTGGCGCTCACTGGGACAGATTAGCAGGCATCGCAATAGTAAGAAGCAGTAGGACATTTCCCAGCTTCCAGCTTCTGTCTAGGTGGGCCCCATCTACACAAGTAACGGAGCAGAGGAGGGGCACACCAGATTCAGTCGGAGCTGGGATTAATGTATATGATAAACAAAACAAAACAAGTGGCAAGAAATAGAGCAAAGAAAACCTTATAAACGTGCAGGCTGTCACCCTGGGCCAGAGCCAGTGCCCCTCTACCTCAGTTTCCTGCTTCTTGGCAGTTGACTGCACCCTTTGCTTCACTCCAAGTCAAGTTTTGTTTTAATTTTATATGCCTTAAATCCTGGAGGACTAGATTTGATGATTAGAGGTAGGAAATTCCCTCTGCTGCTGTGTGTCCTCCTTCATAATGCATGAGGGTGTGCATTCAGAATAAGGGGAACGAGTAGAGGTGAAGGTGGCAGATTCCCTTCCTCATTCTTCATCATCCTGAATTTTCTGCCAGTTTATTTCCAAGTTCCTGATCCATCCTTCCTTCCATTTCCTTTCGTCACAGTCACACTGCTGTCTACGCTTCCTCTTACCGTATGCTCCGCAGCCTGCCTCCCCATCTGTCTTTTTCCTCCACACCTTTTCTTTCTTCTAAAGTGCTGTACTTAGTGTCTCTGACCAGATCAGGGAAAGACAGAGAGGAGGAAAAACAGGGATACACTGCAGCCAAGTTTCACTTAAGAGTCATAGAATCATAGAACGTGTTGGGTTGGAAGGGACCTTTAAAGGTCATCTAGGCCAACCCCCCTGCAGTAAGCAGGGACATCTTCAACTACATCAGGTTGCTCAGAGCCTCATCAAGCCTGGCCTTGAATGTCTCCAGGGATGGGGCCTCCACCACCTCTCTGGGCAACCTGTGCCAGTGTCTCACCACCCTCATTGGAAAGAACTTCTCCCTAATGTCTAATCTAAACCTACCCCGCTCTAGTTTAAAACCATTGCCCCTCGTCCTATCGCTACACGCCCTTGCAAACAGCCCCTCCCCAGCTTTCCTGTAGGCCCCCTTCAGGTACTGGAAGGCCACTATAAGGTCTCCCCAGAGCCTTCTCTTCTTCAGACTGAACAACCCCAACTCTCTCAGCCTGTCTTCATAGGAGAGGTGCTCCAGCCCTCAGATCATCTTCATGGCCCTCCTCTGGACCTGCTCCAACAGGTCCATGTCCTTCTTGTGCTGGGGGCTCCAGAGCTGGACACAGTACTCCAGGTGGGGTCTCATGAGAGCAGAGTAGAGGGGGAGAATCACCTCTCTGGATCTGCTGGCCACGGTTCTTTTGATGCAGCCCAGGATGCCATTGGCATTCTGGGCTGCAAGCACACATTGTAGGCTCATGTCCAGCTTTTCATCCATGAGTACCCCCAAGTCCTTTTTCGCAGGGCTGCTCTCTATCACATCATCCCCCAGCCTGTATTGATAACGAGGATTGTCCCGACCACCAGCGCTCAACTCTGCAGATGAAACAGGGAGCACTGACTGTCCCCCACCACCGTAGAGCAGGGAGGTCTGGCAATGGGCAGGGGCATGTTTTATTTGTAGTGAAATAATTGGGGCTTTTTAACCAGTCTTTATTCCATTCTCAAACATAGTGCATTCTGAAACGGTGGGGATAAAGCATATTGTTAAGGCATTTTCTTTTCTCTAAAAGAGACAAAAAAGACATACAAACAGAATTTGTGGTTAATATTGTATGCATGTTATATTAGGGCAAAGTCATGCCTTTGATATCTGTAATATAATGGTAATTTTGTCTACCTAATCAGTTTTATCTGTCTCTCCCATCTAATCTCATCAAACTTTGTATTTATCCCACGCTTATCATGAGAATAGTGCAAGTGATTACAAAATCCATCAAGTAGCTTAATCACTGATTTTTTTTCCTTTCTATTCCCAAGTAAACATGTATGAAAAGGAGACTGGGAGGTGGATAGAAGACTACGATAAAAAAGTTGACTTGAGGAAGGGCGGTTTTCATTTAGCCCTGAAAGTTACATATTGATCTCCCGAGGAAAAGGCTTTCTAAAATCAACATACCAGCCCACAAGAAAGCTCTTTCTCCAAATTGTGTGTGCTTTACTCTTGTGGCTGACAATTCAGTAACTCCTGCAAATATTGATGGCCCCAGACTTGAAAATATGGGACAAACAGGTGGCTTGAGACAGACCTGTTTATACCCCAAAAGCCTGTGTATACACTTTTCCTGTCCTGATAATTTCCCCTGTGGGTTTCCATGTAGTGCCCTGTACTGGTTTTATTTTATGTTCTCGCTGATCAACATCTGATCTGGATCCCCAGTTAGAGAGCAGCTATTGGCCGGTCCCCAATATAGCAACACTCAAAGGTAAGTCAACCCACAGAGTTTTGACTAGACCTGTGATATGGAAATACTGTGTTTGATTTTTGTTTAGCACCCTCATTAATTTTTCCTGTTGCTGCTGCTTTCAAGCGAGGATCTTGGCAAGCTCCCAAAGTCTTTTCCTCTGCCATTGTGTGTGGAACTGAAATTAAAAATGACAAGCCAGGCACGCAGTTAGTGCTAGCTGCAGTCCTGAGCAAAGAGATGGGGAGAAGGGTCTGTGAGGGCAATCCATTGCCCATGCATGAAGGGAAGGCAATGGCAGGTGGTTCTCTCATACATCCCAATACCCTCGAACATCAATAAGGAGACGCGGTACTGGAAAAGAGCGAGCCTCCCAGCTGCCCCGTGGCTCAGAGCTGCCATCCCAGGTGGGTGCCTGAGGATCCCATACACAAAATAGGACCTGCCAGTTGCGCACCCCTTGCTAAGCAGCATCTTGCTGGCCATCATCCTGTCAAGGAGTCTGTTCTCCGTTGGCCGGGCCAATGGTCCTGTAGTGTCCGCAAATCCTGATTTAGGAAGGTGC
This sequence comes from Larus michahellis, assembly GCF_964199755.1. NCBI lineage: Eukaryota > Metazoa > Chordata > Aves > Charadriiformes > Laridae > Larus > Larus michahellis. The sequence goes on along the minus strand of NC_133896.1, from coordinate 189,332,288 downwards.
AAGAAGCCATGCCAAAGGCGTTTGTGGTTTTTCTTAAGGGAAAGATGCCAAGCCCTGAGCAGCCTGGTCTGACTTTGAAGTTCACTCTGCTCTGAGAGGGTTTTTGGACTAGATGACATCCAAGGTCCCTTCCAATCCAGGTTATTCTAATTTTCTCTGCTGGTGGTAACCACCTGGCTGACTGACCACCTTCAGTCTTAAGAGTTAAACAAGCAGTCAGATTTTTTGGTGTAATTCGTGGGCAATTTGAAAATTCTCAAATTAATTTGGAGGCACTTAAACTGGTTACCTAAAAGGAACCATTTGCCCAGTGCTACGCAGGGTACTGGTTTTTGAACTGCAGTTTACGCTGTTCAGTGGGGTTTATTTTCCATTATTCCCGTTTACTTCAAAAATGAGGACCACTTTAATAAAGCTCAGCTTTGCCGGTGTGCACACGACCTGTAGATGCACGGTCCTTTTCATTAGTTCTTTATTCAGATTAAGTGGGGCTGGGAGGTCTTACCAGTGCCGTGTTTCTTGCTGCCCAGTGTGTGTCTGCCAACGGAGGCGAAAGACGGGGGAGAGGAAGAGAGGCTGTGTCTTCCTGGAAAGTACAGCCCAGCTGGGAGATCTAATTTTAGGTTCACGAGACCTGGCACCTTGGCAGTGTCCTTTCACGTTGCTGATAGTGCTGTTTTGGCACAGAGCAATCGCTACGTGAGGAATGCAGCTGGCAAGTCGAACTTGGCGGGGTGGGGGGTGGTTAACATTGGTCACGGTTATCAGGGTAGCCGCACCACTGACCCCTTTTGGCCTACACCTCGGTGGATAAAACCACGTAATTACCCCCTCGTTAGTTCAGGGCCCAGCTCTGAAAGGTCATCCACACTCTTCTTCTGTTATGTCTCGCTGAATATGGTGTGTCCGTAACTCTGCCTTTCAACACCTTGTGACTAGAGCTACATATATGATCACAAACAGCCTTCTGTGGAAAAAAAAAAGTAGTGTTTACTCCTCTGAGCAAGAGATAGCAGAGCAAAATAAAGGGGGCTTTAAAATAAGAATCCCTTCATTTGCCTCTCTTGCAATATTCAGTTCAGCTTCACCCCAAGCTTGTGAACCTTGGAGACCAGATTTGCTAGGTTTCGTGGAAGTGTTTGATGTCTTCTGGCTTTGAAGGACCTCTGAAACACTTAGCTCGAGTTCGTCATCTGGGTTTGGGCTCCTTGTTGAAAAACGAAAGTCACACTTCTTCCTCACTGACAGGCTACTTAGCTGAGCTCTACAAGATGTTTGAAAACAAAATGTCAAATCAAAAGGCACCCAGATGGTTGTTTGGGTTTTGTTTGTTTGTTGGGTTTTTTTTAAGGAGCAGTACGTATATGGATATTCGATGTCTTTGAAGCTGTTGCCTCATACGTGCCATAGTGCAGACAGACCCTTGTATTCATACAGCAGGATGTTTTTCCAGCAGTAAAACAAGCAGACTATGCCTAAATGCGCATTTTTGCAAAGATGTTCCTAATCGACTACATGAGTCTTAGCTTTGCTGCCCCTGGAGAGAGTTCAAAAGTGAGTTTTAACCATGGTGGTGAGGTGCTGAAGCTCTTCCAAACACAGGCAAGCCATGAGACTGGAAAGTAGGTTCTCTTGGATTGCAAGCACCATTTTTCCTGCCATTTTGAACGGGAGTTTCCACGCAGCGGTTGTGGCAGCGTGTGTTTCTCAAGAGCCTCCTATGTTCCAGCTCAGCACAGAGTTCGTCTCCGCAGCATCCCGTGACTTGAGAAGTCTCTGCTGGGCTGCTCTGCTCCTGAGGCTACTGCAGTGGGTTGGCATGGAGAAATTGGAGATAGCCCTGTGCAGGCTGATTGATTTTACCTGCATCTGAAGGCTCTGTTTGCAGCTTTCTACATGGTGCTTTCTCACACTTCCTCCGAATCAGCATTTTAAAAGTTGGAGAAACGGGTCTGCGAGTATCTGTCAGCCTTGGAAATAAAACTTGCAAAAAGATAGGTGCCCAGCATATGTTCTTCCACAGCATGGTCACGAAAAGCTCCTTTTATAGCTTTGGCATGATGTGTTTGTCCTCTGACAGCACTCAAGGGTTTTAGCTCAGAGCAGGGCCCTGTTGTACTGCTGTGTAGCCCTGAACTTAAAGCTTTTGCATTTTGCTAGCTTTAGCATACGATACATTGACCAAATTACGAAGAACATCGCTAAAGGTGAGGCACAACAGGTTGCGTTATTTGTTCTGAAAGAGATCTTGCAAATGTCTAACAAATCCATCCGCGCTCTTAAAATTACTTTAAAGAATGCTGAACCCAATTCGTTTATAGGCGGTTTATATTTGCTGACGGATTATTTGCAGTGGGGAACTGGGAAACAGTGTTTGCAATTGTAAAGACTCAAAATTGGACATCTAGCATCAGTGCAGTTATGACACCACCCTCTTTGTGGCACAGGAGTTTGTGTAGCACAATTTTCTCATTCACCTGTAGTCATGATTTTTATAAAATTCAGCCTTTCCCCATACTTTCAATTCCTTTGGCGGGCTGGAGAAAAGCACTAAACTGTATAAGATCTCAACAGGATCAGGGGAAGAAGGATTCTACGTTCAGACCAAAACCAGATCCTTCTTTAGTAAGGAAAAAAGACGACGGAGGGGGGATCTTATCAACACTTATAAATACTTAAAGAGTGGGTGTCAGAAGGATGGGGCCAGGCTCTTTTCAGTGGTGCCCAGCGACAGGACAAGAGGTAACAGGCACAAACTTGAGCATAGGAAGTTCCACCTAAACATGAGGAGGAACTTCTTGACTTTGAGGGTGGCAGAGCACTGGAGAAGGCTGCCCAGAGAGGTGGTGGAGTCTCCGTCTCTGGAGACATTCCAAACCCGCCTGGACACGTTCCTGTGCAACCTGCTCTAGGTGACCCTGCTCTGGCAGGGGGGTTGGACCAGATGATCTCCAGAGGTCCCTTCCAACCCTATGGTTCTATGATTCTATGATTCTACGATTCTGGTAGTTGTTTATTCTTTAGCTGGCCTTTGCACTTATAAAGGTTGGGAGTATCAAGTAGAAAAAATTACATATTTTGGGACACCTCTAAACAGGAATGTAGATTCTGTACCTTTGGGTCGTCGACTTTTCAGCTCATCTACTATGTTGATAGGCGATGCAGAAAAATTGTGAGGAAAAATGCGTGGATGAATGTTTATCTTCCTGTGAAAACACAATGGTCAATAGATCCTGCGTAGATATGTCGGAATCTGTTAATGTGCATTTTTACTTAGCTGGCACTTGAGGGGGGGAGGAGGGAAGAAGAAAAAAAAAAAGGCAAAGAAGTCCTGCAACAGTTAGTTCTGCTTGTTGATTTCAGGTTACCGCATGAGATTAGGATCTAGCACAGACAAAAAGGATTCAGGTCGCCTTCATGTTGATTTTGCTCAGGCAAGAGATGACTTTTATGAATGGGAATGCAAACAAAGAATGCTGGCCAGAGAAGAACGCCACAGACGCAAAATGGAAGAAGACAGACTGCGCCCTCCTTCTCCTCCGGCAATAATGCATTATTCTGAACACGAAGCTGCTTTGCTGGCTGAAAAATTGAAAGGTAAGCAGCATTTGATACTTTTCAGTGTATTATTTCTCCAGAGCAGGAGAGCCATCCAGAAGTCAGAGCAGGGCAGGCGATTTCTCGCCGCCGTATTTCATTACGTGCCCTGTTAGCTTTCCCCCATTAGTCTGGCATTTCTATGCCAATGGGAATGATACTCACCCACCTGCTAGAAATGTATGACATCTGTCCATCTACCCGTGCTTTAACAGCTTCAGAATACTACAGTGGGGTTTTTTTTCTGCTCAGTTGCTGTCATCATCTACCTTGGAAATGTTCTCATAATAAGACAACCTGTTACAAACACCCTTCCTATTGAAGGCCTGATTCCTAAAATGTCTTTCTTTCTTGACTGATACGTTACTACATTACGTGCATGTGACTGTCCCAATTCCTGGCATTTAAATGGCCCTCACGAGCTGCATTCTAACGCACCCCTCAGATGCAGGGGTACAACCTATCTCTGACACACACCATCCATTCTTTCATTCCCTCTTTAGGGTTAGAATTATTTGTGCAAGATAGCGTCTTGTTTAGGTATGTGCTTGCTTGCTTGTTTGCTTTTTTCTAGGGACACTTACTGAGATAACATTTTTCAAGGGTGCAGCTCGAGGATTCCTGTCTTTAATAGTTAACGTAGAAAGGAAGAAGCAAAGAAATACATTTAAAAATTAAATTTTTTTCTTTGCGTCTTACTTTCTATGTTAAGATCAAGCAAACAACTGCTCGCGCCCCAGAGAGCGGCATTTGTTGTCATTAAGTGTTTAGCAGTTGTGTTTGGCATTCTTTCCCCACGTGGTGGCCAGGCACGTTACTTCACTGTGTGCCAGGTCACAAGAAAGTGTGAGTCGTGCCACTGTTTCAGAATTATCCAGATTAGACGTAGGCTATCTAGCTGTCAACACACTGGCCTCTGCTCTAACTACGAAACATGTTTGGGAAGCCGAAGAAGGACAGTGCAGTGTTGCATCCTTGGAGCATGGAGCAGAGATGCACCCTACTGTCTCTCTGAGTACTGCATTGGTCGCTGTTAGTTCTCACTCTTCCCTCCGTCTGCTGTTAGTTTGGCTGACGGATGTTCTCACCACATACTATTAAAAAATTCATTAAGTAACTGGGAGATTGGTAAAGTAACCCAGATGGATTGATAGATCAGGAGAAAAGGAGGAAAGAGGCCCAAATATAAAAATCTTTAATTCTTACCTAACTTCCAGTCCAGCTCCTCTAGAGGTTACACAATACAATACAGTACAATACAATACAATACAGAGATTTAGATTTGTCTATTCCCAGAATCTGTTTTCAGTTGAATATTTTAGGAGTTAATCCTTTATAGGGAAGTTCTTCTTTATGTAGCAAGGCCTAGAGGTTTCCTGAACTAAGCCAGAAAATGCAAGAAGTCTGAACAATTTCTTCCGTATGGCTAGCCATCGCTTGGAGCAACCGAATGTGGGGTTTTTGCAAGATGTTTAAGATGTCTATATTTAGAAGGGTTTTTCTTTTCATTCTACAAAGTTTCCGTACTTAATTAAAACTTATTCCAAGCATTTAGATCTTTGGTTCTCCTGAGGGATATTTGGCCAGAGCTTGGCACATATGCACAAATTTAATATAGAAATATTTTGAGCACGATATAGACCAACACCACGCACATAATTATTTTTCCGGAAATAAAAAAAAAATTAAAAAAAAAAAAAACTTTCAGAAACATATGGAATTAAATATAGTAAATTAAGAAACCAAAATTATGATTATTTTTATTGGTTAAGAAATCATTAAAATCCAGCAAAAGACCATATTGCAATTTTTAAAACTTTGCTAATTAGCCGTTGCCTTCCAGCCAGATTAACGGCACCAGCCCTGGGTCTGTGTAGATTGTTGGGGATGGAGAATGCAAAGAAGCCCCCTCTCTTCTCGCTGGTCTTGAGTTGTCTCCTGTGCTAGGTACTCTAGAAAGCAGAGGTGGGGTTCAATCGTTACGCTGGTCTGCTTTAGCTTTCCTATGGCATTATAGCCGGTATCTATAAGGCAGTGGGGCAGAACATGATGGCCTCCCTTGGGCAACGTGGATTCACCACATGAGCCCATTGTGACATCCTAAAAACAGAAGTAAAGCAACACTAAAGAAACTTCTTGAACTCTGGCAAAGGGCAGTTCATGTCATCATACATTCACAATTTAAATGTGGACTTCAGTGAAGCTTACAGGATACGTATATATGTATGTGTACACACACACCCCCATACACACACACACACACACACACACACATATATATAAAACTTGGGGTCAAAATCACAGGTCTCTGGGTATCACCAGATTCACATTGCTGCAAAAGCCTGGACAATTCATCCTAAAGAAAAGAAGGATGGAAATATATCTGCTCTTGGCGGGATTTACCCAGAAAGATTGGGTTTTCAGCAGATGCTTTGCAGTTGTTTTCTTAAGGAAAGTCATGACCTCCCCATGGTACCCACTTCAAAAGACTCCTGAGCTCTGTTGCCAGCTCATGAGACAGAGCTGCAGGTGCCCAGCATGAAGGTTTCAGCTCCTGCAAAGCCTCCAGAACTTCACTGAGCAACGCTAGCTGAAAAGCAAGCCAAAATAGCTAAACATCTGTCATCCCAAGATACTGCTTTGCAATCACAGATGTAGACAACTTGGTCTGAATCCAAGCAACTTTTGTTGTCAAAATAACCTTGGAAATTCTTGACAGCAAGGAAATCTGATGGTGAGCAGAGACGAACTAGACTCATCAGCCTGTTGTGGTCTAGATATTTGTTGAGTCTATAACAGAGGTGACAATATCTTTCTTCACCTTCTGCAAACTGCAGCGTAAGACTTAAAGAAATCATTGTTTTTGTGTGCCAGACTTGGTTGGAAACTGTTGCCACAGTGTTGTCAGCATATTCCTAATCCTCTCCCGTGCTGAAGTCACCTGGTAGAGCAGTAACTGCAGTAGAGGAGTGTGGGTGAGAGGGTATAGAGGGATCTTTTAAGCCAGTTGGGAACAAAAGTTCATTATAAAATTTCAGCCAGGTTGTCTCTACTGGTTTGGAGCTTCATAGAAAAGAATAACTGGTTTCTCAAAGTGCACTGCCTGGTGACTGGGGCTGGGGCCTCTCTGCATATGACGCATTCCATACCTGCAAAAGCATGAGGGTTTATGACGTGCTCTCCATTCCCTGCCCTCTGTGGGCTATCCCAAATCCCTTCATATCTGCAAAGAACTTGGTTTGAACGCTTGATTTATGCAGAAATAAGGGAAACCCATCAAACTCTGGACCAGTGCAATTTTTCACCACTTTCCATTTTCAGACTGTGGCAGACAGTGCTGGTTTATGGGTATCTTCCTTTTCCTTTTCCTTTTCCTTTTCCTTTTCCTTTTCCTTTTCCTTTTCCTTTTCCTTTTCCTTTTCCTTTTCCTTTTCCTTTTCCTTTTCCTTTTCCTTTTCCTTTTTCCTTTTTCCTTTTTCCTTCTCTTTCCCTTTCCCTTTTCCCTTTTTCCTTTTTTCTCTCCATTAAGGACTTCAGGGTCCTGTAAATGAAATTCTTCATAACTTTTTCCTTGCTGGCAGTATGGATAGTTTTTTCTGCACCTTTCTTGTTGTTAGCCAAGAGCGTGTTCACTTTTCTCTAAGCGCTTGTGACGTTGTTCCTCTCCCTGTGCACCTATTGTGCTTTGTTATTGCCACTTTTCACTCCCTGGCCGTGGCGTATTGCCAGTATCTTGGGTGTAGGTCTCATGGATTTGAGCCTTGTAGCTCTAAAAATATAGGCTCACACTACTAAATCTCATTGATTAAACGTTTTTTGGGCTGCTTGATGTTGATAATTTGCTCGTGATGTTCTCTGCTGGTCACAGCCAGAGCCAAAAAGAGGAAAAGCCAAGGAGATGATAGTTCATAAAAGAGGAGATTTCCTGCATTGGAAAGATGACTTGTCACAAAATATTTGATTTAAATTTCTTTCATGCACTCCCATGAGAGAGTCCCACTTTTCACGAGTCCAGCACGTAAAAGGCAGAAAAGACCTGAGCCTGGATTATCAGAATGAAACGAGCTGCAGCTTTCAAACTCGATGGGTAACTTGGGGAAGAACATGAGCTCCTTCTCATACCAGGGCTATGCTGATCAGTTTTAGGTTTGTACCACACATCTTGTGTTGCAAGCTGGTTGGGAAGATAATTTTGCATGACAAGTTATTTTTGTTTTGGGGTGTTTTTTGACCTTCCAAACCACTAAAGTAGGTTTGAAGGGGAAAAGCAAAATAAGAAATAGGCATCATTTATTAAAAATGGTAACATAAAATTTCACTTTTTCAAAAGGTACTCTTCAAATCTACTTTTTGATCCAAATATTCCAAAATTTGTCTTGCCATTGTGAATAGTTTCATCAAACCATTTTCTGATCACCATGGAATAAGATAACAGCTAAGCATAACTCAGGCTAATGAAACTTCTGGCCTTCTTTCTGACATTCTTCTGCCTCAGGTAGAAATCTGTGTTTTCCTTGAGGAAATACCACAATACATTCATAGATGTGAATTCTGGGAAACCAAGGTCTTTTACAGTGAAGTGTCAATGTGAATTGCCTCCTTAAACAGCCTTCGGGAATACTCCCCCAGTTCTTCTTCTGACAAAACCAGCAGAATATTGTGTCTTCTGCTATTACATTACACAAACGTGACCTTCTTGTCTCCTGGTTCATTGCAGCATTTTGTTTGGTGTGTGTCTTTGAGATTTTAATTCCTCGGTATGAAGTCAGATGCGTTATTACTGCACAGTGAGATGTGTCGGTAGATTTTTAGGATCAGATTTGCGTACTCTGACATCTGTTTTCCTGGGTGCTTTATAAACAGTTGAGTAATGTGGTGCCCAGAACATCGCACAACTGGAGATAGGCTGAACCTTTTATCCTTAAGTGGAACACTGCTCTGTCAGGTGCATTGAAACAAAACATTTTAATCTGTGTGCTTATGACATTTGCGTTTCAAAGCCGAATTTCTAACATTATGGTGTTCTTAATTCAAGCGTATCTGTACCTAATGGTGTCATCTTCAGCAATCACTTCTTGCAAATAAAACTCCTTTAAAATACTACATCTGTCTTGTTTGCTGCAGGTAGTTAAACGGTTCCACCATCTAACAAAGACATCTATTCATATCTGATTATCCGTTTCTTAAATATTTTGAGCAAAGGAGACATAAATATCTGCAAGTTATATACAATACCCTGGTATTTACCTCCCTTTTAAATACAGTGTTTCTTTATCAGCACAGGAAAGTTATTCATGTGGTTTTCCATTTTAAAAAAAAATATAATTTGAAAAATTGAGAAGCTGCTGCTTTGCCAGGCACTGTATTATCCCCTGAAGAGAGAACAGATTGGAAATTTAAATAAATAGATGGCAGTTACAGTAGAATGAACTAACCGGGGATGCATCTTGTGCAAGATTCAGGTAACATCAAGCCTGACAATCTCAACCCTTGCACATCGTTTGAAATATAAACAACATTTAATTGCTTGGGAAATAGGATATTTCGCTGAGAAGAAAACCACGCTGCTTTCATTATCGCTCTGCACTTGAGAGCCAGACTTGTGGAGCGCTGCAGAAGTTACCCAGAGAGGCGAGTCTCACGCCGAAAGGATCAAATTTGGTGCAGGGCTACGTCAGAAGGGGAGGCAAAGCTGAGATCCTCTGAACAAATCCAATGAACGCCAGCTTTAATTGCTGCTGAAAGACTCCAGACCTTTTTTTAGCACCCTTTTTTTTTTCACGAGTAGCATATTGGGACGGAGCCCTACAACAGACATGTTTCGACGCTCCGGCGTCAAATCTGTTTGCTCGCCCTTCCCGTTTCTAGATCATCATTTTCTCCTTCCTTCTCCCATATGCTGCTGACATCTGCTGTGACACAATACATCTGGCTCCGAAAGCCTCGCACAGGGGCTGCGAGCCGGCACAGCGCAAGGACACTTTTGTCTGCCGGCAGAGGTGGGTTCAGCTCTCGGCAGCCTGGTAACCCAATTCCCCCGGTACCTCCCTCCGAGAGCCCACAAAAAAAGTACTCCCGCCGTTAAGCGCATCACTAAAAGTGTCCTCCTTCACCTAATCTGTATTGTAGCAATGCAAAAATGTAAGGTTTTAATATCAACCCACTTGATTAAACGTTCCGCACTGCGAAACGACTCAAGTTAATTACTATGAACTGGGAAATTGCAGCTTGTCGATCTGAAAGTTTGTGGTGTGATCTCCAGAAATAGGGAGGAAACTCAATACCCTCGTAATTACTTTTCATTGGAGGTAATGGCATCAGCAGGATAAGATAATGGATTTCTGTGCCTCACATGAAACACCCACCTCTGGAAGAGTTTTTCGTGATTTAATTCGGAAGAAAGAGTTTGATTATGCAAGGGGGAGAGAGCACCATTTAAGATATCTTTTAGTAAACTCATATGCATGTTTTTATCAAATCTAGTTTCAGCTTGTCATTTATTACATAACTGGAAAAGTTTCTTGGTTACAGCATACAGTTAAGGCTATTTAAGAAATAGTAAGGTGGATGTTAATCATTCTTTAAAATAACCCTTTGGCGGTAAGAATTTATATTCCCTGATTCTCACTTATTATGCAGTGCCATCGGGTTAAAAGTGTTATTAATCCCGAAAGTACAAGACTGATGCGTGTGTTGCATGGCACAATTATATAAGGTATTTGAGCAGGGGAAAAAAGAAGGTGAGGGTAGTAGCTGAAAAGTTGCGTTTCTAGGTCAGCGGCAGGCACTCCGTGCAGGAGAAGCTCTTAAGCCAAGAGAAAAATAGGTCGTCATTGTGGTACCAGAAGTGGCGTGTGCTGGGAAGCAAATTGTTCCTGATGCACAGGGGAGCTGGGCTGAACCTGCGGATGAGGGAGGTTAGTGAACCTTTTCCCTGACCTGGTTCACCCGCAGCAGTCACCTGCCGTGGTTTGTTATTTTTCGTATTGAATTCAGTGTTTGTAGTTTGGAAGTCACTTAGTTACAGTCTAATAAATTATTAAATCAGAACCCAGATTAGCGGTGACCTTGGCCTTACATCCTCCCCTGCCTGCAGTTACATGGCGGGAAGAAGTCTGCATCCTGAAGTGGCCGCAACTGCTTTCCTGTAATAGCCAAACTGGGCCCAGTTTGACAAACTGGAACTGGAGTGCGATCAGACGAGCGGCGCCAGGCAGACCTGAGGGCAGCGTAACCATAAGCGAAGGGGTAGTGCTGAGCAGGTGGGGATGAGGCACGGGACACGACGTCTTCCAGTGTCCCAGCTACAGCTGACAGAGGACAGGCTGTCAGTCGGAGGCAAATAGGTGGGACATATGCCATGACTCTCATCCTCCCTCTACATGCCCCGCGGCACAGGCATTCTCAGCGCTCACAATAATGCCTTCAAGAGGTGTTTGTTGGATGTCTAGTGGTCAGGGCTATGCAGAACTCAGCAGAAGGACACACCTACCCTTTCCCGTCTTACAGAGAAAAATGAGACCATTAATGCAGCCCAAAATATACGCGACCAGCACAGGCGCTTTCTAGGTGTAGTCATCAAGATAAAGCACAGCAGCTCTTTGTCTTTTCAGCATCTCCTTGCAAGCCTAGGAGCTTGCCTTAGGGGAGCAAGATCAGGGACAAGTGATATTGTGTGCTGATTCTGGACAACAGCATGGTCCTGTAGGGGATAGCGGTGATTTAGACAGGCTCCAAGCGTTGTGTGAATTATCTCAGATATGTTTTAAAAATTTGAGAATGTCCAGAGCTGGGAAGATACTGAGGCTAAAAGCAAGCATAGCCCAGTGTTTAATGTCACTCTCAAAATACAATGTCACTCTCAAAATACAGAAATATAAAGTTAGCTATATTTGCAATATATCTAGAAGCGTAGAAATGATAGCAATAAGAGTGTTTGAATGCCCGGCTTCAGAGTGATGGATTAGTCTATCTCCTTTCTAATGGCTAAGGCCTTCGACGCCATCACCCAAGTTGTGAAAGCACCTTATGGAGGTACTTAACATTGAGAGATAAATAGTCACAACATTTCAGATTACTCTGAGCTCAATTCTGCCCTATGTTACACCAGGGAAACTCCATAAACTGAGAGTAAAATCTCTGTTTCCAACACTTTTTTTCCCAGCATTCCATTTTGCAGCAGTTCTTGTCATAGCTTTTTCTATTAAAAAGCTTGTGACAGTTGGGGTTGCTTAGAGTGGTCAAATTCCAAGCACAAAAATGCAAAACGTTTGTCAACAATTATTCTTTTTCTTTTCCATAGAAATATCCCTGTTGACAATTTCCCAGGCAGCTGTAGGGATGCATCTCCTTTTCTTTATGTTTCATTTCATCTAAGTTGTGAGCTAGGGTTTAAGTGCCGAAAATCTTCAGTTGATATAAGAGGAATCTGAAATATCTTATCTCTAGAGGCCTGTGATTGAGTCTGGCAGCACCTGGAAATCTCTATCGACAGACACCCAGCAAGCCATCCTCAGTAGATGGGTAATATTAAAGCGACATAGCGTGCATCACGGCTTGCAGCATCACTGAAAACCCAACCCAGGTACACAGACGTGGCGTAGGTCTTCCGAAACTGGTGCACTTGCGTTAATGGTTGGGATTACTCTGGCCAAATGTAGGCATCTGTTGCAGAGATGTCGATATACGAGCGGGTCACTCCAGGCTCCCTTTACAGCTGGTTGAGGGAAGCAGGTACTTCTGGGGCATGGTCCACCTCCCCCTCAGATAGACAGCTAAAACCAGATTGACGAAAGCCTGTCCGACAAGCGTCCATCGCTTCCCATTGACTGTCCCAGGATCCATCCTGGGGTTAGTAAATAAGATGTTGAAATAAAGGAGATGCGTCCTACCTTATTTGCTTAAAACATGCTGTAACTGGGGGGAGGAAAAAGCCTTAAGTGCGAGAAATAATTTGCTGCGTGCTCATTGTAAAAGAACAGTTATGCACGGGAGCATGTCTTATATAAAGGAATTTATTTTAAGAGTATGTTTTTAAACAGTGTATATTTATGTGCATCCTATCGCAAGGGAATAATTTTGAACAGAATTAGGAGTTTTGTTTTATTTTTTTAATGAATGGCTGCAATCATAAGGCAGTTCATGCTCTGCTTAAATTAGATTCCATTGCTGAATTTCTTCTACTATTTGTGTACTAAATAAAAAATAAATGAACAACCCGGTATAAAAACCTGATTTTCTAAGTGAACCTCTGATTGCTCAGAAAGAATCACTGCATTCCGGATGGAGAAAATTCATTCACGGTGAGTTATTTTATGCCAGTCACTGAGTAGCCAGCTCAAGAATATAAAAGTTAGAAATGAAGGTGAAAAAAGGAAATTTTAAAACTGTGGAGAAAAGATTTTATTAACTAATGTGCCCCTCTTGTGCATATATTACCCGCCAGCATTTTTTAATGTATCTTCTAATTAGGTAATTGATGAAGATGCTGATGTTTACCAATGGAAGTTTTTCTTCCTGCTAGTACAGGGCCATGAATTCCTGCTATAACAGGCCCACGGACCTCTGCAGCTCCCTGGCAGTACAGCGTGTTGAAAACAGGTTTTCAGTGTGCCCTTTTTTAAATGGGTTGAATCTCTCTGGCAGAAGGATGGCACGTTTATGAACATCCCGTGCAGACACCGACTGCGCCCGATAAAAACAAAACAAGAGGAGGGGTGTTTGCATTTCATATAGACTCTATAGCGAAACAACGTGTGGCCGTGTACTGGGGAGACATCGAAGCAAGAAAAAGGGAGAATGGTTCTGTGCAACTGATTTTCCGCCTGCATCTTCCATGAAACATTTCTGCTCAGTTCTGCACGCTGTTTCTTCACGGGTCGTGGGTACCTCTTCAGAGGTGCTTCCGTGTACCATTTCTCCCAACTTTGCCGTTCGTGTCTTGACCTAGATTGAATGGGATAATTTACTCTAAATGGTACTTCAGTGTTGGGTGGTAAATTATGTGTGATGATATAGATAACGACGTCCACAAGGAAAAAAGAGGAACATTCAGCTGTAGTTACTCTCTATTCACAATCAGCCTTATCCTTGGTGTTAACAGGCTGGTGCCATCGGCAGGGTGACCTGACTGTACAGACTGTTGGAAATTGCATGCTAACATTGCCAGGAGCCATTACAGGTTATTCTTATTGACTACTGTAATTATAATAAACATTATGTTCCAGGGATGAGTTCTTGGCTGTATTGGATCTGCGACATCCAGCTCCCGTTTGTTTCAGAAGATTTTACCCCAGCATGGAAAGCCTTATCCTAGTGTTTTCTTGCAAAGAAGACGCTTTGCACGAATCTTGTTTACATTTGGCTTTTCTGAGGCCCGTTATTCAGCCAACCTCACTTAATAAGTACCTGCCGTGTATGTGTCCAGCAAAGCTAGGACGGAGGATCTAATCCAAGGGGACAACACGGAAAGTAAAGATGCCCGTCTGACACTTCCTCCCCAGAGACAATTCCTTAATGAACGATGATGATGAATCATATGTTAATGTGAAGTCACAGCAGATACATCATTGTACAAAGGGAGGGTGCTCTTATTTTGCAAGTTTTGGGGGGGATCTTGGGTGAACATACCTGTCTAGCTGTGGAGAACAAACCCTTTTGCTGTAGCTGAAAGCATGTTTCAGTTAACAAGATGCTAAAGATCAGGCAATGTAAAATCTGTTCTTCACAGGCTGCGGGCACCGAGCATGTCACTTGTCCTCTCTGTACTTTAGGCTCCTCGTCTTTTAGGGAAGTGGTTACTCATTCAGCATAAAAGCCCACATCGTCACTTAAGAATTATTGTTTCATTATTCTTTGTACATGGAAAGCAGAGTCATACAAACTGTGTCGCACATTTCTATATCCTGTAACACGGTTGGTCGGTTGGTTTTAATATTTTGCAATTTTCTTTTTAAGTGTCTTTTGGTTATAACTATACTACTACTCTATAACACCATAGCCGTATACCTTCTCCTATGGAAAGGTATACCTACCATCTGAAATATATATAAGCAAATCTAACCTACAAGGACTAGATAAGATGTTTAAAATGTTTTGTTGGGAAATGGAAGTTTTACAGAATAAAATCCTGGGGGAAAAAATGAGATCACGTTACACCCAAGTGGTGCCACAGGAAGACACACACTGTTGTAATGACATTTTCTTGCAGTTCAGCCTAAATGAGACTTAAAAAGAAATGTGTCCTCTTAATCCTGAGGAAGCCAGAAGTGTAACGGATGCTGCGCTAAGAGTCTTCTGAGGAAGCCAAGAGCACTGTCAGAGGCAAGAAGATTACTTGGGGAAGGAGTGCACAAAATCTAGCCACCAGTTTTGACGGTCTTTCTGCAGAGAAATATAACTTTAGTTACCCGAATGGTAAACACAAAGCTGTAATCCAGGTGTTTGCCTGGATTCGTCTGGATTCCTTTAAAAAAAATATGTAAAACAAAACACAGACAAATGCAAAATACAAAACAAATACAGCCACATCATCTGTTGAAAGCAGTTCCTTGTAATTAATCAGTGCTTTGAGGAGGAATTGTTCAGCCTCATCATTGTTCATTAATTAAGAATGTGATGTTAGCGAAATCTATTGACAAAAGTACGGCTGAGCCCAAGCTCCAAGACGGAGCTTTTGGCCGAGCAGATTAACCCGGACACATTTCATTTCCTCAGTGGGTCCAGTGACACCGAGGTCTCCTCGCTCCCACTGTAAGGTCATTTCATATCACTGAAGGGCTTAAGGGAGATATTGTGAAAGCAAGGAGTCAGTCTCCACAGAGAAGTGGATGGGGGGTGCATGTGCGTTTTGTTGTGAGAAAGCTATTAAAATAAGCAGAAGACAAGTCTTGAAGGAAGATTTATGTAGCTTCACGTGGCAATATTGGCTCCCTACATCTGATAGAACAAAGGACCCAAAAGTTGCCCAAAATGATATACTGCAAGCAGGATTTATGGTGATTTTAATGTGACACGGAGCAGAAAATGTGTTCTCGGCAGGATATTTATGCCTGCAATTTAAAACCTGTGCTTTGATTGTTCTAGATGATAGCAAGTTTTCGGAGGCCATCACAGTGCTGCTCACCTGGATTGAGCGTGGTGAGGTGAATCGTCGCTCTGCAAACCAGTTTTATTCGATGGTGCAGTCGGCCAACAGCCACGTCCGCCGGCTCATGAACGAAAAGGCCGCTCATGAGCAAGAAATGGAGCAAGCCAAGGAGAGCTTCAAAAATGCCTTAACGGGGATCCTCACTCAATGTAAGTAACTCCTTTTTGTCCAGTGTTGTTGTAATGATGGTGGTGGTGGTGGTAGTGGTTTTTTTTTTTTATCATATTGTTTGTTTGTTTGGGGGTAAGTAGTTGCAATGCAGTCATATTCTACTTCATATCCTATTCCATACTCTATGGCAATTTGGAGGAACAAGGACCATTCCTAAGAGCTTATTTCTCAAGGTGAGCAAAGTTTCAGTGGTTTTTTTATTAATAGACAAAGACGTGCTCTATGCATAATGTCTACTATTGCGTAGATATAACCCTTCAGGAACGGACCAGACAGAAGCCTCCCTGCTCTGAGTAAAGATCGTGCTTTTGTGGAGAGAAGTGATATGGAGCCTGTGCGTGACAGCTAGTTAACAAGGCCAATTACAGAATAGAGGACTATTAGGTTAAATTTTTAGCCTGGGTTTAGGTAAAAGGAAGTAGGATTCAGCAACTTTTAGGGATATATTCATAGCATACAGGCCACCCCCACAGTAGAAGAATATGATGTACTGCTGCTGGCATCAGGACCACTTGGCTGATACAATGCCAGAATTAATTTGGCAGATCAACTGCCTTAAATATTTAGTGCTGGCAGCTATTTCCTTAGTACAGAAATATCATCAATGAAGTTACCTTAATGAGGTTCCCTCAATGAGGTTCCCTCATAAAATAATAATTGGGATACTAGCCTAGAAGTGTTCTTCGAAAAGAAGAGAAGAGAAAGGAGAGGAGAGGGGAGGGGAGGGGAGGGGAGGGGAGGGGAGGGGAGGGGAGAGGAGAGGAGAGGAGAGGAGAGGAGAGGAGAGGAGAGGAGAGGAGAGGAGAGGAGAGGAGAGGAGAGGAGAGGAGAGGAGAGGAGAGGAGAGGAGAGGAGAGGAGAGGAGAGGAGAGGAGAGGAGAGGAGAGGAGAGGAGAGGAGAGGAGAGGAGAGGAGAGGAGAGGAGGAGAGAAGAGAGAAAAGAGAAGAGAAGAGAAGAGAAGAGAAGAGAAGAGAAGAGAAGAGAAGAGAAGAGAAGAGAAGAGAAGAGAAGAGAAGAGAAGAGAAGAGAAGAGAAGAGAAGAGGAGAAGAGAAGAGAAGAGAAGAGAAGAGAAGAGAAGAGAAGAGAAGAGAAGAGAAGAGAAGAGAAGAGAAGAGGAGAAGAGAAGAGAAGAGAAGAGAAGAGAAGAGAAGAGAAGAGAAGAGAAGAGAAGAGAAGAGAAGAGAAGAGAAGAGAAGAGCAGAAGAGAAGAGAAGAGAAGAGAAGAGAAGAGAAGAGAAGAGAAGAGAAGAGAAGAGAAGAGAAGAGAAGAGAAGAGAGAAGAAACTGATCTCATTGTTCCTGGTTTTTAACATGTCTACTCATGGCTGCTCAAGCAAGAGACTTTATGATACTCAGAAAGGTGGAGCCTGAAGTCAGCTGTCATATGCAAGTTAAAAACAAAACCCAAGACAATTTAGCAGATGGAGTACAATGCAGTTGCAATTTCTGAATCACACCCCTAATCTTTACGTTGAAAAATGAGCCCTAAAGGCTTTCTGCAGTATTTTTCTGGTGCCTCAGTGGTCACCCTTCAGAAGTTAGGGCTGAAGGCAGAAGCTTGGATGGACTTCCCTGGGTTAGGAAAGCAGCCCCTGGAAGCTTCCTGCGTGTGGGAGATGGGGAGTTCAACATCTCAGAAGATGAATTCACCCCAGGGCATATGTCCTTCTAATTTAAGGGCTTAGTTGCCTGAACTTAGGAAGAAAGATTTCGGGTCAAAGGCTCTTGATTTCTGAGGTCGTATGTTCAGTGAGTTAAGTTTTAAAGACCAGCTAATTCCCTTGGTAATTTGCTAGGCAATGTCATCTTCCCTCTCAGCAACTAAAAGGCAGCGTGAGGAGCAGAGATGCAGGCGCCACGCATGGCCATGCTGTTCAATTCACACCAGGGCCTCCGTAGTTTTGTGTGCAACAGCCAGCGCTAACATTCGGAAATGCCTTCTTCAGCTGCATTAAAAAAAAAAATCCCCCATTGTCAGCAGGCTGAACTTTAGTTAAATCAGTCTAAATTAGCCCGTTTGTCACCAACTGTTGTAGAACATCTGTCACTTGGAAATAGAGATCCCTGTAGTTCCAGGTGGAAACTTGCAGCTCGGGCTATCTGATTTGTTCCTGTAGTGTGCTGAATGCTGAACTTACAAAAGCAGAAATAGGTCTGGCTTCAGAATGTGAGTTTCAGAGTGCCACAGCGCAGCCATGCCTGGAAGAAGAGAGTTTCGGACAGGTCTGGCAGAGGGGGACAAGGTCAGCACAAACACAGGCTCGGGGAAAGGTGTTACACTCTGTGGATTTTATAAGAACAAATTTTACGAGGTTTCCAGATGCTCCACAGTGGTTATTTTATAAACATCATAAACATTGGCCATTATTAGCATTAATGTGTCTTATTAAAATTCTCTGCAAACTTGCTACGAACAGATGGATGATGTTTTTGCATTACACGTGTACATGCCTAAGATTGCTAAACATGGAGACTGTGAAATGAGCTTCCCTTTTTCAAGCATTTTCCTGTATTTGAGTTGATCTGAGGAATGTTTTTCATGCGTCCTTTTCTATTGTTTTCCCACAACTCTATATAATCAGTTACAATATGTCACTTGCTTTATGAAGAAGAATTTGAAAATACTAGATATCCAAAGTAGGTGTGCGTGGCCTATTAAATTCTGCAGAGTGGCAAAGAAACCACTTCTGCTGTTCTGCAGTAAGGATCCAAAAGTCTAGTGTAATGCTGCAGCTGTGTGGCCATTTGACATAAATATTACAGTATTTTTAAAATACCATGTGGCGTTCCTCTGTCATGAACTCGGTCAGATGTCCAACCATTCTGGGCTTTCTTTGCAGTCAGCAGAGAAAAATAAGCATCTCCAGGGGATGAGTCATCAGACCAACCCCATGGTGCTCTTCCAATGAGATGAATCATCCCTTGGAGATGCCATTTTCTCTCTACTGCCCGTAGAGGACTCGCAGGGGACCTAGCTCAGAACCAGATGTCCAACTTTTACATGCCTTGTTCAGAGCGGATTAATCCCACTTACTGTGTGTTGTCTTGATACAGAAGGACGTAGCATGAGGGAAGAACTTGGATTAAGCTAAAAATGCTGGCATTGTAGCAGTGAATATTATGGGGAGTGAAGAAGAAATACGTTAAGAAAATGGGCTTCAAGTGCACTCACCTGGAACACACACACTGTCTATGTGGGTCTCAGTATAAAATGCTTTCTTATTAATGAGGATTAATGTGGACAGAACATTTCAGCTTATGGCCCACCTACTAAAGAAGTACAGGTATTGAAATCCCTGCTACAAATTTCTGCCTGGAAGTATTTAGAAGATTACCAAGCGGATTACCCCTAAAAATTTGGGACAAGTGTTCAGCACATGAATTAATTACCTGACCAAGGTACTTGTGCCAGGATAATCAGTGAAATAAAGTGTATTACTGCTGTCACACCAACAATTTACAGCCCCTGATTTAAGTTCTACAGGGAGTCTTAGCCTTATTATCGTGCTTCTTCAGTTATTTAAGGGATAAAGAGAGGAAAATGTCCACTTCTTTCTTTGTTGTTGAATTACTTAGTTTCTCTAGATTTGAATCTGTGCTTAAAATATGGATTGTTTTCCAGGATTTTGGATAGTTCTGTCTTTGCGGTTTGACTTCTAAATTCTTCCACTTTGCTTCCACAGCACGGTTACGTGTGACACTGCTCCCTGGCTTTCCATGCATCTCTGTTTCATTTCCTCCCAAACGACCTTTTCAGCCTACGGCTTATAGATGTTGATCCTCATGTTTAAGAAAAATGGAAGCCCTAGAGACATCCACATCGGGCTGTTTTTTTTAGACTACACCAGAGCTGCAATTCTCTCCTCTGACTTTCTCCTCCATGCACTGTAAACATCGTCTGCCTCTTGTTGAGGTTTCAGACTACTTAGTGCACTATCCCTTGACAGAATTTTCAAAAGTACCTGTAGATGAGTGAAGATCCAAAATCCCATAGTCAAAAATTAATTTGATATCTCAAGTCAGATGCACAAGGGGGTGGAAGTGTTCCAGTATGCAGGTAGATAGAGGCACAGTGTGATTAACAGAAATGCCCCATGGCTGGGTACTGAGCAGCTAATGGCACTCATTTATTTTGTCATTTTTGTCAATTTTACTAATGGATGAATCTTCAAGGGGCTCAGGCACCAGGTCCCCATGAAGGTCTCTGCCGTGCCTGTAGGGGAAGAGTGGGAGGGTGGTTTTCATTGTGGCCAGATTACTTCCTCATCATGTGGTAGCCTTCACTTTCACTCTCTTCTTGGCCTTCAGGGAATTTCAGTGCCTAGTGGTCAGGATGATCGTTCGGAAAGATATGTTTAAATACCCTGAATGCCAGTGGAGGAACTGAACCTGAGCCTCCCTCCTTCCAAGACTGCTCTAAATGGTGAGGTCTGAAAGTCAATGTTGACCTTCCTTGGGGTGTTTGACAGATGGCACCTGATCCAGAATGATGCCGGCTGGAGGGAAGTGTCTCCCTGCCTCCTGTAACATGGCACTGAACAGAGAGAACAGCTACATACATCTATGGCACATTCCCACTCAGGGCATGCGTATGCATAGTCCGTCAGCTACTTAAGGCAGTGGCCTTATATGCATGCCGAAGTGTGAAGCCCTTCTCTTCTATGTTGTAGGAAGCCTGAGCTTTAACCCATCACAGTTGATAACAGATAATCACCAGGGTCTTAGAACTTGTGTAAAAGGCCTGAGTGTCAAAATGTGGGTCTGAAAGTGTGGATACATGCATGGTTCATCCTAGGGGACAAGCTGGAGTATAAACCTGCAGAGTCACTTATTCCAGTGTAACTAATCACAGATGTGTCCTTACCTCCTGGTGGATGTGAGGTTGTTGGAAAGGGAAGGCAGTTCCCAGTGACCCTGAGATCCCTTCGTGCATTAGCTGGCATCAGGGAGAGGAGATGTGCTGCAGGTTCTCACCCTACCTCGGTAAGCAGTAATTAGCTCATTGACTCGCAGTGAGCAATTTTTGAAACAGAACACGGACCCCCTAAATCACTTAGATGTGTTTAAAGGTTGCCATCCTGAATTTCATTCACAGCGGCTAAGTGACAACCCTACTGTTGGCTAATATTAGGCAAGCGAGTGGCAATCCAGCATAGCAATCCCCAGCATTCAGTATTTAGGGCCAGTAGGTTGCCCAGAGAAGCTGTGGATGCCCCATCCCTGGAAGTGTTCAAGGCCAGGCTGGATGGGGCTTTGAGCAGCCTGGTCTAGTGGGAGGTGTCCCTGCCCATGGCAGGGGGTTGGAACTAGGTGATCTTTGAGGTCCCTTCCAACCCCAACCATTCTGTGATTCTATATACTCTAGTAGGCGATCCTGATATTTCCAGGTGATCTCGTGGACAAGCTCCATGCTAACACCTTTTTTTTTTTTCCATTTCAGCTACTAAATATCATACCATCATGCCAAGCAGTAAAGCAAAACAGTTACAAAGTTCAACGCAATTTATAAGTGACTTGATGTACTTCAGTAGTACTGCTGGGGTATTTGTAAATTGTAAAATAGGTTTTTCCCCTAACTTAAAAGAAAATGTTGGGATCTTTTTCTTGGTACAGTTCTAATTGTGGCTAGGGACTAAGACCTTGTAGGTTTTTGGCCACTTATGAAGTCTTAAAATACAAGGATTCATATGTGTGGGTAAAAGTGGCATTACTAAATCTTTCAAAGAAGTAAAGAGACATCATTTGAGTGAGTCCCTACTTTGCCTAGACAATAAGCTGACTCCTGAGAGGGTCAGAAAAAGCACTGCAATTTGCATTATGTCACTGGTGCACCTTTGCCACAAAAGCTATTTGTGGCAGAGGAAAAGCTATCTGTATGTGAGTGGTATCCCAGCTTTGCACGGAGCTGTGGTCAGAGCGCTACGCTGTGGTGCTCTGAATCTAACAGCTCCGGTGTAGGCGCACTACGGCACTATGCTGAAATGGGTGAGGAGGGAAGCAGGGAGGCACCCGGCACAACTGGAGTATTAGGGACCATCTAAAGCAAGTACACAGCATCACCAGCCAGAATTTTATGAAAGCTCTACCTGCTTTGATTTTTTGAAAGTGATCTCAAGATCCATAGTCCAGTCCCAGTCATCATGTAGATACGCTTCCCATCTTGCTATCGAGAGAAACTACTTTTCACTCCACATCTCAATACACAGTGGGTGCCTGCCACTTCTTTCTGCTGCCAAAAAAAGCTTGTTTGCTTCCTTGTGCTCTTGCATCGCATGTAAAGGTGTACATGGAAGTAAAAACAAAGGACTTACTCATCTTTCAAGAAGTCCAGAAACCAAAGAAACCTGGAATTATGAGTTTGTGCTGTTTACCTGCTTAACTTGTTGCTAAGCATCCTTAGCCCTTTTATTTGTGACACGATACGAGGCTAGATACACCTTTGAGCTGATTCAGTAGGGCTGTTATTAAGAAGAATCAAAGGTGTGGGGAGAAGACTGTGTGTCGTGTGCCCCTCCTTGGGAAGGTCAGGATTGTCACCTCGAGTTTTCTGTCCCTTCCCTTAGTGGTGTAGTAGAGTCCTCTGACTTTTTTTTAACATAGCTGGTAGGTGTCTGATATAAATTTCCCTCCTCCCCCACCCTCACCCAAAATAAATTGAAGTTAAATAATTCTGAAGGGAAATGCATTCTCAACAGACTGAATAAAATTCTCCTCTCTTCTGGTTTGTTCATTTTCATTCTCTGATCTCTCTGGGTATGATTTAATCTGTTTTAACATTATCAGTGCCTTCACAGATAGAATCTGAATTTTTAATTTAAAAAAAAAAAAAAAAAAGAAGAAAAAACTGTTAAAAGTCCTTTTTGAGCTTTCTTGAAAAAAGGATCGGGTTCAGTTTTGGTTTTCTTATTACAGGTTCACTTCAAAAGTTGCTCTCTTGCTTTAGAAAAGGTAGAATTCACGTTGATGTGAAGGTGATTACTAAAATCACCACCTTATCTGATTTAAATTCTGTACTGCAGTCCTTTTTCCCAAAAATCCTTCCACTTTTTAGTATATTCTCTTAATACTAAAAATGAAGCCAATTTCATTACAGGTATTGAAAGCATGCTGGTTAAAATTCTCATAGCAGTCAGAGTTTTTATGTACATTCATGCTTTCCAAGTATTCTTTCAATTGCTCTGCATTAATAACAACTTTTAAAAGGATTTTCCTGCTCTTTAATTGTCCAGTCTTACAGTCTTTCTTTCATTTGCCAGTGACTAATTCAAAAATAGGAGCTTACTTTATGTGCAATTTTTAGGTCATCATTAAGCTCTTTGTGAAAGAGATTGAGTCATATAATGTGTTTTTACAGGGCAGCCCAGGTCTCAGTTGGTGTCATAGAATGCCACTATAATACAAATAAAAACATTAATCATTCACATCATTAGTTGCCACTATTACTTTCTACCTTGATGTATTTCTTAAAAAAAAAAAAAAAATCGAATACAAAATAACCTCCACAATCCATCCAGTCCCTTTTGATTAGCTCATTCAGTCGGTGTGCTCTTTGCTTGCTTCCGTACTGATAATTTGGCCAGTAAAGCTCAGCTGGGTATCTCTGTTCTTTTTTACTTGTCCTCCCATTCTCCATCTCATGTACACACGTTCTCAAAAGCATTTCTATCCGGGATGCTGCGGCAATGGCAGAGAATAGAGATGAAAGACTCCATTTTGATTTTACCTTGCATTCTTATAATTCCTCCCCACTTTCTGGCGGTATAACCCTTTGTGGTTGCAGCCTGTAGTGTTTCAGATAGCTTATTCCTTTGTGTTTCGTTTTCTTTGAATTTCTTCGTTCCTTCCATTGTCTGTAGCCTTCACTACACCTAAAGTCAATAGGAATCTTGGTATCGATTTAAGCGTGGCCAGAATTTCAACAGAAGCTCTTCCTCTGTTATTTTTAAGACTTTTTTTTTTTTTTTTTTAATGCAGGCCATTAAATATGCATGGTGTTTTATAGCAAAATAAAAGCACTGCCTCACAAGAGACTTTATTCTAAGGCCCCATTTTGACAACTCCTGCCACTTGCCTGGATCCTGCAGGATCTCCTAGATGATGAAGGAAAGTTCAAAACAAAGTAGCACGTCCTCGAATCCCATGGAAATCTGTGCTTGATTTTGAGCTGTTTTGCTGAGTAGGGATGGAGGTAAGGGCCTGATGCTCCTCAGAACTGTAAATGTTGTATGGAAATGAACAATAAGGGATGAGAGTAAGGCATTTAAGCGAGGGAGGAAAGATGGGAGGTTTCACCCAAAAGCTTTTCTGATTTGGCTGTGCACACATATCATGTGGCTTGCACATCTGAAACTGTTCAGGCTGCTTCTAAGTGAAGGAATAAACCTTGTAAATATGAATGTGAATAACCCTATGCAACTCTGACTGGTGGAAATACTTACTGCCTTCAGTAGGCACTAGTCTTGCTTCATGTCAAATCACTGGATTCATCCCAAATGATGTAGTTCGTGATGATGACAGAGATAACATGGGGGCAGGAGAAGAGTTTTGGAAAGGGATAGACTGTGTGGGAGGGAAAGGTGGACACAGAAGGAGGGACCAAAAATACAGAAGTAAGACTGGAGGCAGTAAACAAAGAAAGGAGGAGACAAGTCATGGCAGGCAGGGGAACATAAGGTACGGCAACAAATGGAGAAGTGAATGTTCTGACATAAGATGTGTGACACGATTTTTTTGTTTGACTACCAGAAGAGTCTATGGCTGTTGAAGCCTCCTCATCCACCTCTCTATTCTTTTTCTTCAGCAAAAGAAACCATATTATGCCCGAAAAAAATACAGCCCTCTTGATCTCTTAGGAACATTCTAATCTGCAAGATCCCTGGACAATTATTACTTAGAAAGAGTCCCTTCACTGCACGGGACCTGAACCAGAGTTCAGTCACATTTATGATGTTTCTTCATCTCAGAGTTCCCTTGGAGTTCTTCTTTTGGACAGGCTTACAAAAATAGTTGTTCCTACTTTTGCTATTTTTAAATCTGAGAGCTGAAAAAAAGGTCCGCCTAACCATAAAAACCAACGAGAACAGCTAATTAAATGCAGCATGCTGGGGATGGCTTATAATCTTGTCAAGCTGATGAAGAAAGCAGCATTCACTTAATCTGTCTTTGAGTTTGTAGTGGGGTGAGGGAGTTGCGTGGGGGATTTTTAAGGTTTGTTTCTGGATGTCAGCACAAGGTCCATAAAGCCTGTTCTGTAATATAAGAAGGTGGCATTGAAAGAGCAGGTACTGTACAGTTGTACCTGCCCCACTGCGTTGCGCTGGCCTGATGTCAGGTTCCTGTTTGTTGAGAAATGACATGGAGCTGAAGTGGTCTTGTTGAGTTCAAGTGATTTATCACATGGCACAGCGCCAGCACTTGCTGTTACACCAAGCTGTCAGTTTCTTTGTTGTAAATTAAACCACGTTTCACAACCTCAAAGATTTTCAAAGCTTGTTTTGTAGACAGATTTTCTAGCAATACCTTGCAGGACAAACTGGGCTCTCTTTAATCCCAGTGTATTTTTTTTTTTTTCCAAAGTTTAACAAGGAGTGTCCTTCCATTTCTAGAACTATGAATTATTGTTACACATGCCTCAGACAAGTTACTGTGCAGGTTTCAGTATAAATCCTGAAAGAGTGTTGTTTTCAGTGTCCTCATAATGCTCCGTCTTTCACTCTTCCTCACTGAGTGTCTAAGCTGAAAGAAGAAGAAAGGAAAACAACAGCTGCTGACGCTGAGGTTCGATGTTTTTGCAAGACAAGGGATTGTAATTTGTGCTGTGATATAAGTATTTTTTTTCCTTCTTCGTCTATGTGGAAGAATCTGCCTATTGTGTTGTCAAAAAATATTACTTCCTGAGTCATCGACATTCACTCAGCCTCTTAATAACCCCCACAAGCACGTTGACGAGGAGCAGTCTGAGTCAGGTGGCAGAGGAAGGGGAACGAACCATCAGCCCAGACAAACCTCCTCTTGGTTGCAAATACTGTAGGCCAAATCGAAGGAAATGTAGAAATAATATAGTGTAGTTTAGAGATAGGACACTTAGACTCGTTTCTCATTCTTTCTAGTATTCGAGTAGGTGGGACAGGGTAGACACAGGAGGAGACCATCCTTCTTCCTCTGGTTAGCCTTGTAATGGCAACATCAAGACCCCTGCATCAGGACAAGCGCTGAAAAGGCAAGGCTGCCAGTAAAAGATGACCCAGCTGCCTCTCTCTATAAGAGTAAATTAAGCTGATCTTGGGCAGGCTTGTCCTTACTGTTCAACCATAAGAAATTTGTTGCTCTGGGACAGATAGCATTTTCCCACAGAACGTGGGTACGGATTAGGGTTTGGTGCAGGCCAAGTAGTTTCTCCGAAAGCATCTTTTTGGGGAGAGAGAAGGGTTGCGGCTGCAGGGACTGTCAGCGTGTTGTGCCGGTTGGTTTCAGGGGACGAGAATGGTCCCTGTCTGGTTTTGATTGCGAGTACAGATGTAGTTGTTGGCAGTAGGGCAACAGCTGAGGAATGGCAGCCTTGCAAGCTGACTTCCCACACAGCAAAATGATTTGGGAAATAAATCACTGGAGGCACCGTTCTCTCGGTCTGTCCAAAAAAGGTGCAATTTGGGGATATAATAGAGAAGCCCTGTGGTTTTCTCCTTTATCATGCCGTGTCTTACGACTATGTCTTAAGGAACCTACAGCCACCCAGACAGCAAGGAGGCCAAACAGTAGCCTCCTGTTCTCTGACGGAGCTGCAGCCACGATTCACCTTCTTTTTGATACCCATGGATTTTTTCTGGGTTTTTTTGTTGTTGTTGTTTTGATTTAAGAAAAGACCACAACAAAGAAACAGAAAACTCCCACAAAGCCAAAACCAAAATAAAACACGGATGCTGTTTATTTGTGGCAGATGAGTCATTTTACTCAGCTGTCAAAATCTGTGTCTTCAATATATAAATCTATAATGGCATTTGCTTTCATATCCAGCTGATGACCAGCGGTACGCTTTGCTTTAGGACTCATCCCTTGCATTATCTGCAGTCTTCTCCGGGGTGATATTTCCAACTTTTTTGTTTTCCTCCTTTGCCAGTCAATGGCAATCGCATCTGTTGCTCCCTCTGTGGCAGGTGAATTGGGTAAGAGGGAGGGGCTGCAGCTGTAAATGTGTGAAAGGCAAATTCTTTTATGAAA
Source organism: Larus michahellis (assembly GCF_964199755.1). Lineage (NCBI taxonomy): Eukaryota > Metazoa > Chordata > Aves > Charadriiformes > Laridae > Larus > Larus michahellis. Next base: position 189,305,153 of record NC_133896.1, on the reverse strand, counting down.
GTAAACAGTATGATAACAAAAAGACTGAGGATTTGGCCCAGATTAATTACAAAAAAAAAATCTTCTTTTCATTACTCTGCAATCTGTCTACCGTTTCTCTTATCGATGTCACATGTCATTCGCCTACGTGCAATTTTAGCCTTGGACTTAATGCTAAGATGTATTCAGTACGGCAGCAAATGCCTTTCAGGACTGTTGCCAAAAAAATTCTTTTTCCTATCCAAAACTGACCTGGAGACTCTTAATTCATTCACTTACGGCATCCAGCCTTGACTACTGTAATTCCTTGGTTTGCTGGGCTTGGAGCCAAATTGACTGGCAGACTCCAGCTTAGTCAGAATTCAGCAACAAGGCTTCTGACCCAAACCACGCCAGCTCTGTATCCTCCCTGCACCGTGAATCTATATTTGAAAAGCATGTTATACATTTACCGTAACAGTTTCCTTTACACTGTAATTTTATGGGTGGAATTTTTCTTTTACCCTGCATGTCAACTGTCGCACTCTTAGAGAATTTTTCTGAGCTAAATTGCCATCTACTCTACTCTTGCACTTACAGTAATTTAGTGTAAAGCCCTTTTCATCCTGTACCACTAATTGGTGGAATTTGGAGTGAAATTCTACATGAAATCTGCTTATTTTATCTGCCAGCGGAGACTTATGTTTTTCTTTTAACACGTTGTGTTTTGGTCTCTATTTTCTTTTTTATTATAAAGCATTATAAAGCATTTGGTTGCTGATGCTCTTTCTTATTGCGTACAAGAAATTAAAAATAATCACGTATGCATGGCAGCGGATAACATAATAAGTGAAGGAAAAATTGAGTACTTCTTGTCTCCTGAACCCGAGGAGAAACTTCAGCCTTCACTGAATCATGTATTTAAAATAGCCTGCTTGATAAATGTAATGGAGGGTAAAAGTGTTCTCTCTACCTCTCAATCTATAGATGAGACTATGGGTCTCATTTATTTCTGTTCTTCTCTGTTAGTATCATTTTCAAATATCCTGTGTCAAATATTCTCTTGCCCGGGAGATAATTCTAGTTTTCCCTTTAATCCAATCTTGCACGCAACTTCTGCAGGCATCGTTTAAGGGGTTTTTGTTGTTGTTGTTGTTGTTGTTTTTCCTGGCTTTTCGGGTAGTTTTTACATTTATACGTGATAACAATACCCTATTCTGGTAGCATCTTTTATGGCAACAGGAACTGCGGTTTAAACTTTCATTTGATATGCTTACCATGATCTGGCACCCCTAATAAAGTGTGTTGTAGTTACACTGCATTTGTTAAACATTGACACTTGCATATCACTCTAGGCTTAGTTGTTTGGGTCTTTTCAGTTATTTATAACTCAGCACAAAAACAATTAGATAATAATCCTTTGTCTGAAACACGCCACATAAATTACCAGCCGCAGAATAAGTTGTTAGGAAAGATGCAGTTATTTACATCCTGTAAGTTATATTGATAGGAAAAACAAGGACGTCGTTATGGACCCTTCCAGAGCAATGCGGCTTTTTAAACCCTAATTTAGTAAGGAAACAGCTTTGCATATGGTCAATGAAAATTTGATATAACATGGAACGTACCAACAGATGTTTGACAATGAATATTTCATGTTACTTAATAATTCTACTTACCAGTCACAGTTGACAGTACAGTGCATCGCAGAGTTCAAGGTGCCTCAGAGAGATAGGTATGATCTGTTATTTCATTTTGGAAATTTCTTTCCGGAGTTCAGGAAATAGTCTGAAAACCGTGGTCAGCAGCAAGACTGGGAACAACTGCTTCGCCCCAAATCTGGAGCTCCTCTTTGGCCACATCTTACTCAGACATGGCAGAAAAGTGAGTTAACTGGAGAGTTTCTCAGCTAATATAAACTTCCCCGGCTTCCCCTTAGGGATGAGTCTACCATCCTTATGGACTGTGTGCTGCTGGATCACTCACCCATACAAATTTGGTCCTGGGTACATTATATCTTGTCTTCCAGCTACCCAGAGCACAAGCCAGCTTCAGGCCTCTTCTAACCCACGAACAAATGTGAACCGGCAGAACGGGTTTATGTTGGATTGCCGTCTCATAACACGTGAATGCAGGATTTTGATGCAGTACAAAGAGATGTGAAGCCACTTTCCCATACTGTCAAACCATGGCCTTGGCTGCTCTTTAGCTCTAGTGTAATGCTTGGAGACCTTTTAGGTTGGGTGTTACCAGTGGGTATTTGCAACACTTCGTAGCCTAGATTTTTGTGTATATTAAAATTGCTGTATGTACATTCTTTGAATACAGAGTAGGGGGATTTGGTCTTTGATATGTACTAATTTCATATTCTCCTCTACATTTCCCTTTTTTTTTAATTATCCCTAGCTGCCTATTGTGAAAAGTTTCTTTAAATGCCTTGATTTTTAGCATCTAGTACTCATAGTACCCTACCTCCTTTAGTTTTTTTAATTCCTTAGGTAAGTGAAGGAGATCCTTTTCCTGCTCACTTCGTCTAGTGCAGTCATGCAAGAAAAGCTCTTTGACACCTTCCTAGCTTGTGTTTCCATTGAGGAGACTTTCTGAAATGATCAGATAATGACTTCTGACAAATCTTAGCACCTGTTCGCAGAATGGAAATTAAACACTTTAAAGTTCAAATGTTTTTTAAAATTCGGATGATCTTATTAATACCTATTAGTGGAAAATGGCCAACCAGCTCTTCCTCATATCTTTGTGAATCTTTTCTACTTGAATTTCCACTTGCAAACTAAAAACAGATTGTTAATTAAGCAAGGTTTTCTGAGCACCTGGGTCATCAACACGACGACAGTAATTAAATTCTAGCCTCAGTTTCTATACACATAATAATGGAGTGCTTTAGCATTTTCATTCTGTTCAAATTAATTGAATAAATATACACAGCATATCTTCCTTGATAGAGCTACCCTTCACTCCAAGCAAGTTCTAATAGGCTGAAATTATGACATCTGCTATTAAAACTTGAATGGATCGCAAATGCATCGGATCATCCCAGTCATTTTTGAGGCCCCTTCTTTGGTAGAAATTACGTATAAGTATTAATTTTAAAAGACTACATTTATTTCCTAGGGCTTTAGAAGTTAATTAACGAGCCCTGACGATTGCAAAGAAAAACTTCCATATGTGATTCAAAATGTTGCAATCGTCCTGAATCTGAAAGCAGCCTGCAACAGTGGTAAAAAAAGAGAGTAGAAGAAATATGCTCCTGTTCAAGCAAGTAGAGTTAACTTTCAGATCTCCAGGTGAAAGATACATAACTGACTGACCAGGTGGGCTTGCCGTTTTAGGAAAGATAGGTTGTTATGTATAATGAGATCCTCCGCATCTGTTACTTGAGTGGAGGAGGAGAGCAGCCATCGATGAACTCGACAAGAGACCAGATCAGAGGGCATAACGGCACTCCTGCCACCATTTCTCAGTGAAAGAGGTGGGAGGGAGGCGCTGCAAGCGGCAGTTTTACAGAGCAGTGGGCATCATTTCAGCTCTGGAAACTAAAGAGATAGATAGATAGCCAAGAACATTGCAAAGAGTTGAAGCATTTTTCAGTTTGAATTCATAGGGCAGCCCGGCTGCTCTGTCAGGAGCACAGCCCAGGTCTTTTGTAGAAAATCTGGATTTCTTGGTGGTCTTGCAATTAATGAGGATTAAAGCAACTTACATCTTGTTCAAATCATTTCTAGGTAGATCACTGTTGTGGAAGGACAATGTTGCTTGTAACTGATGCAAAGAGAAAGAAAAGAGTGTTGGGATAAAAGTTTTTGATTTAGGATGAGCAAGTAGCTAAAAACGTAAGGATTTCAATTGTCCTAGGTAATTGACCTAAATATTGATGTCTAGCTTCAGAACAGATTTGTTAGAGTTGAACGGGGGAAGCCCATTTCACATCTCTTCGTCATCTTATATGCGCAAAAATGCAACTGTTCATGTACATAAACATATATAGGCCATGGACACAGGACAGAATGACCTACCACAGGTGAGCCCGTTTATATTAAATACAAGAGAAGCAGCAGCTGCAGCTACACAATGCAGCACTGAAGTATGGTTCAGCCCTTCCCGTCTGCTGACAAATTCCCGCTATCAGACAGTCACCCTTCGAAGCAGAGCCTGCTTGTCTTTCACGCTTTCATTTGTCCAGCCTGCTCATCTGTAGGCAGCTGCCGCAGGGGAACACATGTCAGGTTTATGCCTTGAGTGTCATTTGTGTGGTCGCACACCTGTAGCCACACACGCAAAGGCACGTGGCTGCGCAGAGACTAGAGCAGACATCACGGGGAAGCGGCTGCATGCGTGTTTTTTGGTACATAGTTATGAGTTGTGTAGACTAAAGTTATGGAGACAGACTTGAAGGGAGACATCTCCAACATTGATAAAATGTAAGTACAAAAGACACATCATTGGATGGATATTGATGATGTTGTTTCAGTAATGACATCATCCATAGACTCCTAGTGTCTTTGCTTTGCTTCTCTATAGTGATCACAACATAAATTGCTTGTCTTGTTTGACTTCCTTGTTCACCAAAGTTGAGCAGATTGTCGCCGTTTTCAACGCTTCTACCAGACAAAAAGCTTGGGACCATTTCTCGAAAGCCCAGCGAAAGAACATAGACATTTGGCGAAAGCATTCTGAGGTTGGTGATTTTATTATTACTTTCTATCCATCATCTCACAGCTGGATTGACCCAGAACGAGTGTGATTGTAGCTGGACATAGTGTATTCAGCAATATTCACGGCTATCGTTTTAGCTGTTAATCAACTGGCCGTTATACAGTCTCATCTACAGTATGAATTGCTCCCATTGCTCTCATTATGATAATAGTCATTAAATAACACTAAGACAGAGAGCAATGTGTTTTTATTTTTCATGCAAAATTTGGGAAGTCATTGGAGGATTATGTTTACTATCTAAAATAATGAACTGAAGTAGTGAAATTGGGAGCAATATTTTCAACTAAGGATAGAATTAAGAATTATTTCTGAAAAATATCATTTTAGGAGTCACCGTGATCTGTTTTTAAAAGAAGCATTCTGTAGCGCAGATTTCTTTTTTTTCTTGTTGTGCCATCATATGGTCATTGTAAGATGACTTTGCCTGAAAACAAAATAAAGAATTTCTTTCCTAAGTAATGATTGAAGCATATTAAGTCCAGAATTATGACATACTCCTTCCCATTTGTTTTATGTCTACCTTTAAAGAACCAGATACATCACTTGTGTTGATTCTAAGTATTATGCTTGCACAGAAACCAGTGTAAATGTAATCATACTACCACACAGAGTTAGCGATGTGGGACCATGCATGTGTGACTGTCATACGCACGAGCAGAGGAAAGGGGATTCTAATTCCCCTCGCTGCGAGCGGCAGCAAAGTAAGCGATAGACCTCATCCTGTGTTTTGGTCATCCAGCTTTCGTTTTTAATTCAGTATATACGCTATGAGCCTCTATTTTAAAAAGTAAGTACCGCTGTCTTTGTTTTCTTTCTTTCTTCTTCCCTTTTTTTTTTTCTCAATATGAGCAACTTACATACACTTGGGTTACCTTCATGTAGTACAGTATGTTGATTGTTAGTATCACAGTCCTCTAAATGATTTTTCTGTCTCAGAATAAAATCTTTAGAAGGTAAGGTGCACTTATTTAATTATTTTGTAGTACACTTGTAAAATAAGTGTTGTACACTTAGTTTGAGAAACACTAAAGTGCTGTGATATAAATCATTTGGATAACATTTTAAGTGCCCATTAACTAATGCTAAATTACAGTTGAATACCAATGGCACTAAATGTAACATCCACATGAATACCAAATGAATTCTTTATTATCAGTGCTCTTCTGGTGAATATCAAATGACTTCACAATAATGGGTCACTTAAAATAAAATGTTGGCATAATTTATTGGTACAAACTGTATTTTGCATTTTGTTCACAAATATTTCATATAAGTAGTGAATAAAGCCTTTGTTCAGTTGAAAGTTGGGAAGTCGGGGACCGATGTTTGTCTTATCTTTTAGAGAAGTATGAAAATATGATTCTCTAGTAGCTTATTTCAATAATATTAAGACCATCCCTTCTTAAACTAACTTTCTGTAAAGGGATGTGGTATGTCATTCATTTCCTGGCTTCTAAATCTTTAATGAACTGAAATGTGTGAGAGTTGGACTTTCCAGAAATGTTAATTCACTAGTCGCTTTTTCAAATACTCACCTTTTTTTTTTTTTCCGAAGAAGAGGACAACAAAAACAATTCAAAAACATGCGAAGGCTCTCGCTGAACCAATATATTTCAGAAATGCCATTTTTTCAGATGTGAAATATGATGGAAATGTACCAAATGGCATCTTTGATTTAAATCATATTTTTTAACTGGGACATTATTTGCTAATTTGTTTAATTACCTGATCGCTTTCCCTTTATTTCTGAATTTAAGAAAGCTTTGCCAGACCCCAAGCCCAAAGCAAACACTCATACACAACAGACGTACTCCAGGTAGATTATTGGCTTTACTGATAATATAAACATTGATGCATCAAGGACATTTATTCCCTAAAGAGAGAGTAAATGTAAGCGAATATCTGCTCATGTATGCACTATACTTCCCCAGAAAAAAAGTGCAGGTGGCCTTTGCCAATAAGGAATTCAGAAATGGATTGCTAATTTCTTCCAGGGGTGTCTCTGATCGCATGAGACACTGGTTGACAATTTACCTTTTTAATCACTTTTTTTTTTTTTTTTTTTAAATTTGAAATTATCCTCATGTAAAACACCCCCTAATTAGCCTCCTTGCCTTTCCTGGGATTAATGGACACATAGACATTTGTCAGAGTGTTTGAGATCTGCCGATGAACCAAGGGTACGGCTCGAGGGAAACGCCTTCCCTTTTTTTCCACCCGGTCCCTCTCTGACAGCTTATTGTTAATTGCACGGAGCAGCGCTCGGACGCCTCAATGCTGTCTCCTCCTTCCACGCGCCTCTTCCTTGTTTCGAAGATTTCAAACCACCTCGGTGGGAATTAGGCTCTTTGTCGGCAGAAAAATTAGCTGTCTGCGCGCTGAAAAGGCCTACACTAATCACGGCGCAGCATCCCTGTGTTACACCTGACAGGATTATTAGGACAAAATAGAGTCCTCTCAATCTTCTCAGGGCTGCCGTTGAAAAGCCAGCCACTACGCCCGCGCCGGCTTTTCTACCCAGAACAAAGACCGTCTAGACTCCCACGGAGCCCGCCTGCCTGCTCATCGTTTACCCAGTGACACGTCCAGGGGCTCCCTGCCCACCTGCCCTCGCAGGAAGAGACCGGGCTGTCCAGGCCGGCGCTTGTTTTGGGTCGAGATGCAGAGATTTTTCAGGGCAGCGTTATTGGGCCGGGTGTTTTAAATCCCAGGTGATCCGTGCATAGGGACAGAGGGTGAGATTCCTTTGCCCGGCATTCGACACCTACAATATAGAGCGCTCCATCCGCACTGGCTGCTCCCGGCTCCCTTTGCCATCAGCAGGGAGAACTAGACACTTCTAGGGTATAGTTAACGTGACTTTGTTTAATGGAGACACCTGCACTTGGCCGGATGAATCCTACCCCAAGTGGCAGAGGGAAGCCGGAATTATCTATCTCTTAAGCAGGCTGACAGTCCCTTTATCAGTCTGCTTTATACCCAACTTTAAGCATTATCCCTGCTGTTAAAGCATTCTGCTGTGCTTAGTAGAACTCAAGATCACTCGACGTGGAGACTCACTTTCTCTCTTGTTTTCCCTGAGTTGTTACCTTTTACAAACTCCGGTCTTTCACAGGAAGAATTCCCTGTGCTACTGTTCTTATAAATATTCATATACAAATAAATATGATTACAATGATGAATGGTGGATAATTAAAATCAGAGCAGTATTAAAAACAGGTACTAAATAATACATAATGACTTTATGGGAGTTAATACTGATCAAAGGTCATTTTGGGTTTTAGGAGCTCCGAAATGCTCACAGTGAACAGCTCATGGGAATCCGCCGGGAAGAGGAGATGGAAATGTCCGATGATGACAGTGGTGACAATCCCAGTAAAAAGCTGAGAGTAGATGATTCAGGTAAAGCCAAATCCCTCTATAATGTCAAGTATATGCAACTGTTGTTTTTTTAAAAGGCAACAAAAACTTACATATGAGATGACGTATGAGAAGTGACATATTAATAACTGATTATATAAAACAGTGTCTTATTTTAAACCCTCATAAATTAGTTATTTGAATGATGCGAGCTGTCTCTAGGAGGTGTCTGTCACCTGCTATGATCTATAACAATGAAAATTCTCCAGTTCTGCCCTCAGCTGGAAGCATGATGTTTCTTTAGCTCGCTCTCTGCGGTCTTGCATAACAGTATTTCATTCCATGGTTGGAACAATTGTCGGATTTACGAAAGCAGTTGAAGTTATGTTTCAGTCACCGCAGTCTTACCTTTCTTTTCAACAAATACAAAATAATGTATAAGCTCCCTAACAAATACGCTGGACCATTTTAACTGTGCGTTTTGTGGAATTAACTTTTAAGGGTACATATTTCACTATATGGTACTGCACACTGCAGTAATTCGACTCCTGTTAGGTGGCTATCATGAAAGAAAGAACAAGGGTGCTCGTAATAAGTGGAAAGAAAAGCAACTTTTTCAGCCTTCTGCAAATGCTCTGCTATCCAGGGTGGACACTCCAAGAGGTGGCTCAGAAGCTGCCTGAATTACTGACTGGCAACGTGATCTGGATGGATGGTTTGCTTGATTTCTTGACATTGGCTGATAAAGTTGTGAGTAGCTAACGAGAGTTTGACTGTTTAGACACTCCAGAAGGAAAATTTACAGAAGCTGTAGCCAAAGCATGACTGGGAACTGGCAGCCAGCAGTGAGCTCTAAGGAAGGTAAAGGAGGAGGGAGTAATATGGAAAGAAACTGAGAGTCTGATGATAAGGATAATTTTGATCTAGGCCTTTCATACAGGTACCATATTAAGAAAGGAAAGAATTCCATCCATTCAAGGGTTTCAGGTCCTTGTATTCCTGCACAAAAGCGTGGATTCAAGATCACACAGAGAAGAGCTCTTTGGCTCCTCCTGTCACAAGATGCTGTGTGAGGTCGAGTGACTCCAGAAGTAAAGATCGAAGGAAGGAGTGTCATTCTAGCAAAGAAATTTCTACTACAGCATCTCTCTTCAGGGGAAATTTAATGGTTTTTTTCCTAGGAAGGAAAAAGAAATGATAAAACCTGTAAAGGGCAGCCTTAATTTTTGCTTGGCTAATTGCGTGGGTTTGAATTTTCTAGACACTATTAGCGAATGTTTGGAGCTGAGACAGTGGGTCTCTGCAGACAAAGCACTGCTAGCAATCAGAGATTTTTATGAATGTCTAATCATTTTACCTTAACTGTGTCCACTCTTATGGGGGGAAGTCATTAGAATTAACAACAGGAAGGTAGAGCCAGAAATACCCACAGTCTGCACTCCAAAAGAGGAATAACGATGTTTTGACATGTCATACTCATCAATTCAGATAGGTTTACATACGCGTGCTTAGGGCAGAGCTATGCAGGTCATTCTTTTTGTAACATCCCAATTCTTCCATGAAAAGGGACATTTCTGTCAAGTGTTTTGATATCTGAGATTTCTACAGCGTTTCATCCCAAACAACTTCAGTTTATTTCTGTTGTTATAATGTGGGCACTTGAGTCCCCTCAGTGATAACAGTGGCAAACCCCGTACTGTGTTGCATACTAAATTAAAATTTAGTGCTATGAATCCACTTGAGTACTTGTCCTTCATTGTCCATTGTACCGTTCATCATACTTTTGATCTTAGTGGATCCAGCCTGCTGCATGCGAGTGTCAACCAGTTCTAAAATTAATTTTATAGATTTCTTCTTGCAACATTACACTCTCAGCTAAAGCAAGTGCATTTGATTCTTCTGTCTTTGACAATAGAGGGAACTTGGAGTTAAATCCAAAAAGTTATTGGGTATAAAACATTGGTAAATGAAAAGAAAGTGAGAGAAGGACATTTATTTTTTCATTTTTAGGAACAGAGAAATGATTCTTCCTTCCTCCTTTTAGCACTTTTTAAAATTACTATTTGTGTTAGCCGCCTTCTCTGTCTCTTTTTTTCTTTCTTTTTGGGTATGTCGTTCCAGAACCACCTCTTTATCTCGCTGGAGTGTCTATTTGTATTCACAGTAACCTCTCTTCTACAAAGAATGTCTTTTAAAGAATCTTTTATCACAAAGAAACAATTCTGCACAGTAAGACAACATTGGCACTTACTTTATTTTTAACCCCTTTTCTTCAAATGTTTGTCTAAATGTTTAACCATGGGAAGGGCAAGGCTTGAATTACACAAAGAAGACGTTGTGCCTCTTCAATTCAAGGACAGCATGCACACATAAAGGCTTAAAAGTCTAAATCTGAAAGCGGCTGAAGCAACGAGACGTGATGAATTGGTTTGGATAGTTCCAGAGTTCTGGACTGCCTCTCCTGCCATCCCAACAATTTTATTAAGCACGTTATTTTTCAGCCTTCCCTACTCGATAGTGGGAACAACAGTCCTGGGAAGTTACATTCCCCAAGGCTACAAGTGACAGAGATTCCCCCGGCTTCCAACACCTGTATCAGGTCTTTTTTCACTAGTTCACCTAGTTAAATCACCCCTAGTACAAGAAGGCTCAATTAATTCAACAATTTAGAATGGGTCCTAAGACCTCATTCAGTCTTGGTAAAGTATGGTGCTGAGCGTGTCACGTTTCCTCACAACTAGACTGGTTAGAATGAAAACTCTCCTGTAGAATATCTGTAAAGAAACCTATTCGTCACCCTGAAAAACAAAGGGTGGATTCCAGCCACAACATTTTAAAACACGTTGCAACACTAAGCCCTGAGGCTGTACAAAAGGACTTCGGTGCCTGAATGCTTATCCAGACTTGCTGGACTTGAGGTTTCAGAGGAATGTTGCATTTTGCTGAGGACCTTGTACGCAATAAGTTCTGGGGATTTGGGGTAGATGATGAAAAAGCTGTTAGTAAGAATGGTTGCTTGTTTTCTTCAAGTTGTACTAGATACTAAGTCATGCAAGAGATCAAGTCATGGTGCGTATTAGAAATCTACTAATAGCTGTTTGTTTGTGAAGATATGGGCTTGCTCCTTGTGAAAATACAGAAGAGCACCAGGGGAACTTGTCGCAAAGCGTGTCACTCCATTCTAGACTGAAATCCTCTTCTTTCATCTGCCAATTGCTCTCCTCCTAGTTGTTTAGGTGCTTGGTTTACTGATATCAGTGACTCAGTGGCAGAGCTGTAATAAGAATGGGGACCATTAGTCTCCTGGACCTGCCTTCCGCCCTCTAGTCCATGTTGCAGTGCTGGGGAACTGTCTCCTGAGCAAAGAATTTCTGCTCCTCCAGGTGTTTTAAAGGTCATTCTCCCCAAGCTTAGTTATTACCCCACTCTATCATGTGCAAGCTGAATCTTCAAGGAAAAGGAAGGCATCGCTACCTGCTTGTTCCTTTGGAGGGCATCTCAAACTGCGGCCAGGATGCTCTGAACAGCCCCCCCAGGGAAACCAATAAGTCGGCCGAACTATCATACAAGCCTAGTTTATAGAAGATCCTCCTGGTTTCACGGACTAAAGGTCATTTGCATTACAGGGAAAGCTGGCAAAAGGCTGACCTGAAACTGAGTGAATCTCACCTGTGGGATCAGCTATTTCTATAGAATGATGGGGTTTTTTTCCAAAATTCAGCCTTTAAACAGTGATTTTTCTGCAATGTGGATTTTGGAGTTTGAAAGGGACGAGAGGATTGCTGAAGTAAAGCTGGGAGATTGCTAAGAAAAAAATAATAATGATGATTGGCAACTCAGTTAATACATTTGAAAGTCAAGGTGCAGCCACTGAAGCGTTAGCTCAGGGGAAAAAAAAAAAAGAGATTCAGCGCTGGAGTCTAGTGGATATACGAAAATCTTCAGAACGATCAGGATTTATGGATGCTTCATCTCCCACCTGCTGGCTCCGGGAGTAAGGATCCACATGTAAAAGCCTCCAAAGTAATTTTAAGAATTAGTGAAGTGAAGCTGCATGTTGTAGAAAAGAGCTGAAGTTTGGTTTATGCCTAGAAGGCACCTGTAATTTTACTTTAAGGGGAGGTGGGTTAATCTCTTCCTTTTGCAGTTCTCAGCGACATGCCATTAATTCTAGCAGCTCCAACTTCAGCGAGAGACTGCAGCTGGCACCGCGGAAAAGAAGGATGCAGAGTGCTTGCAGAGGGATGCGGGAACGATGGCCGCGTGATTAAGGCTTTTGACTGGGATCCCACAGCGCTGGGCCAAATCCCAGCTGGGCCACATACCCTCCGCCTGGAGCAATCAATGAATCTGTGTTATCTATTCCCCACTATCAAATGGAGGCAACGATACTTCCTTTCATTCATCCGCTGCCCGTCCTGCCCACGTGGATGGTGACCACCTTGGTATGGGGCTCTCTCCAGCTCAGCAGACGTGCAATGTCCCACTCATTGGGCCCCTGGATCATTTCACCAGCTCTGTATTACCTCTGATGAAGTAACTTAATGACATCTGGGGGACCGCACGCAAATAAAAAATTGCAACTCGTGTAGTGTGAAGCCCAGTTTGAACACGTAAGATTGGCGCTGCCTTCCACCATCCTGCCGTAGACATCCTCTATGGCACGATTTTCGAACATACCCAAAGTAGGCGCCAAATTTAAACATTGAAGCTCTTTCTGTCTTGAAGAGTAGGCTGGATCTTTAATGCTCTCCTGAACTGCTCTGTCTGTCCTCTTCGCAGCGTCAGCTAAGTCACTTGCCGCAGGAGACAGGCTGAATAGCGGGCAGTCCGTCTCACAGGAGAGTGCAAGTCCTCGTGAAAGTCAGTATTTGCAAATCGCACCCTGGTGCACGCGGCAGAAAACAGGCTTTGCGATATTGTTCATAAGTCTATCTTGAAAGTTGCAAGCCTGGCAAATCTTCAAGGAAAGCCCGAAACAACACCAAAGCGATCCGTGTGGTGCTTATTCATCTTTTCTCTGCAATTCAGTCCTCTTTTTTGCTTTCTGTAAGGCTTGTGTGAATGCAGAGATGCACACGTGGAATGGAAACTGTGTTTTATAGCTGGATTAAACTGGCAGGAAAGCTTTATATAGCTTGTTATAACTTTGAATAGAAATTGCTGAGCCCCAGCTGTGTGGAGCTGAGCTTTTCTTTTCCTTTTCTTCCAACTGGCCCACTGTCACGGCAGATCTCATGTCGGATCTTCCTCTTCCTCCTGATCCTAAGGATCAGATGTTTTTCCCTTCCTTTCTTGTAAATCTAATCTTTCGGGGTTTATGGGAGACTTTGTTTTAAACAAAAGTCTGATTTATTTTTCTGTCATTACCTGTCCATCCCTTAGCTTTTTGGCATCGGATTTTGTGAACGTGGTACTGATATTTAATAAGCCCATAATCTCCCCTTTTAAACACTTGTTGATAAAGAGAATGTAACATAACAAAAGGTATTTACTTTAAGAATTAATGGGCCAGCATTGCTTTTTTCCTCAAAAAAATCGATATAATTTCAAAGCCATCAGCAGCTGGTGTCATAATCAGCCCTGCGGTAATAAACATATAAAGGCATATGAAGAGGAAAATAAACCCTGTTAACAGAAGCTACTAACCAGGTTTCATAAGCAATCTCGAAGAAAAGAACGTATTCAAAATCTGAAGCTCTGAATTGTCACTGTACCGACAGGGTTCCCTCTCTGGCCGGAGAAGACAGCTCAACAGCCCTTTTGAGCTCTCCGAGTGGAGTAACTTCCTTTTGAATGGAAATGCTCTGGACACAGCAGACAATCAGCTTTTGCTCCCTGGGACCATCAGGGATGATCACTAGAAAGCAGCACAAGATGATTATTCCCTCTACGCTGGGGAAAGTCTGCTCTCGTGTCTTTCACAGCGTGCCAGTTCAGAGCTGTTACCATCAGGCAGACTCCAATTCGGTGCCTTAAAATGCATTCCATTTTCCCCACACGGCTTTTACAAAAATAGGCTGAAATTCAGGAAGCATGGTGGCAGGGGCCTAATATTATACCCCTGGTTTTAAGTCCATTTGGCTGTAGTAATGCTTGCTGTGCAGGTGAATTTAGATGAAATACCCTTGATGAATCAGGGCTGAAGGTAGTTGCCAAGGCTGTCTTCCCCGGGGAATAAAGACATCTTTGTCCTGTCCCAAGTATTGGGCCAGTTCCTCTGGATGATGCACAACCCATCGGCTTTGGGCTGAAGGTCTGTGCTGGTCCTGTGGACACAGCAGTGAAGGGGTTAACCTAACTTTCAATTTTTAGAGGAAACAGACACTTCAAAGGCATTTTCCTAATATGGGGTTTAGGAGGATGTCCCGTTTACTACAAAACAAGTCTGTTGCGCTTTGATGCTTTTCAACTGCCAGAAATACTATTATCTAGATTACATTTTATCATGTTTTCTGGGTATTTCATACTGATAAGGTTTTATGCAGGATCATTACATATGAGAATAGATTTAATCCTGTTTTTAGTAAGCTTTAAGGACACTGAGGGATTATTTATGTAATAAGATGCAAAGTTGCTATGGAAAATGCTATAGCAACCTAACATCTTCACAAAACCAAGCAGCCACTTGTGACAGCAATCTAAATTTACATTTATTTTAGTGTCATTTTATTGACATTCTTAGTATCTCATTTTGACAGCATGTTAAAATATGTTTTGCGTTCATGCTAGAACAAAATTAACAGCATGTTGTTGGATTGAAGATGATGCTTATAATTTGGGGGGATAATTTTAGCATATTTCATTTTGTGTAAATAGCATTAAAATAGTAGTGAAAAGAAGTTTGGGTGCATCGCCTCCATTCGTAACAGAGCAAACAATGCACATTGACAGTCATATTTTACAAGTCAGTGAAAGCTAAACTGTTTTTATTTGCTTTATATCTGAGTGAAAATATTTTTAAGAAAGAAATGATTTTGTTATTAGAATTCATTTCAAATCCTGTATCTTTTATTATAACTTTCCCAGTTCAGGATACAGGCTATAATTTTTCATTAGCTTTCATAAAGCAGGGCATCATTTCTGAATGCGGAGACTTGCAGTTTGATAGGGAATTGCCCTATTTAAATGGGGCTTTTCTAAAGCATAGAATAACAGCACACGTTGCCCCTAGGAGGTTAAATAAAAAGGGAAAGAAAAAACAAACAAAAGCGACAAAACAGTCTGAACTCTGTCCTGTGCTCATTGCAGTTAATAATGAAACTCGCATTGACTTCAATGGGAGCAGAAGCAAGCTCTGTATATTGATTTTCTCCATCCCCCTCCATTAAGAATCCTGGAGTGCGGCTGTAACATTGTTGAAGTGGGATGTTGGCAGCAAAATCAATAAAAGACAATATTAGAACATATGCTGTTTTCAGCTTCCTCACAAGCTGATAGAGCTGGTATTAGCATTCTTCTCCAAATCACACTTCATGCTTTCTATAGAATGACCTTCCTTATAGTGCCCTCTCCAATATAAAGCTTTTGTGGTCTTACTCTCATATTTAGCCTTCAAGAGAACGAGCCCTATTTATAACAGTGAAGACAATTGATTCTGAACGGAGCATAAAGAACAGATTCCTTCAAGAGTGGCTTCAGCATAAACCCTATTTCAGACCTCCTATGAAAGATCATTTCTATTGTTGTTTAAACTAAGCTCTTGGGATTTTCGTAATTATGCTGTTCTTCGTGCCCTGCTGGTTTTAGAAAATTTTTTCACCCCAGCATATTAGAGAGGCTTGCAGATATTGCTTGAGGTGGAGATTTAGGTACCTTCTTATCCACCCTTAAATCCAAGAAACGTCGGCCATTGCTAAGGTGTCAGAAGAGGTAAAGATCAGAAAGCAGAGTCTTTTCCAATGTCGGTACAAGCTTCTAAAGTAATAATTACAGGTTTGGGGAGCATCATTATGTCAGAGAGATGTGAGGCTGGTTGAGGTTTCCAAAGCATTAAAAGCTTCCTTTTCAAAGCATGTGGCTTCTCGTTCCTTATGTGTCCAGATGACTGGCAGCCTGTGATGTGGTTGCCAGGAGTTAAAAGCCCACCCAGCAGAGCTCATGCTTGAAGCTGGATGGCGACAGAAATTCCCCAAACTGTTACTAGTTGATGATGCTGGTTTATTTGCTGAATGAATCTTAGATTCAGAGGCATTTCATGGTGTCTTGCTCTTTGGTTTTGGCTTAAAGACCATCTCAAGAAAATAAGCTTTTTTCTTACTGGTGACGCATATCCATAGTATAGAGTTTTTGTGAGCAATATATCGAAGGATTTGGTTCATAAAGTTGAAAGCCAGGCGGCTTCAGTGCTGCTTGGAGGTGAGTGATATTCTTTCAGTCTTATTTGGGTTTAGATTCACGGCAGAGGGAAGAGAAAGCAAAGAGAAGAGATCTCGAATGTGGAATGACCAACTGAAGAACTAGACACCATACCGAAACCAGACCATTTTATTCCACTTCTCCACTAATTCCAGCATGTGACTCCTTGAACATCAGCATATAGAATTCTAAAGGAGGAAAAATTGTTTCTTCTGTGTTAAAAGTGGTTTGTTTTGTTGGGATTTTTTTAATTTTTTTTTTCATTTTTAGTTGCCTTTCAATGGGCAAAGGGCTTGCAATCCTTCTGTTTATTTATTCAGCCCTCCCCATCTTTGATGCGTAGCGAGCTGCGTCAAGTGCAAGAGCTGTGCCAAGCATGGCTTTACAGCACTTGTATCCAGTGATTGCTGAGCTGCTTCTACAACTGCCGAGTGCCCACCTCGCATGTCAGCCAGGGATCTCTCTGAGGAGATTTGGGTGGTTGCTAGGCCACAACACCAGTTTCTTCATCGCTTCTTCGTCACGTGTCAAATACAGACTGTCTTCCCTCGTAAATTTGTCTGAGCTCTGGAGGCAAGTGAGCGCTTTTAACAGTCAAGGAAGAACATGATAAAAAGCAATAGCTCTCTCCATGTTGTTCTATTATCAGGTAGTCATCTGTCTCATCATGTTTTGTTGATAGGTTTTGAGATGCCTGTGCTGTTAGGCCTTGCTCCCACAAGCTACTGCCTGCTGCTCGGAGTGTTTGCACTCACCTTCTGCCCAACACCCACAGATACAAAGTCCTAAGCGGTGGCTTACCCAGAAAGTCTGGTACAAGGAGTAGTTCCCAGTTATGTCTTCGAAGTTACACACTTCTTGCAGATTTCAATAAATTGTCTGTTTCTGAAAGGACTGGAAGTACCACTAAGCCCCGTAGAACCCTGTCATCTGCAAGTTTGCAACGCGTTTTATTTTTCAGTAGCTGAGAAAATACCTGCTAAACATGTTAAATTGTGGAGAAGCAGAGTGGCTTCTATTTGCGGATACTGAGTATGCTGAAGGCAGGTTGGAGAGGAAAAAAGAAGGTTTTTGGCTTGCAGATACAGCTCTTCTGGACACCCTTCCACTCACATAAGGGATAAATGGCTCAAGAAATGCTGTCTCTGAATGCGAGAGTTGAGAAATGACAAGCTTCATGTGATCATTCGCCTAGGCCTTCTAAAGCGGTAAAAACATATTCCCATATTTAAGACCTATTTTTATCTGAGGCCAAAGTAACTGAGTAAATAGTTCAGTATTATGCACAATTTTAAAAGAAAAATTAGCTCAGCCCTCCAATCCAGTACGAGGTCAGAGAGATAGCCGGTTAAAGGCTCTCCTGCAATTTAAGGTGCAATAGAATTTTGTACAAAGGTGGTTTATCATCACATTTATAGAAAGCACTTTACCTTTACGAACAAAATTTGCCTATTATAAATCAGAACAATTCAAAACACCGCAGTCAATTCAAACACTCAGATCAGCCCTGTCTTCCCTAATGAATGTGACAAATTGAGGCATTCACGTGCACGCTGTCAAGTTTGTTTTCCAAGTAGCAATGACGGTTTCTTCACATTTGTAAGTCCTACAGATTATTTTTTTACAAGTTGTCGCAGTGGTGCTGGGGCTGCATGCAATTCCTAGTTCGAATGCTAACAGTAGCAATGCAGCCGTGCATCTTGTAAATGCCACCGCTTATTGTTTAAGGCTGAATAAAAATATAGCAATTACTTTGACTCCTAAGAAGCAACCATCAGCAACCCACCTATACAGAGATTTACCTATATACAATAATGTTTGAATATCCTAAGTAATTTATGTATCACTCGTACACACATACATACAATCCATTTATGCATATACATAAGATTATATAAGTATACATAAGTATACTTATATATGTATACATAAGTATACATAAGATTAACATAACATATATGAAACACTGAGCTTTCCTCAATGTCTCTTGTGCTATGCAGAGTTCAAATGTCTTGTACCCTCAAGTTGCAAAGCACCCTTAATGGAAGCAGTGTTTTTCCGTTACTGATGTGGGAGAGGGTCATGAGTGCCACTTGGCATCTCCCCAGTAACCAGCGCTTTTCTTACTTGGGTAAACATACTTCTTCCCCCTTGAGACTAAAATCTCCTCTGTTCATTTTTAGAGTTACAGGAATACAGTCATTTTTTTTAATATCATCGATTAGAGGAAAAAGTCGCTTTTTTGCTGGCTTCTTTAAAGCACAGTCTCTGTAAAAGTGTCGCAACGGTTCTGTTTCTCAATTAGGGAAAAAAGAAAGCAGAACCTCTAAAAGAGATTCAGTACTTGATTAAGTATATTTAACTAAGGCAGCAGTTATTAGTAAACATAAAGCATAAGTGTCTGAAAAATTCATCTCATCACAAACCAAATTCTCCAATAAGCAGCGGGAAGGAGTGATTTTTAGTGAATTTTGGGAATATCTGAGAACTGCTACTACTTTTGATCAAAGTTATACCCCTGCATTTTCTTACGACGGCTTGCTTCATACGCCCCTAGTTCGAGAGGAGAACCAAGCAGGAAAGGCAACGCAACAACCAGCCCAACTAACAGTCCGTCCATCCCAGTTGTCTGGGCAGAGCCAACTCTTCCCTCTCCTGTCTCCCCTTACGCATAAGCCAGGTCAGTTGGGCTTGCTACATATCATGGGCGGCGGTAGAAGAAATGCAGCCCAAAAAGGAGAGGAAACAAGGGCCCTTTGCTTTAAAGAGGTGACCTGGAGAAACTGGTCTCAACGGAGCAGGTTAACTAGCAACTGTCGAAATACCATTTACGAGCCATGTAGATTCCTGTTCTCCAAAGAGATGCTGTCAAGTAAAATAGACCTAAAATGTGACAGGCTTTGATATTATTCTAACAAGGAGGTCTCTTCCAAATTCTAAATATGCGTTTCAGTAATGTGATGTGACATCTTTGTAGGAAAAGTCCAAAACGCTTAATGCTGCAATTTACCTGGGACAGAACTGGGTAAGAGAGAACTGGAGAATGTACTGCAAAATAAGTACAAGTCAGGGAAGAGAGAAACATCTGGAAATGTCAGGCAAGTGGGAATTACAAATGAAAAAAAGAGATGGACTCATGCATTTGGAGTTCAAGGAGGAAATAAACTGAACAGAACAAATACAGAGGAAAAAGAGAGGAAGGTATGGAGAGAGGGATAGAAAGACTGTCTTGAAGTGGGAGATGAGCCCTCTGTCTTTTAAGCCCTTTAGAGAAAGTTGATTCACTGTTCAAGTGGGTTTTCTGCAAGCACGAGGTCTAGATCGATGATCCCAAACTGAGCTCCTGAGACAATGATCACTTGTAAGACTGTAGTAAGTAGTCTGCATCTTATTCCTAGGGCTGGCTAAAACAGCGAGATTAAATTGCCTTGCTAGTGTTTTTAATTAAAAGTTAGAGTTAGTGAGAGCATGGTGAAATACAGAGAGCCGGTACCGATCCACAGGCTAGAAAGTTTGGAAGCCACTAGTCCAGAAACTTAAAGCGGAGGTTTTCAGTTAATGATCTCTCTAGGGCTTTAAATAAAATGTCAGATATCGTGAGACTCATCATAACACCGCAGGAGTTGGCAGCGCTACTCTCCGAGGCATTCTTAGTCTGCTGCAGAGCCAGTATTTGCGTGATACTTTTTGTTATTAGGCCCATCCGGACTGTAATCTGCCCTGCCTTTCCCTACACCTTCTTTGCTATTTGCAAAGAGATAGATATGCTTCATTACACAAGGAATTATAAGCCTTCATAAATTACTGGTGAGCCACAGGAAAGAACAGTGCTATTGCTGAAGTCTGCTAAGCAGGAAGAAGTTTTGTAAACTCAGAAAAATCTCTCTTCAGACAAATGCTTTGGTTTCTCAAATGTTACATCTGTCTGTACTGGATGGGACGGATAAAATTACAGTTAAATGAATGATGGTGCAACTTTTCTTTTTTCTTTTTTTTTTTTTTTGGCAAGCATCCTTCCATTTACTAATTGTTCGCCAGCAAGTTTTATCTGAATAGGAAGCCTGAAAATAATTCTCATGAGCATTCAATTTGAACATCTGGTATCATCATGAATGTGTCTGGTATAATGAGCTTCTCTGCATTGAACATAGGCTGCATGCTGAGGGAAGGACTTTGAAGGAACTGCACCTGAATAAAGCAGTTTTTGTAAAAGAGTAAATCTCCCAGTGTGCAGGCCCTGGCTCCCGCTAACATTAATGACAATAACCCCTCCACATATGGGATAATTAGTGCCCTTAGAGTTTAAATTTGCAGGTACTGAGACATTCAAATGAAGTGTGCCTAACATTACAAAAAAAAATGTGGAATTTGCTTCATTGTTTGGTTACATTATGTCTGAAGAGGGAAAGAAAAAACTGTTCATGGCTAGGTTAGCTTGTAATTGCCCCAAATTATTTATTTTTATACCAGTCTAATTCTGTTTTCAGAGTTTATTTAGGCTGGTTAGTGAGCTGCTTTCAAACTTTAACCAATGGATTTTTTTTAAAAAAAAAAAGCCAAGTGACATAGTGTCTTTTTGTGGAAACATAAGAGAACAGTGGAAGAGGCGTTTATTAAAGAAAGCAGTATAGGAATAATGTCGCTTTTATCTGCTAATATCAGATGTATTTCGGTGCACCCGTCATAGACATCCAAACACTTTTTTTGCTGGTGGTCAGGTATTTAGTAACTGTGCATAAAGAAAAGAAAGTGTCCTCGAGGAACTCAACGCAACAGATCAAAGGCACTTTAGATATCAGAGCTCTCAGAAGCCTGACATTGCTGTAAGGTGTGCTAAGAAAATGCCTCAAAACGATGAAGATGTAGCTTAGTCTTATTCTTCCAGAAAGCTTCTTGGAGATACCACCAAAAAGTTGCTTTCCCAAATGCCTTTGAGCACGTAGGGAGCATGTGTAACTAAAACTTGTTCTCAGAGCTCAGTTTTTCTGGTAGGGTTTATGAAAGTCAGGTGTGAATCAAGTGGATCTATACCTGAGTAGTCATAAATAATAACGGCCTCAACTTTCATTCTGCCAGGAGCTGACAACTGGTGGAGAATGCAGAGGGAGGGTCAGCTTTGACAGTTTGAGGTGGAGACACAGGTTCATGCTTCTCTAGTTACTCTAGTTGCTTGTGTGTCCCCCCCACCTCAGAGGCCATCCAGCTTTCTATCTGCAGTGAGGGCCGCGCCTTCCTTCCCACCACCCTGCAGACCTCCTGCAAACCCAACCTTCCTACCCACCCTCAACATGTGGGTCACTCACTGGCATCACCTCACACACCACCCCCCCGCCACTGAGTGACCGCGATGGGATCCTCAGACCGTAGCAAAAAGTTCAATTTCCTGCGGGCTGGAGCACTAAGTAGAGCCTTATAGGGAAAAAAATGAATGAGGGTCCAGTGCTACCATCTTAGTCTATGAAACTGGAAGTTTTTTCCTTCAAGACAGCCCCAATCTCAGCGTCACCCTTTCCTGACACATGCCAGCATGGATACACCAGCGTATCCTCTCACGGTTTCATGTTCGACATGAAACTGGCCACATTACTCGCTTTTGAACTCTTCCTTCTTACACCCAGTAACTGTTAAAAATGCCGCCGCCTTTCTTGTGTTCTTGTGCCACCACCAGAAGTCCTACCACACTTCCTTTTCTCTTCCTTCACATATTGAACTCAGGTCCAACATTTTCTTTTGTTCCACCTACCTCTTCCTAGAATCTGACCTCTGCTTTTATTCTGTCACAATTCATACCCAAACCTTGTGAGCTCGTGTTTGACTTCCAGGAGTTTCTCTTCTTTAGCCCTCACTCAAGCCCTTTCTCAAGATATCTCCTTTCTCAACATATCTCCTAAGACCATCCGTGCTGTACTTCTGCTAAGACCATCATCCTTAAAAATGACAAATGCCATTGTTTTATAACTTACCCTGTTTTCTGCAGCATCAAGACATAGCTCATGCCCTTCCAGATCCTCCAGAAACATTTTTCCTTGCTGATTTTCACCTGTTTGAAAAACAAGCAAGCTAGCTAGAGGCCAGGGATAACTTTTATTGTTTGTATTTATAGTTGTGAACTTCACGTCCTGATTTCTTTCCTCTCACATTTGCTCAGTCCCTTAAGCTGAAAACTCTTTGAAGAAGTAGCTGTGTCTTGCAAGAGGGCTATTTTTGACATTGTAAATGCTCTGCAATGGGAGTGATGCAAAAAATTACCATAATAACAGCCATCATTTTGACAGTTTTTGATGTTTTTCTTGTTGCTGTTATCAAAAGGAGCATTATATCATTTAAAACCTTATTTTCAAGTCAGGAAATTAGGATAATGGCATTAGTAGAACTCAGATGACAGGAAGATTTGGGGATATGCTCTTCATCTGCTTTCATCCATGTCACTGTCACTGTATCGATACGTTGGCTAAAGTTCCAAAACCATGAGAAATTCTGCTGAAGAGGTTAGACCAAAAGTCTAAAGATAGACAAAGAAGAACAGAAATTTTCAGTTTTATGGTCTATTTCTACACAATTATAGAAGAATCTATAGGAAAAAAAAAATACAGAAAAAGTTGTGCTGGGAGGACCTAAGGGAAGTCTGTGCTCTTGAATTTACAAGAGGGTTTTCTGTTATTGTTGTTAGCGTTTGCTCATTTGTTTTTCAGATACTACTTCCAGATTGCCTCGGACTCTTGAGATAACCTGCTGCCTGTGCATTTCAACTCGGTGCGGCCCCAATATGAGAATTAGTAGCCTGCCATTAATGTTAACTGTAATGCTATTAGGGCACCATCTAATGAGAAACGCACAGCACAGGTAGTAGAACATTAGTAGCAGCATTAGTAGAAGTGGTAGAAAATTTTGAATTCTCCCCAATATCCTTAAATAGATACCTTCAGAGATGTGGGGTGTTCACTTTATTTCCTGGCCGCTATGAGAAGATGTAAGTCAGAAAATACTACAATTACCCTGTATCACCTGTGAAGACTTGCCATATGTTAACTCCAGTGGGCGTTATTGAGTATTAGGTTAAATGTAGTCACAGAGTACCGGCTAAAAGTAAAAGCTACAGATCAGTAGCACACATAACGCAAGCACGCTCCCAACTAGCCGAGATAGATGTCCTAGTAAAATAAAGTTAATTATTTGTTTCTTCTGAGACATCAGTCAATGAGTATGTCCTTAGGTTTCAGTGGATTGCTGATCGGCCAGTCACTTCGTGTTTTAAAAAGGGTGTCTTTTTGCTTTGGGTCTAAGTCTGGATACGCTACATGAAGTCTATCTCGCCATTGAGGCTGCTGCCACATGGTATACAGCACTCCTGCCTCAACCCAAGGAAATCGCACTAACCTCTTAGATGTCCTCAAAATATCAATGTGAAGTTTTCCCCCACTTACATCCATCTAATCTTCCTCCGGCAGCTTCTCTGAGATGGGCAGGTATCGTTTTGCATCCCTCGGTGAAAGCGCTGTAAAGCGTATATTGAGCTGGTTTCCAGCTGTGTTGGTTTAGGTGGGAATATTTTCTTCCGCTTGCAGCGCGGGCAGCTATTTGGGATTCTTGTCAGAGTGTTCTTTTGGTATAGCTTCCTGTATGTAGTTCTTCTGTAAACGCTTTCAGCATTTATTGTCTTTGTATCCTGAGATGCTTTTTAGCATGTTTCAGAGAAGGATTTTTGTAGATGAGTGTCTGAACAACCAAACTTAAATGGCTTGAGACGCAGCACTGAGATGAGATGAGTAAACATTTTTTTTTCTCCAGCTAAAACTACATTCATGAGCTGTTTCAATGAAGTCATAGCAAAAATTTCTGTAAAAATTTGAAAAATGCTTACTTTTTAAAATGCAGATTCCCTCTTCCCCCCAAATTCTCCTCTAATTTTAATTCAGTATTCAATGAAGCGGGTTTTTTATATAATATGTAATAAATTACATATTATTATATATAATTATTATAAATTAAATATAATTTAAAAATAAATTAAAAAGTAGTTTTATATATAATAGGTATTTTGTTTGGAATCAAAAGAGACATCGGTCTGAATCCAGGATTATTTTATTTTTAGTGCACTAAAATACAAAGATCTTAAAATTATAGTTACGTTAGGTCAACACAAAGAACGTTTCTGATTGTGTTGAAAGCAGTTATCCAGTGTTGATGAGCTGGAGCACCTGGGGTCCACCAGAGTCTTTCTTTGACTTATTCTCCCTTTCTGGTAACCACTTTGTCTGCACTATTTGTGTCTTTAAATTAAATAGCAAAGGAACTACATGTATTTAATGTCATACCGTTTGTGGACTCTTATCTGTAATTAATTCATTTAAAAGCTTGTGACAATTTAGTGTTCTGTTACACCGCTGCTATATGTGTTGCATCCTCCTTATTTAAGGACATATTTCTACCTTGGACTCTGTCTTTAATTTCTTACTATGAGCGTCTGGGAAGATCACCAGAGTGTATAATAATGTTGATAAGAAATTGTACACCTCTGGGAATCCTGCCTAATATCATGAACTTATCTCTGCTGTGTTCTTATTCTCTCATTTTAGGTTGTTTGGGATATTTCCATTTTGTGTTAAAACAAATTGTAACCTCTTTCACTCTTTCAAACACAGCCTTTGTCTTCCAGTGTCTGCAATCTAGAATAACAGGGTGCCCGTCCTCGGATGGGACTTCTTGGTAGTACCGCAATGTAGTTATTGTCATATAGGTTTTAATACACTATACTAAATATAATTTTAAAATATTGACATGAAATAATGGCATTCAGAGGTGCAACTCGGGTTTTTTTAGCAGTAAAAAAACTGCATCGTATTTCTACAGGAAAAACGGGCAGTTACCTTCACTGCTCATATATACTGTGTCTTGTTCCGTTTCAGTGACTTATTTTTTAAACCCTAATATGTTCATCACCTACAGCTTACTTACGTGTGCAGTATGTCATAGCCCTTTCTATTTCCCCTAATTTGGTGCCCCTGTAGCAAACTTCTTGTGCTGTGCCTAGCTCCACTCAACAGCCTGAACTCACCTAGGAGGACAAAAAGGAGAAGGACTTCTCCAACTGGGCTGTAGTGTGACCCAGAAAACACACAACAGCTGCTTCCCCAGTAAGGGTTGGCTGAATCTGGGTCCTAACCCACATTTCAGTGGGGATGGTGATTAACAAGTGCGTGGGCCTTACACCCTCCATTTACACAGCAGCTCTCAGAAGTTTTTAAAGAGGTAGATTAGGTGATGGACAGCAGATTAATTACTGCTGCCAAGCCTCTCTTAAAAACTCAAGTATGCCCATGATGGTCTCCTTTCATGCTCTCAGAGAGCAGAAGGGTAGACAGTTTTTTGGCTAGAATTGAGTATTAGATTAAAAAAAAAAATTAAATCGTGGAAGAGTCTGGTAGGAGTAAGAGAATACAAATGACAGAGAGATGATTTAATCAAGGCCTAAAGTGACAGGACAAGGGGCAATGGTTTTAAACTGAAAGAGGGTAAGCTTAGATTGGACATAAGGAAGACATGCTTTACAATGAAGGTGGTGAGATGCTGGAAGAGGTGGTCCAGAGAAGTTGTGGGTGCCCCATCAATGGAACTGTTCAAGGTCAGGCTGGATGGGGCTTCGAGCGACCTGGTCTGGTGAAAGATGTCCCTGCCTATGGGAAGTGGTTTGGACTAGATGATCTTTAAAGGTCCCTTCCAACCCAAACTGTTTAATTTTGACATGAGTTTTTGTTAGACTGAGGTTTTTATTTTCTCGGACTCTTTTTTTTCCCCCCTTTCTTTTATTATAGCTGATTGGCTTTTACAAAAAAAAAAAAAAAGAAAAAAAGAAAAAAAGGGATTTCATCCTCTTATTTGCCCATTGGACTCATCATTGCAATTTCTTGAGGGTAAATTTTGTCATGGAAGGATGATTACATGCTTTTCAGAACAATTTAATTTGATGTAACAATACTGTAACTGTTGCTAAATCTTCCAGAGAGATTCTGTAGAATATCCAAATTAGGCGCAATAACCAATCCGTGTCTGTATTTGAATAGTAGCTAACTGTACTTTATTTTGGATGATGCATTTGTGCTATTTTAAAAACAGTAAAAACTATGTGAGAAAAAGGTAGATTTGTCCTACCAAAGATAAAACATTTTTATTGGTAATGAAATATTGTGACATTCTAAGTGCTGATATAATTTCACAAACGTGTCGAACCATGTTATCATGGGGAACAGGGGACTCTCTATCTGCAGAAGGTCTATTCAAGAGATGCCTGACATTAAATGGAGTTAATATACAATTTCCTATAATTTGGAGTTTAACCATATTGCTATTGTAGGTGGGCAAGAAAGAATTCTGTGATACCAAGCCTGAAATCATTTAATCAGGAATGTAAATCAGTTATGTGCTTCAGTTACCAAATGTTGATAGAATTGGCTATGGTGGATTGTTGTTTTTTAATTACAGCTGCTCTGTAATGTTGTTGTGTTACCAGGTTCCAAGGAGGAAAATAGTATAGTACAGCAGCTTGCTATGCCAAATGACCACTGCTGCTGCCAAGTATAAATACTACCAGGAGTGGGCTCCTCTATAGGACGATAACCACATCCCTAAAGTAATGAATGCCACACTTCCCTATATGTATTTATGTTCCGATAATTTATTTAAATAATGTGCCTAGTACATGCTTTATAGCCTTCTGCCTTTTGCTACACAAATTTTAGCTTATATTGCAGACTGTGCAAGTCATTTGGCAAATGTAATTTCCATCCCTGCATACTAATCGATTTCTTCACAAACACCTGCTATCAGTTATGATAATAAAAATGCCATTCTAAATTGAAAAGGGGCCAAATGGAGCTTCCTAAGGAAATGACTTAAGTGTCTTTCAATGCCTTTAATGTAGTAATGTTCTTGTAGTGCCAACACTTTTTTGAGCATTTGCATTTTATATAATTTTACTCTATTACATCATTTTTCTGTCTAAATGGTTCCTCATAACCATTGCTACGAAGTAATTCACAGCGAGATTGGAGAGGAATTTCTGCGTTTCCTCTCCCATGGGATTAAACCCAGCAACTTTACGTAGTCAAAATTCCTTAGCACAGATCCGATTGGAACATCTGGCCGCTAGACTAGTGTAAATACTAAACGGCTGTATCAGTTCCTATAACATCGCTGGGAAAACATTGTCGAGTTGGTGGGTGCTTTGCCCTTGGACTGCGTGCCAGTTTCTTCCTAAAATATAAGCTTAAATTTAGCAGCCAGATTGCAAGTAGCGTTTGAATTATCCAGGGTCGCTTTATGGCTCCTTCCATCCCAGGAAATAACTTCCCAGCAACAGCCTGTGCCAGAACCTAATCATTTTCAGCTCTGCTGGGTCTTGTCTCAGCTCCGAAATGTCGCACTGGCTTTCAGCTCTATTGTCATCTCCCCTGACAATGTCCTCTGCGTTATTTGTAAGGAAACAATCTATTTTACTGATTTCTTTGCATTTTCATTTTCTCTTAGCTCTAGCCGCCCAGGCGTACGCGCTAAAGGAAGAGAACGATAGTCTACGATGGCAGCTGGATGCTTATAGGAATGAAGTGGAGCTCCTGAAACAGGAGAAAGGACAGCTCTTTCGAACAGAAGAAAGCCTTACGAAGGATCAGCAGCTGCAGTTCCTACAGCAGACAATGCAAGGCATGCAGCAGGTATTGCTAAGGAAAAAGAGAACAGGTCTTCTTTTTCTTTTTTTAGGAAAGTAGCACCATGGGGCTGTGCTGTACTCCAGACTAATAGTCATGAAGGTCCTGATTTCTTTTCAGAGTCAAAATCTTATGGATTTCAGATGGGGGAAAGGGGAAGAGGAATTGGGGGTACCTTTCGGGATAGTCATTCTAGGAATTCATAAACTGTAAACCCATTGATTCAAGAAAAGTCCTTGTGCATATTTATTTAGGAACAAATTACTTCGGTACATCCCCTGTTGCTCTCCTCACTTAATCCAGTTGGCCCTAATTCTGCACAGCAGTTCAAGAACATTTGTTGGGTGTAGCATAGCCAGTGCTCTGTGATGCTTGGGCTTGCATTCATCTGGTTCTTTAGATGCATCTCCACTTCTCCGCTTTGTCTTTTTTTCTGCTGACTCTTGTTCGAGGATGACTGAGACCTCTCCAGCTTGTCCTGCTAACTTGCACGTGGATAGCAACATCAACGCTGTCTCCTGAGCTCTTACCATTTAGGCTGACCCATGGACGGAACCTTTTCATTCAGGCAATTTTTTGAGTGGTTTAGTGCAGCAACAAAGCTTTTTCTCAGGCATCGGTCAGACAGAAACTGCAATGTGTGCCTGCAGGGGCAGTTCAGTGTGCCTGATCCATTCTCCCTGATTTGTCAGTGTGCTCCTGACGTTATGCTGGGCAGCTCTTGGCAAGCACATCCGTATTGCTCCCACTGCTTCGTCTGGCAGGTCCACTAACACATGAAGCGCCCCTCGTTCAACATGCGCGTGTCTAACCTCTTTCCTGCCCCCCTAACCTCTAACCTAACTTGTATTCAGCTGCTACCTGACAGAGCGCAAGGGCAGTGGCTCACCACGACACTGGCTTGGGCTCCCATCTAGAATGGAGCTTCTCAAGATGTCACTGCGGAGGTGAATTTTGCCTCCTCCGTCTGTGCCCTGAAGCAATGTGTGCGCTCCTCTGTCACTCTTGATTATTAGATTCCAGAAGGGGACAAGTTGTGCCCACTTCCAGATTGTACTAAGCTGCTTTTTTTTATGACAAAAACCAGGAGATGTTCATTTACCTATGAGCTGCCTGGTTGGATTAGGAGCGGCATTGCTGTCGTGGTACCCATCGAATCAAAAAAATCTGCAAATCCCACCTACCACCAAATAAGAGTGCACAAGACAAGCCTACGTGTGTGTTTATACCCCTACAAAACCTGCAGGGTTCTACCAAATTAGGATGATCTATGGTATAGTGGAGTAATTCTGAACAAAATATTTGAAAAATAGAAAATGAGTCATTGACCGTTCAGGAGTAAAATCTTTCCTGAATTTAGGAACAAAGTCATTAATCAGAAATACTTCAGGTTTCAGTATACTTTAGGTATGCTTGAGGTCTATTTCCGATCTTATCCTTATATAAATGGATACTTAAATATCACTGGCTTCATTAAATTTAACTGCATATATAAATATTGTGCTAAATTTTAGCCTGGTGCTAATTCTCCATTAAAATCAGTGAAAAGTGGGCACAAAATACTACTAAATCAAAATGCTAGAGCCCTGACGCTCATTTTGCATTATTATAATTTCCTACCTGGGGTCTGGATGAGGGATAATCAAGTCTGTAGACTATAAATAGATTTCTATTGTTACTTCAAGGAAATGTTAATATCTCAAGTCAATAACGGAACGCAACTTAATTTATCTCTCTGTTCAGCTAGCAATGGACACTGTAGTCCCTGTTTCTCTGAGAGTTTTTATGTTCGTGGGGATTTTGCTGTGAGGTACTGAATTTTTCTAGTTCGCCATCTCGGGGTCAGACCTTCTAACTCCCAACGGGATATAATTAGAGATGGCCCAAGGAGCTGGAGAAGACATTGCGGATAATCCCATCTGACAATATGCTGAGGAGGGCAGCAACACAGGAGCGCAGGAGGTGGAGTTCAGAATATTTGGTGGGAAATTATCAGTCAATTAAGCAGCTGGATGATGGCTTTGGATTTCAATGATTAGCCATAGTCATGACATCCCATAACCTTTGTGCTTTTCATGCAGTTCATGCATGCATATTTAGAAATAAACCTTTGATTTAGGTAGACTCTGTTTTATCTCAGCTTGGTTTTGTAAATGTTGAGAGATGACAACCTTAGCTGAAATCCATCAGTATAGCAGGTGCTCAGCTTCTATGGAAATCAGTCTCTCTATGAAATATTAAACATATAGCCAGGACTTGAGTAGTAATAATTTAACAAGAAGACCTGTATTCCCTTTTATGCTTTTGTATATATTAAAATTAATTTCAGACAAGGTAAACTGAATGCCATTGAATTCCTGAACCCTACATATATATCAGCATTAAAAAATGTATTCCTCCTCCTTTTTGCCTCTTCGTTCTCCCCTGCTTTTTCATACATCTCTTCTTCTAACTTTGAGAACTAGAGGATTAGTGATTTGAGCTGCAGCCTGAAAAGCAGGTTTATCTGGGATGCATTTTCAGACTCAAGATGTTTTTTTGTAAACATATTTGGTGCCAAACAATAGCAAATGACATCAGTGTATTTTTTTATGTAGTTCTACCATCTGGACATTTTTCAGGATTCTTTCCCGCATTTGCAGGACTGATGAAATGAATGTTTATTTTCTCTTCCATCACTCCTACTGATCAGAAGTAGCATCAGCAGAATCACACAGATGTTTGCTTATGAAGTATACCTTATGGGCAGCAGTCGCAACCTGCTTATTTATTGTCTCTAAAAAAGAAAATCCTTTGGACTAATGACACTGAACTTACTGGGGTTTTAGTCCACTCCCTCCATAAAACTGTGTCACAGTTTAATTCCATACCCACTGTGAGATCTCAAACAAATTGAAATAATGTCTTGTATCCATGGTAACAAATGAGATACACTTTACCTGATTTTGAGATGGAAATTGAATTAACTTGTCACTGCTGCATAGGTGGTATTGCCTTCAATTTATTTCTATAGGAGAACACACATACCGAGCAGATCACTTTCCGAATGGCTCCGTTTTTCCGGCAGTGTTTGGTATTCTCTAACAAAGTCTGTGATCACAAGGAAGGATGTTTTAGTCGTAACTATTTTTACAATACTTCACAGAACGGTTGTGAGAATTTCTGAAATCTTGTCTCTCTGCCTGAAATGTTTTACCAGGTACATGACTGTAGGTAATGCAGAAAATAACCATCTAGTAGCGTTGCTTAATGCTTGCCATTACAGGACTCAGTTTTCAGTGGGTATATAATTTTTCCAAATATTAACCATTTGGGTTAGCATATCCCATGTGGAGTAGCAAGCAGAATTCTTTTGAAAAACTCTCATCAAAATATTTCAGCCATTCCAAGAACAAAGTGTGAAAACCACGCTTTTCTCGTTTGTTGTCCACCAAAGAAAATTCTTGAGGAGAATGCACTTGCCACCTTCATGCTTTGAAACAGGCACTCAGAATTTGACAGTGAGTCGCTATTGAATTAATGATGTGGTTTCCAAGTCCTTTATAAAATCTGCCTGAAACTGATAGTATTATAAGCCTTTGAAAAAATGTCAGTTTGCCACGTAGGAGATGTCACTCATTAGCATATATCCAAGTAAATTTTAGGTTATTACTGGCCATCTGGGGTTGTTCATGAACAACCTCCATAATGCAGGCATCGGTACGATGTTTCGCTCCTCAAGTTAGTCCTAAATCTACACAGCACACCTCCTTTAGCATGGCTCTCTAATTGAACAAGCTAGTTCCATCTTTTCATCAGGCTTAATTGGCCAAGGTATGGGACCATGATTGCTTAGCTGGACTGATTCCTGAACTGGTTCATTTGCCAATCGGCCAGTAATTCTGCACTGTGCTTCATAGCATCATGTAAATATATGATAATGTTCTTTCCTTTCACAACTCCCTGAGCATGATGGGCCTAATTTAAGCTCCTGCAGGCAAGGGTGTCATCCAGAAATTCCCATGTAAAACATGCTTCCACCTATACTTTCTCCGGGAAATGTACACAAGTGCCTACAGTTCTTCTATCGCAAATGCCAGGGTTTATCTGGGACATTTAAGAGGCACCCCATTGCCCCAGTCCCCTGAAGGGCCTGATTCATTAGCCAAGCTGGGGTTCATAGTCCTAACAGACAGCGACAGCACCGGCTCCCCTTCGTTGGCAGTGGTGCATTAAAGCCTAGCCAGGGGGTTACTGCATGAGCAGGGGATGTGCGAGGGTGCCTCTCCTAAAATTACTGCTGGGGGTGGAAAGCAAGAACAACAGGAACAGGCGTGGGTGGTAGGCATAGGGCTAACACCAAGGCTGAAGTGCTGCTGCGGGTGCCACCGACTCTGTTACCTCGGGGTGTTTCATAGAATCATAGATTCATAGAATCTTCATGGTTGGAAGGACCTTTGAGATCATCAAGTCCAACCATACACACACCAAAAAAAAAAACCAAAAAAACCCCAAACCCCTACAATCTCTGCCACTAGAGCATGCCCTGAAGTGCCACATCTAGATGTTTCTTAAATACCTCCAGGGATGGTGACTCAACCACCTCCCTGGGCAGGCTGTTCCAGCGCCGGACCACTGTTTCAGTAAAGTAATTCTTCCTAATATCTAACCTAAACCTCCCCTGCCGCAACTTCAGACCATTTCCTCTGGTCCTGTCATTATTCACCTGGGAGAAGAGGCCAACACCCACCTCTCTCCAACCTCCTTTCAGGTAGTTGTAGAGGGCAATGAGGTCTCCCCTCAGCCTCCTCTTCTCCAAGCTAAACATGCCCAGCTCCCTCAGCCTCTCCTCATATGACCTGGTCTCCAGACCCCTCACCAGCCTGGTAGCTCTCCTCTGGACACGCTCCAGCACTTCAGTGTCTCTCTTGTACAGAGGGGCCCAGAACTGAACACAGTTTCGGCAGAAGACTGAACATACCCTGGCCGTGTTGATGGCCCACGTGGATGTCCCTCTGGTACAGCGTGATCAAAGTCTTCTTTTGTCTTGTCTCCTTTTTTCCCCCCAAACAATATCAATTTCACTCTAATAGCAAGGCAGATTGCGAACCTGAGCACTCGTAAGCCAGGAACCACCAGAGTTACCGCCTGTGTGTTTCGCTTCGTATGCCTCAGAGACCCTTCCCCATTCTGTGCTGCAGAGTTAATCATCGCCTATTCAGTACCTTCCTGTCCTTCCTGTTCAATATGCAACTCGAGGTCTTACTGCAAAGGCCGCATTGCTCCTGTCATTTCCTACCTACTGAGGACTAGATTTTGCAGTTTACTAATCGTTTAGCATGTGAAATAAATAGCAAGTGCATCTGAGACTTACGCACCTATTTTTAAAGGGCTCTGATAAATGCCAGGTGACTAGCAATCCTTTCAGGCTTTCAGTGCTCGTTCAGGGAAGGACAGTTTGGCCTGTGATGTCCCTCACCGTTGTGGTCAGGAGGGTGAGAAGAGCATCGCAGCTCCCTCCTTACACTCACTGCCCCCTCGAAGGAGGGTGGCCAGGGTATGTATTTGGTGACAAGGACTGTGGGGCGCACACAGCTTCCACAGTACAGTCACTGGGAGCCGGGTTAGGACCTATTTGTCTAAGTAAGATAGCACAAGGGTCATCTCTCAGGTTTTTGAGCAAGATCATATACCTCTAACGTAGAGTAACCATTCTGAGTCGTAAAGCCAGAGGTAACTAGTGTTGGCCTCACTGTGCTGCCTTTGAAATGAATTTGATTTCTACCACTCCCAGCCACTGGAGCAGAGCTAGTCTGTTTTCAGATGTCCTCACTGAGCTAGCAGAATTGTTTTTTTCTACAAGCAACGAAGGCGTTGCTCAGATCTTTCCTCTCCTATCCTGTTATGAAGTGTAGGTTTTTCTCATACAAGTAAGGGAAGAACTGAGTATTCCCATGGTCCCCTTTTTTTAAGGGAGGAAGAGCACGTTTCTGTCCAGGAGGCTTCATCAGCTAGTAGGATAGGGCATCGCAAGACCTTTTTTTCACGTCGCTCTTCTAACCAATCTGCCCCCTTTTAAATTCCAGTAAGCCTCAGCCGGCATTTAGGTCTGCAGCTCTCAGATCTTTCACAGATGTTGTTAACTGTCACGGCCATTCCTTTGGCTCACATACAAACTTTCTGAAATGTCAGAAGTCACGGACACATATGCTGTTGGCTGAAAATTGCCAAATCTGGTGCCACGTGAGCTCCATAACCATTATAACAACCATTTACCTTTAAATATACAGGTTCTAGTAGCAGTTTATCATTGAAATTAACACCATTGTTGAATAGATGGAGCATGTTATGGCTATATTTATTAATATAGCTTAAATGTAGAGGAGATTTGTAGACTTTTTTTTTTCCACCTACTTTTTGCTCACCAAACCTATTCAGTGTATAACCCACGCAATGTACTTACGCACAACTATGAACTGGTTCTTCTCCAAATGCAGTATTAAAGAGAAGGGTAAATAAGAGAGATAATAAACATTACCTCTTGTATTTGCATTTTACCTGCTGAATAAACAGACCAGAATAATTAAGTTGGAAATGTTTTTTATTACTACTCTTGCAGTATGAATTCCAGTTATATCTTTCTGTTTTCCTATAAAAGTGGCACTGGAGTAGTAATGGCAATATTGATCAACACCGATAATTTTATAGGGAGTGGATATAAAATAGGTGCGAGGGAGTGGACCCAATATCCAGATGTTCACTTCCAGGCCTGTATTTTCTTCTCTTACCCTACGGTTGATTTTTGGAAACTGGTTAAGAAATATGTGTGCTCCTGGGAAAGAGAGACATCTTCCCATAAGTATTATCTTTGTTCCCATGTGCTTTTCAGGGCTCTGTATAGTACTGTCCACGTTCAAACTTCCAGAAAATACTTACTCTTTCAGATTATATTAAAAAAAAAGAGCAGCTGGCAATTAAGTGCTAATTATTTACCAGATCTCAGACAAGCCAAATGGGTTCTCCTCTGTGTTTAACAACCTTTCCTTATTGAAAGTAGTGTTTAATTTCCCACTTCTGCCACCACCACTTCAACAATATTAGGGGAAGTGTAAATAAGGGCCTACAGATGCTTTAAGCACCATATTCTTGATAGCTGTTCTAGTGGTAAGATCTGGAGGGTAGCATCTTTTTGCCTGCTGCCACTGGCAAAGCTAAACTGAGATAGGCAGCAAGAATAAGCACTTTGGAGACAAATAATTGGACACCCATATTTTATTTAAAATATGAAAGAAATCAACTAGTATGTTCGTTAACATGCTTGTGTAGTCTAGTGGTGGTGCGGGATAGATCTCATAAGTTTTGGGATCAAGAGATCCTACGTGAGTCCTAAATACTAGTGTTGGCTTGCTGATTACACGGTTTCCAAATGCATTTGAAGCTTTCATTACTAGGAGTTCTGCTTCCACTACTAGGAATTGTGTTTCAATGGAAATACCACTGGCCAAACTGATTCTTTTCCCTAATGTCATTCTTTTAATTAAAATGTGTCAGGTCTTTTTATTCTCCTTTAAAATTGGTAAAAGATTTCTTCTTGAATTGGAAAATAAAAATTTTAAAAATGTGTTTCGGTTTGTGGGGGAAGAGTGTGCTGTATCACGCTCATTTGCAGTTCCATGAAAGACGAGATGGGATCATACAGTTGAAGTGCCATTGCCTACTGAGGAAGTGTCCACAATGGACAGGTATGGGTGAAAGGTTGGAGAAGAGGAGGTTGTTATGAATGTCTTCTTTTGACTGTCATCATCATATCAGGTTGCCTTGCAGGCCAGATACGAGGGCAGAGGGAACATGACACTCATTTAGGATCATCCTTCTTCCTTTGATCAGGATCAGACCAAACTGTAAGCCCACCTGCCTCCTCACCTATTGCCAGTAAAGTCAAGGGCTATGTAACATGCCAGTCACCTCATTTAGCAAAGGTAGGAGGGAGCTTTATTGATGAGGTGTGATGGGCTTCAGTCAGACTTCTCCCCTCCACGGATCACCATCAAAATCAAAGACCTTGTGTAATCTGCTCTGAAAGTCAGATCCCAGAGAGGGATCCTTGATGCTAGCACAAAGTATTAGTAAGTTGAGAGAATTTCACTTTTGAGAGGAGGGATTGATTCTGTAAGGTTCCTAAGGACTTGGGTCTTTTCTGTAACCTAAGAGAATTTGTCTTTCTTGACTGGGGTAAGAGACATGCTTAAAAATTCCTTAGCAAAGGAAAGCTGTAGGACTGGCTCTTAAGCTATTCATTGCATCATCCATGTTCTTTTTTCGTCTACTGTCCAACCCCAAACACTGCCTCTTGTAGTTGGTGTGGCTGAATTACTATGCTTCATAGAAACAAAATAATAGTGATTTAATTATCTGATATCTATTAGGTAATTTTTAGAACCATGGAATAATGTAAGTCAGTAGGGACGTCTGGAGGTCGCGTACACCATCCCTCTGCTCAAAGCAGGATGAGCTCTGGAGTTGTCTCAGTTTTGCTCAGGGCCTCGTCTAGCTATGTTCTCAGTGCCTACAAGGATGGAGAAGCCATAGTTTATCTGAGCCCTTGTTCACATGGTTG
This sequence comes from Larus michahellis, assembly GCF_964199755.1. Taxonomy (NCBI): domain Eukaryota; kingdom Metazoa; phylum Chordata; class Aves; order Charadriiformes; family Laridae; genus Larus; species Larus michahellis. The sequence goes on along the minus strand of NC_133896.1, from coordinate 189,268,448 downwards.
GCCACCCTCACTGTGGAATATTTTCCCTATATGTAACAGAAATATTTCTTGTTAAAATGTGTCTGTTCGCCCTCAGTCCTTACCTGTGAAGAGCCTGACTCCAGCTTCTCTGTAACTTCCCTTTAGGTAGTTTCAGCCTGTCCATCTGTCTGTTTTCTCATTTGGCATATTTCTCAGATTCAGTCCTGCCTGCTCCTGCTCCGAGTGCTGTAAAGCTGTAGGACCTCTGCAGTCAATCTTATAACAAGGGGAGGGGAACACAGCAAACATCTCCCTAAGGAAGCAGCAAGACAGAGTTCTTCAGTAGTGCCACCATAGACACCCATCAGCTGTATGCCCAGCACCCCGGCCCCCTCTGAGGTGGTTAACCTGTGGAGCTAACATCTTCAGCATGGTCTTTGCCTCTGGCCAGAGGAAAACTCACTTTGCAAGTGGCTGCCCAACAAGCAGGAGCTGGGCTGTTGATCCACGTGCAGCTCGTCACCAGCCCAGGGCGAGGAGCTCAGAACTGGGGAGTCTTTCGTCATTGCAAACCCCACGATCCATCCAAATAACGCCGTCATACGACAGAGGCAGTCCCTGAGAGGTGGGAGGGATGAGAAACGTTATGTTGTGTTTCTTTTTATTGCCTTAAAAAAAACCCCACAATCATACTCTTAATTTCAATAATGCCTTGTCATACATTAGGATGGCATGTGTGTTGCCCTTTCTGCTGCAACATGGCTAGCTTCTTTGAGGGCTCATTTCTAAAGCTTCTTCAACTTGTCTTTCACATTCTCCTGTTTCCTTGGTGATTTGTCTGGCCTCATCAGCGTCTTGTTACTAATGCATATTTGCTCAGCTGGGAAGTCACTTTCTCATTATTCAAGCCCGCCATGTGCTGGCCATTTGTGATATGAAATCTCGTCTGTCTTTAAAGACAGAGAAAAACACACTTCCAGAAGATGCGTGGAAGTACTGGGAGAGGGATTTGTATTTTTATTTTGCAGTTGGTTGTGTACCTGAGATTTCGTTTTGATTCATTATTTCTTTTCCTTCTACCTAAGGAGGATTCTGAAAAGAAATATTTACCGTCCTTCCCCTCTGTATTTGTGAATAGCTTCTAAGAATTTTCAAACACTTATTTTCCTAGCTGTTTTTTTGTCCTTTTCCATTTGGCAAACTCTAGCTTCTTTTTTTTTCTATAAAATAAAGTTAGAAAAGACACAGCAAGGTTTTGCTTGGGGAAAAAAAAATAATCTCAGGAATTGCTAGCATAAGTGAGTGTTTTAATTTTTAGGTGAGCTCTGCAGTCATTTCAATGCCTGTGATTTGGTACTTTTTAGATCTCTGATTCTAGTGTAGTTTAGGGGAAAGGGGTGCACTTTTGCACAAGAGAGAGCTGCTTCCCGGGGTTTCTGTTTAGTGTACAAGCCTTGGTTTCATGGGGACTGAAAAAAGTAGCCTTGGTTGGGTTACAGCCTGCCTATTTGAGGCGTGTAAGTTTTGCCTTCATTTTAGGCACCTAGTGAATCAGGTCTCCCGGTTTTTCCTCTACAGGGACATATTCTCTATAGGTAGTAAGTGGAGAGTAATATGCTGCCCCCAAACATTATATGGATAGGAGAATTCGGTTTGCCTGAATTCACTAGGTGTCAGAGGTGGCCATTCAACCGAGTTGGTTCAGTAAGACCATCCCTCTTTGACTGATGTGCCTCCTTCCCATGGCTGAACAGGCTGGGGGTGCTGAAACCGCCTGCGCAACCTGTGATCAAAGTCAGCGCTGCCACCTCAGAGGTGTCCGTTTGTCTGCTCTTCTTTATTCCCCTTTCTTTAAGGTCTTTGTAACCTTTTCGTACTTCATTTCAAGCAGCTGTTGAGAAAACCGTAACCAAAATAGCAAGGGTAGGACCATTCAGCAGCATAACTGCTAAACTTGTGGCAAATGCTGGTTTTTCTTTTTCATTATTCTGTCAGCCTTACAGTATCTTAAGTGCAGCCTCAGGCCCTGTGGTCTCTTCTGATCTGCCTCCCTTTTCTTAGCGCGCTAAGTTGATGGTTTCATGCTGGGAACCGCGCTTGCCTTTGGAGACCTTTCTCTGTCCTGCTAGGCTCGGCGTGTGACCACGCTTGCAGATATGTCCGTAATTTATATTTAAATGTACACATGTAACACTGTTCTTTTGGGGAGCAACGAAGAACCGTGGGCAGGGAGGAGGAGAGGAAAGAGAAGGAGTGTTTCGTGGCTGCACAGTGGTACACTACAGCAAGCTATTACTTTCCCTTTAGGGCTTCTCGTATATTTTGAGGCACTGTGTGTTCGGTTGTTAGCATTCTTGGCCACACTGGCACCCGCGTTGTACACAGTTTGGGTAATTCAGCTGGCTTCAATAATGCCATCTATGTTTACTGTTTCAGAAGCTGCGAAGACTGGCTTAAGATGGTAATTTTCTGTCTGCGCTTTTGAGATCTGCGCAATATGGGCGGCGCTGAACTGTCTCTGACAGAGACTCATCAGCGGAGGTGGGAATGTGTGAAAAAAAACCAAAATAAAACACACACACCCTTCCCCCCCCCCCCCGACGTATAAAGAAATTAGCTACCTGCTTATGTGCAGGGAGGATTTGGTCCTCGTGAATGAAGGAAGCTTAACACTGGAGAGTGATATTTACCATTTCTGTACAGAGCAGCTCCAGAGCTGGCACTGGAAACAAGCACGCCTTGCATTTTTTTGTCTAAAATGCATTGATTGGTCTCTGGAGAGACAACCTGTAGGTTAATTATTTCTCCTTTCCTGTCTCCTCTCTGGAAATGCCAGTAAGAGGACATCAGTGATGTCTACCAGTCTGATCTAGACCTACTACACGGCTTTATCCCTTAGGGTCAACCTGACAGCCATGGTGACAAATGGTTTTGCTTGCACGTAGACCAGCTGAGCTTCCAGACTGGTGCTGAGGGATCTCTACCATGTGCAGGTGTCTCTCTCCAGGATCCTCAGAGCTGCCATGAGCACCGTAAGATGCTTTTCGGCTTCCTGACACTGGGCTTTTGTCTCAGGGAAAAGACCCTTGCATAACTTGCAGGGGACCCTCAGAGACCCAAAGAATTGCACACTGAGGACCACTGGGAGGCAACAGAAGAATCAGCCAGGTATTTCCTGGCTGTGTAACCAAGAAGTCACTCCTTGGCCTGAGGACGCTGGGGATCTGCTGTCTGAATGCCATAGCTGTGCCACAAAGTTGGGGGCATCAGGGCTTAAAGGAAATGGCCAGAGAAGTTAGACAAGATTGAAGGAAGGGACACTTTGACAGCTGTGCTGGCAGTAGCTCTGAGACAAGTCAGCAGGATATAAGGGGTGGGAAGCGGGGTAGCAAAAGCTGGGTGGGTGGGCATGAGGGAAAGCTCCGGCAGAAATGCTGGATGAGATGGCAAAGTAGGTGGAACAATATCAGACAGCACAAACATTAAAACCAAGACCAATTTTTTTTTATTTTAACTGATTGTGGTGTGTGCTTGCAAGCAATCCGAAGGGCAGAAGAAATATCTATAGGATCAATTTTTAATAAGCACATTTATGTGAAAAACAAAATAACTTTGAATAATTAAATACCATCCTCTTGGCATCATTCATTACGTTTTTTACGGAGAGGCTGTCTGTTAATAAGCAGGCATGACAGCAGTCCCTGTTATGAAACTTGCCTCGTTCCTGCCAGTGTAAGATCCTCTTCCCATTTGCTTCTAATTTTGCCAAACATCACGTGTTTGTCCTGAAATTTTTTAGGCTGTTCGTCTGCTTAGGCTGATATTTTTTTTCAGTCAAAGCTATTTCTTCCTTTTCCAAAATGAGACTAGAAGGGAAAAAATATGCTGTTTGGCAGGGATAACTCCTTGTTACAACTTCCTGGTGGCGGCATCAACCGCTCAGGAAAAAGAAATCTCAGAACCCGACCCAGGCAAAATGAGCAGGTTCTGCAGCTTTTAGAGATAAGTATGAGGGAGAGAAAAAGAAAGAAGGTTAAACCTCTAAGGAATGGCTACAAGGTTGAAACAATTCTGACATCTTTGGGGGTCAAATGGGAAGGTCCCAGTTCTGTGAAAGAAAAACCTTTTGTGTGAGTGGGAATATGGCACCTCGGTTACAGATACTCTGCTTTCCACCCCCGTGAAAAAAAAGACCCTTTTGCTGTCTTTGGAAATCGGAGCCTTTGCACACACAGTAAGCCTGCAGTAGTTGACAGTTTAACCATTAAGACTGCTGGAAGGTTTTATCTCCTACCAAGTGCTTTGCAGCTCATACCACGACCAGAATGCACGCTCTGTTACCCCGAGGAGATTGAGCATGTTGTATGTTTTCCTGGGATGCCTGTTCCTGGCTGGTCCAGAGCCAAATACGTGCCCTCAGAGAGTGTCTTCTACACCGCTTCCTCCCATGGTCGGACAGTTTTGGAAAAATTGCTTCAAACACAAAATGGAAAAAGTCAGGATCAAAGGAAGAGGGATATAATTAGGCTAAATCACCGTGGGAGATCACAGTGGGAGATGTCAAAATAAAACGGTGGAAGTTTGTGAGCTGATCTGCGGTTTGTAGAACTTGGCCATGGGAGAATCATGTGGAGAGGGTGGGTGGAATGGGGAAGGAGATTTCAGTTCTGGTGTAAGTATAACAGGTTCAACCCATGAGTGAAATTTGATTTCCCATTTGTAACAGTCATTCAGTAGCAAAAAGGCTTTCCAGGGGCAGAGATGGACTGAAAACTCACTTGTCTTCCAGATGGGAGTTTATATTGTTCATAAGGATGGACTCTAGGGTTTCTCCCAGAAGCTGGAGTAAAATCTCTGAAGCAGGATGAAGGTGCAGTCTGGATGGTGGTGATGTTCTCCTTGTATACGCGTGGCTATTCACTTCCTTCAGAGGCTGTGGAGCAAGCAAAACCTTTTGTGAGGTCTTCCTCAGACTCCCTAGTACTTGTAGCACTGCACTGAGACAATGACAATAATCACAATCCCATCCTTCAAGGTTTCAGCTGATTGCCTGGTGACAAAAAGAGGGCTTCCCCCCCCAGTACATAGTTGGCTAGATGAATTCCTGACTTTGTGTGAAGATCATTTTGTTCACTTTGGCTCCTACCTTTGAATCATCAGAGGTTGGCATACTGGTGAGACATAACTGCTCAGAGATGACTGAGATAGGGGGTAAAGACTCCTTTCTCTTAAAAACCCTTGCCATGTTCAGGTGTGTAAGGTCAAACAGGTTGCAGATGGGAAGGAGAGGACATTTCACCAGCCCCTATATAGGTGACGCATCTGCTTACCAAACCTCAGGTGTCTCAGCTAGTGACCCTTGAAAGGGCTTATGCTGTCTTTCTGGTGTCTTGTACGCTCTGCTTCTCTTCCAAGGATTGGAGTCTCTTCTTTCTAAATTGCAGACATCAGCTAGAGCTATCCTGGGAGAAACTTAATGGTCTGTAATAATAGGAGGTTACACAAGGTGACCAAATGGTCCCTTCTGAGCTAAAAAGTTATGAAATGCCTGGAAAGCTGTAACTGTGCTAAGGACCTGCATGGGTATCAGTGTGTGACATATGACAATATACACAAATTCAGCACATCTTCAGAAAATGTAGAGACCAGTACCCAACAGGCAAGGTGAACACAGGCAATCCATCCCTGGTGAGGAAATGCCAAAGCAGAGCTTCCCACACAAAAGCTGGTTGGGCGGGAGCCTCAGTGGAACAGACCTTGTTATTTCACTGTATGTAAAATCTTGAGATTTGAAGTGCTCTTGTGCTGTGGTAGAGTGAATCCACATACCTGAATGTCTCTTGAAGGCTCCCGGGGAGCAGTCCAGGTGGCAAGATCCATCAGAAAGCTAACCCAGCTGGACCGTAAAGTGTGTGAGATATAATCAGACATATACGCACATGTATTTTCACTTCAGTAGCTGAATTAATCCATCATACTGGTGTTCACTTACAGCAGAAACACACTACCAATAACTCCATCAGTCCCTGCAATGTCATCTGTTTCCAAGCAGCTCTGAAAACAATACTGGCGCCAAGTGCTTTGATGCCTGGGACTTCCAGAGTGGTGGAACAAGGCCAGGGACTATTTCTAGGTTTGCTATCTATAACTTACCGAGATGCTGAACAACTGCAACGTTGGTCTTAGTCAGAGTTACCAGTCCTCAGCACAAGCATAAACTAAGCTTTAGACTCTTAGACACATGGTTAGGTCAGTAATGCAAGTTAGTAAAGGAATTCTTTGTTTAAGTAGTCCTTAAAAAAGAGTGTGCTTACAAGCAATATGTTGCCCCAGCAAATCATAGTTTCCTTTCTTGATCACTAAGGGAAAGCACCGTAAACCCCTTTTTAATCTTGTTTGTCTCCTCTTGCTCTTCAGCAGTGTCTAACATGCATCACATCGATACAAAAATATATAATTATTTCAGAATCAACTAAATCTACTGACCTGCTCTTGATAGTCACAATAAATCTATGCAGAACCTAAAGCTAGCCAAGACCAGGGGACATGGGCTTTTAAAGATGTCCCTACATCCGGGAATTCTCTTCATAAAAATAGGTTTTGGTCATAGCTTTTTGTTTTGACAGTTCAGATCAGCAGTCTTGCTGGCTGACATATTGATTGTAGGGCGTCAGTCTTCCTGATCTAATAAAATATCACAGCACAAGGGGGAAAAAAAGGAAAGCTTTTCTCTTCTTGGCAACTCGATGTGAAAGCTTTCCAGAATATTGCATTGCATAGAATGAAAATGGCTGTGGGCCAATGACTAATTATATTAAAGGGCTGTGCTTTTAAATTATTTATGTACCGTAGTGTTTACCCTAGTATTATTAAAACCACCGCATATACTTCTGGAAATAAGATTTTGGTTCAGATGAATGTGGCAGTCGCTCGGTGGGTGATATACTGTACCAGGAGGTTCTACTTTAACGTAACAAATAGCTTAACACACATTAACAGATGCGTTACTCGCGGAGCACTGCTGCAGAAGGAGATGCAGATGAAAATAGTTTACCTCTGGTCCATTTAGGCACAGCAGATTATGCAACAATAATAAACGTAGGAGCAGTCTGCAAAGCACTGTTTGAAATGAGGATTTATCAAACTGAGGATTTAAAACCGCTTTGGATCCTGACGATGCTAACCAGAAACTTCTTTTGTTTGCGCAGCAATTGCTGAGCATCCAGGAAGAATTAAATAACAAAAAATCCGAACTGGAGCAAGCCAAGGAAGAGCAAACACATACGCAAGCGATGCTTAAAGTCCTGCAGGAACAGGTGAGTGTCTCTGGCGGGAGAAAAATGCTGGCTTAGGCGTGCTGAGGGGACGGAGGACTCACGGCTTCACCTCCAAAATCCACAGGAGTCTGACCACAGACTGTGCCGTGAGCAAGACATAACCTTTTGTGGCCTGTGTGCCTGCTCTGATTAGCATTTGTGAACACAGCTGGAGCTAACACGGAGATTGAGAAAACAGAGTGAATATGGGCCCGTATTTGACACTATCCAATATTGAATTTCATGTGTTGAGCAACATTTCCACATATGTTATTCTACATGGATATCGGTGAAATGTGTTTTCACTCTGAATAAAAAAAAAAAATGACGTTGGGAGAGTTAAATACACCTGAAAAGCAAACATATTTGAAGCAGAACAGCTCTTTCTTTTAGGACTAGTATTGAAGAAAAAGAGCGTGGCATCTCCAGTGTTATTCATGCAGACACGAGTATACAAAAAACTTCATGATAATGGCATTTAAAGAGTGCCTATCAATGCAATTATTTAAGCAGTGAGAAGCAAACCTCTGTAAATCTGATTGTCATACCTTCTTTGATACTAAGGTGTTCTATGACACTGAGAAGTGTATTCGCTAGGATTGTTTTATAAGCGTGGTAAGATGGGTAGTTACGCAGCAAAAAGAAAACGTGGTGCTAAGCCTGTAAATCTGGAGAGGAAACGGTGCATTGTGTGCGAGCACGGTGTGCCCAAACGCGCGTTGTCTGTGTAGACCACGTGGCTTGGACACGCCAGAATCGCGGGCACAGTCTCTGGTTGGAAAATGTATTTTAATCCTTTCCAGATAAACTATGAACTAAAATATTTAGTGCCTGGGTTGAGTACTTGCAGTTTAAAGACTGCGGGATCTGAATTGCTCAGATGGCAGCGGTTCAAAACGGTGATGATTCTCATATTCAAGATTTTTCAGCATGTATGTCTGAATACATCTGCAGACAGATTTATACATTTAATGTACATATTGGGAAAAGTAAACCATGCTTATTTCAGATCTTTTTAACGTCATTATGAAAGCTGTGACATTGTGACACATTTAACATTTGTCTTTGAGCATATCTGGTGACAAATATATCTAGAAACTAACAACTTAGATTCTGGGAAAAATAAAGCTTTTGTGTTCAGATACATGTTCTTAGCACTTATGGTTACAGAGATAGCCTTCTAAATGAGAGCTGTTGCAAGACTGTATTACACAAAGCGCTGTGAAGAAGAATGGATTTGGTGATGACAGAGTCTTTATAAGCACAGAATCCACCAGATCTACTGAGATAATTGCATCTCATTTCCATTTTTACATGGCATTCAAGGTATAGCATTATAAAATTCCTGAAAAAGAAAAAATGAAATTGCGTGACGTTATTTTACATCTTGGTAGCAATTAAATGCTGCAGAAATGTATGGGAAGATGTTACAATGCTAGGCTCCGGTAGGGACCACCAGGGCAGACTTTTGAATCTCTGCAGACTCCTACTAATTGTGAATCAAATGTGTGCTCATGCTAGGCAGGCAGATGAAACAGTGTCTGGAAGAAAGGCAGGATGGATCTGCATTTCTCTTGAGAATTAGCTCTGAAACACGCCTAAGGCCAAGACTGGAAGTAGCCAGAACTCCTGAGGAGCACTACAGCGTGCTTCTCCAACAACCCTGAACTGGTTCCAAAACTCTCCAGAACAGCAGAAGCCCTAGCAGTAATGACCCCTACTTGCCAAAGCTCACAGCTTTCCTTTGCAAGCACCGCAGCTCATCTGTGTGTTTTATCCACAATGGGTATTGAAAATCATCAGGCAGAGTCAAGTAAATGCGAACATTTCTTTCAAAAATAAATAGCGCCGGGCTCCCGCCTGGATTCTATGGCTTGGTTTTGTGATACGTTTGCTAAAATCTGGTTTTTCGTCTCAAGCTGGCAGAGGGATCCCGCCCTGCCTCACCACGGGCATGTTTGCCCGGAGAGGTGCAGCTGTGTCTGAGCACATCTGCTGGCTCAGCACATCTCGCGCTCATCCAGTCGCACCAACCCAGCCGCATCCAGGCTGGGACATCCTGCTGGGAGAGGTCCCGTTTTCTCCTGTATTGCGTTGCATTACAGTAGCCAAAAGGTTTCTGGATCAGATCTGGCCCGTGGCCACCAGCTCTGGTTGTCAGAGGGGTTCGTGCCCGCTGGTTTATGTCAGACCTACCCCGACCACGGCATTAGATGCATCAGACCCTTAGAACTCCGCAACCTTTCTCCTTTCCTTTTGGGTAGGCTCTTGCTTGTTACTGGCCGTAGTTCAGTGCGTTGCCTCAGCATGCGCTCTGCTGGTAACATCACGTTCTCCACCGACCTGCGATGGAGCCCCTTGCCTAGGGGGTAAGGCATGTCCTTTTATTCCAATATTGTGTGTTTTTCTGAGGTTCCTATTCCAACATTTCACTATTTAGGATGTGAGAGAAGAATATAATTTAAATTTTAATTTAGAAAAAAACAATATTGGGAAAAAAGGGACTTTACCCCTTTAGCCTGTGGGAATGCAGTTGCATATTGTCTACCCACAAGTTTTCCACCATTATCTTCACCGGTTCACCTCCACCTCCTACAGAAGTGGTCCTAGTGTAGATGTGGATGCTAGCACCTTCGTGCCTGAGCTCTGGCATCCTTTTCAGAGCATGGCAGGCAATAAAAGAGATGGAAAGGCTCAAGCATCCTGTCTGCATTAGAGTTACGTTAACCAGTGGAGCAGTGTCAGGGCAGCGATGGTGGGAAACCATGATGGGATGAAAACCTGCCAGACCAGCATAGGCTAGGGGCTGAGCCCACCCTCCGTCAGACACACGTGTGGCTGATGAGGGAGTGGTACGTCACCAGCAGAACGCATGCAGAGCGTTGCCCAAGAAGCCAGCAATCACCAAGGGGTGACGACACTTTATCAGCCTGGAAAAGGAAAGGCAAAAGGTAAATAATGAGCAGCACTCCCTGAGCGCTCGGGACACGGCATTAGCGTGCAGAGCAGTTTTACATACGCGAGCGTGCTCTCCTGACCTCATATTCAGATGAGTGATTCAGCGGAACTCAATCGGACTGCTCACGTGAGGTGAATTTCTATAACGAAGAGTTGGCAGAATCAGGGAACAGTCCCTTTTGGTTGCACCGCAATGCAGAAATACCTAACTTTGGTGCTTGGCTGGAAGCAGCCCTGCCGGATCGTTCCTACCAGCCGTCCTCACAGTGAGGTGGTTTCACAGGATGGTTATTTTTTCAGTGCAGGGAAAACATGTAGCATTCATTGGAAATGCACCACCCTGCTGTCAGTATAAATTGCAGACTTTTCGAGGCTATTGAAAGATGAGCATCGGTGAATTGAACCAGGACACCTGATGAGTTTGCAGTCCCCAGCTTTCCTTTGTACTGCCTTATCAGGGATTGCCACCCCCTTCCCTCGCCATCAGGACCAGTGTAGAGGCTTGAGCAGCAGTTCCTGAACTTGTGCAGCTTACAGCCCTGCATAATAAGGTGCGCAGAGACCATGGCCTTCATTGTCAGATTGGAAAGTGTGAGAAGCTGGAAGCTGAATCACACGCAGCTTAGCTGTTGCTGCCAGGCGGCAAAAAGATGATGGAGGTAACCTAGCTGCCCTAGGGTGGTAGTCTGCCAATGCTTCTGAGTCAGACACCTAACCGAAACATAATAGTGTTCCATTTCACCTGGATTTTAGGATTGTTGTCATTCAGGATCACAGCTGTATCATCAACAGTTGCATCAACCCCAGCTTCTTTGCCAAAAAAGAAGGAAAGCGAAGGAAAGTTCTGTTTACTGCTCCCCATTTCCCCCCACCCCAGAGATAACTTAAATTGGAATAACTTAATTCAGATACCTACTCTGAATGAAGTTAGAATAAAGGCACGACTTTTCAGAGATTTACCTAAAGAGTGAATGGTTCTGAGCACTTCATTTAAGTGTACAAACCTCCACAGCTTATAGGCTCAGGAGAGCTGCGGTGTCTGCTCCTTTCTGCCTTTGCTCAATCACAGGACGAACGACTACATATTTTACTGTGGCTCGAGACATGAGCTAGGACATGCCTTAAATCTCTTGCGAATGATTTTTACAATCCCCAGTCCTGGATTTTCGCCAAAAAGCTAATTCAAGAGGATGAAAAAAAAAAAAAAAGTTTTGGTTCGGATCTTATATTAGGAACTGGCAATGTCTCCTCGGTTCTTCCTGCCACTGGTTAAATGAAAGAGCTGTTCTTCTCTTCACCACCTTTTCCGTCATACCCAGGAGCCATGTCAGTTATTTAGATGCCTCCTCAGGAAGGAAACGTAGAGTAGCACTTTGGCATCTTAAACAGTTCAAAATATGTCATTCAAAAGTAATCATTAGCAAAACACTATTTAGCTAGTGGCAACTTGCAGATATTGTAAAGTTTAAATTAATAGCAACAAGAATGGGAAATTAAATCGTTTATTATTCTTGAGAGCCAATTTTGTGCGCTTCTTATGTCTTGAAACTACTTTCTAATCTTATTATTTAAAAAATAATGACCCAGTCTTATTATTTTCTTGGGTTTTTTTGCCAACCTATCAAGCCTTAAGTATGTTGGTTTCAAAATGGTTTGAGCAAAAACTCATTAGAATTATATGCTCCATCTGTTTTTCTCATTGGAAGCTTTATAAAATGCTCCTTCAAATAAATCAAAGATAACTGCGTGAAATACTCAAGTAATGTGCTTGTTTTGTTGTGTTTTGTTTTGTGTTTTGGTTTTTTTTTTTGTTTACTCTTTCCAGTTAAAAAGCGCCAAGGAATTAGCAGAAATCAACGGGCATGATGAATCTCAGGCAAATGTAGGTACAACTATCTATGTATGGTTTACATATATATATATATGCATGCATACGCTTTCAAATTTACTATTTATGTCTTAAAGCTGATAGAATGGCTGAATGATTTGCACATCAGGTTTGAAGAGCCTGTTTGCTGGCTGTTGGTTTTTTTTTTCCTGAAGCCACAGGTTCAAATCCCAGCAAACTTCATTTCGAGGTAGATAAATTGGGTTCCATGCAATTTACTTTGTAGGATTTATTTGGATGAGACTTTTAACAACCGATGTCCTACTTGCTGTATGTGGGTGTTAAAGATACCATGGAAACGACTGCAAAAGAAATACTTCGCCTTAGTGTCCTGTCCAGGATTACCCAAGCTACAAAGTTAACGCCGTTTGTCTCAGTGGCTGCCACCTTTGCAGCTGAGCAAGTCTGGCCATATTTCAGTTCTGAGCGAAGTGATTTGTGTACATGCATAATTTGGAAACAGTTAATTTGCACAAGAGGACTAAATTAATTCGTTGAGTCATTATTTTGTCCAAAATCGTTAGAGGACTTGTTAAGGTCATGGTTTTTTTAAAACCTGCTGCCAAAATAACGCTTCTGTTATTGCCTTAATGATTGCAGTCAAAACAGCAATTTGGATAAGGGGAGAGAGAAAAAAGGAGAACTTTCCTGCTATGTTTGTCATCCAAACCATGCAGCTTTGCGCTTTGTCACAAACATATGAAAATTAAAACTGATTATATGCGGTATCTTCCTCGCAGCCAAGAGAACTAGCAACAGTCTGAACACTAATATATTTTAACATCTATTTTAGTCTAACGGCACAGCCAGGAAAGCAGGTTTATCTTGAACCTGAATGGAAGGCTCAAATTGTCGGAACTGCTTCGTGATAAGGGAATGTTGTCCTCTCTTTTTTTAATCCTTTCCTGAATCTCATTCATTGTGGTCCGTTGCCGCAGTGAAGTCGATAGAGCCTCATAGCTCTCAGCGTTTGGACAGGAGACATTCAATATTGTCTGATAGCTCCAACAAATCTGCAATTGCAGTCTGTCTGCACAGCGTCCCATCGCCCCTTTGAAAGATTCTGTTTGCAAACCAAAATAAAGACATTAATCCACTCATGATCTTGAAACGCTCCCATTTGCTACCTAAAAAACTTGTCTTTGTACAGCAGCTGGTTGCAGGACCTTGCTTCCTCTCCAAAAATGTGGATGAAACACGGTTCTGCAAGACTGAAATGTTTTAAAGGAAAATTACCTAAGTGCTTCCAACTTTTATCATTCTGGCTCATATGTAACTGGATAAAACTGAAGAGCCTGAAATTTTTATTTTTATATAATATAAAGGTTGAAATAGCATTAAAATGAACCGTTTCAATTGTGTGAAGAGAGTGTTTCAGTACATCATTCCCAGATACCAAAACCAAAATATTTCAGAATCTTCGGTTAATGGTAAATTTTTCAAAATGTAATGTTTTGTTCCAGTTTGTAACTGCAGGAATTGTTTAAATGCCTGAATTCTCCGTAGGATAGAAACTGTTTTCTGCTCCTGTTTGCTGTGAGCTCTTCCCATGGTGATCTCATAGCAATGTTAGACTCCTAGGAAAAGAAGTCGATACCTAAATTAATGGCGAAGAGGGAAACCAGACAGCTACCATTATTGAGTCACAGTTGCAGCCATGTATTCAACAATTATGCCGCCATGAAATCAGAGAAGGCGTAGCAGCACAAATGGAAATAGAGAAATAGAGGGAAAGAACGGATGTTAAAGCATTTGCTACAGTAATGAACTTCGTGAAATGGAAGTTGAGGTACCTTTTAAACAATTATCATTTATATCAACTATGTAGTGCTCAGGTGTTGTGCCTTGCAGGTTGTCTCTCCGCATCTACTCTCAGCAGACTTCATGGTTCTTGCCCTCGGCCGGTGTGCAAATCTGTGATGATCAAAGAGAAAAAGGCTTGGTGGCTCCTACGTGGTTGTTAGTGAACTGTGATGCATATAATGGGATTAGGACATCTTTGTTACAGTTGACAGGTTGCATTCAGCAAATGAAACACCTTTACATGCAGAGCAAGAGTGGGAGGTGTTGGTAAGGAAAAATGGCAACGTATGTCTATACACTGAACACACAATCTAATCTTCACGCTATGGCATATTTAGATAAGTTACTCCAGAAAAGCACGCTCCTAGAAAGGACAGTAGAAGCTTTAGGCACGCTGCATAGGCTTCAGGAAAGCCCATACTGTAATCTTCAAAAGATCATTTCCTGCAATCCTCAGGCTTTCTGCTGGTGGCACTGGTCTGCACCATATTTTACATTAAAAAATATTGTTTCTTAAAATAAAACCTAGAAATATTTTTCTTAGCAAAAGCAGATAGAGACGAAAATATATACTTAGACCTATCCTGGTGCGTCTTCTACATTTTCATTATGTGAGACCATCCTGAAAGGGAAACAAGGGTCTGGACACCTTTGGAAGAAGAAAAGCATCCATCTTGAAACATGCACCACTTATAGATGGACCGATCTTCATTTTTTTCTGTTGTTTTTTGCAGGGGAATTGAGCACAGTTAACTAAGAGACTGGAGCAATTGCAATGTTACCTTCCCTGCCATGGCAATGCACACACAAATCTGGGGGAAAACCCCAGAAATTTTAGTGTATCGCCAATACATCTGTTATTTCCAGAAAGCAAAACCATCTTACAGGGCTCTGTAAACAGTCGTAAGTGCATTTCATGAGTGACTTGCCAGGTACCTGCAGTAATATTTGTTATGTACATTTCTCAACTATACTCTGCGGCAGGAAAGGCCAAATGTCAGTCCCAAGCAGTACATAGAACCCAAGATCCTGGTCTGGTGTTAACAAAGACTTCAACACCCAGGACTGCCAGAGGTGCTGTCACTGAGCATTCATTTCCTTCGGCCCTGCCGTTAGGAAAAGATTGCTTCTTGCTTCTAATCTGCCCCCCTCTTAACTTCCTCTTCATTGCCGCGTAATATAATGATATTTAATTCACATCTCTGTCTTAACTGAAGAGAAAATAATGGCCAATAGACAATAATAATTTCAGATACAATCCGCTTCCAGGATGTTCCCAGACTCTTGGGACATGATCAGTTCCAACGTGAAAAAAAGTCTTGCCTGGGAGGTGTGCTCGAGTGGAGAACATTTTGGACACTGAAGATGCTAATCACATGTTTTGTGGCTAAGTCTATAAAGGGAATTTATTCTTCCACTTTTTCTGTACGTTCAGTGGCTTTCTGTGGAGCCGCTTGTATATAGGTTAATTCTATGTTTTGATCAAAGAACTTTTACTCACTGATGAGTTCAGTATACATAGAGCACTGCATGCAAATACAGTTCTACAACCTTGGTGAATATATCACAGTTCGGGGGTGGGAAGGTTAGTATCCATGGTGTCCCTCTATTGTTAATGGAGAAAGGGAGATTTTTTTACACAAGCCTCATTTTAGAAGTACTCAGTGATCTTCTTCCAGGAGTTTGGCACTCTCCCTTGACACCTATCTGCCTGCCTTCGAAAGCTCCTGTGAATAACTCCTACCCTTTGTAAAAGTGCCATAAAATGGTAGTTAAGAGTATCAGTCCTGCAAGTTCACACCAAAGCAAGAGATGGGTCATAGTTGCAGAAGCACTTTGAATGACCAGATTGCAATTGCGTGGTAAAGTTCTGACTCTGTTGCAGTCAATAATTAGATTCCCATCAGGTTAAAAAGCCAGGATATCACCAAAAGACTTTTAGGGTACTTCGTTATGACCAAGGCATAATAAAATGAATACATTTCAGAGAGTGAAACTGATTTCACCACAAGTTTTTTTTTTACCAGCTTTTTGTTTTGTTTGAACAAAGTAATGACTTTGACCTCATTCTCCAGCAGCTTGGACACAGTATTCTGTGGCGTTTTCTCCAGACATTAAATCAATAATACTAAGTAGGGATGCATTTTTCCATTTGAATGCTTGAAGCTATTATCAGAGCATTTCTCAAGTTCAGCCAAGCATCTTACATTTGATGTTGATTCTTCCTTTAATTTTTCCCCTCCGTATCTGCTTTTCAAGCAGTTACCAGATGATCCCTGACTCTGAGGAGGAGTATACCCAGGATGAAATATGTCAACCATTTTACTAAATTGCTCACTTTATGCTACACTGAGAGTGATGTTATTCCTGACTACACCGTAGTCTTCTCTTTTCACATAGTACGGTTAATCACTGATGATCCTTCTTTACCAATAACACCAAGCTGTGTGGCACAGTCAACACACTGGAGGGAACGGATGCCATCCAGAGGGACCTGGACAGGCCTAAGAGGTGGGCCCGTGCAAACCTTATGAAGTTTAACAAGGCCAAGTGCACGTGGCTCAGGGCAATCCTAAGCACAAATACAGGCTGGGCAGAGAGTGGATTAAGAGCATCCCCGAGGGGAAGGACTTGGGGGCGTTGGTTGATGAGAAGCTCAACATGAGCCAGCAATGTGCCCTCACAGTCCAGAAAGCCAGCTGCATCCTGGAGTGCATGAAAAGAAGCGTGGCCACCAGGTCGAGGGAGGTGATTCTGCCCCTCTGCTCTGCTCTACTCTCTGGAGTACTGCATCCATCTCTGGGGTCGCCAACATAAGAAGGACATGGACTTGTTGGAGTGAGTCCAAACCTCTCCTATAAAGGCAGGCTGTGAGAGTTGGTAGTGTAGTGATAGAATGAGGGTAATAGTTTTAAACTGAAAGAGGGGAGATTTAGATATTAGGAAGAAATTCTTTACTGTGAGGGTGGTGAGGCACTGGAAGTGTTCAAGACCAGGTTGGATGGGGTTTTGAGCAACCTGGTCTAGTGGGAGGTGTCCCTGGCCATGGCAGGGGGGTTGGAACTAGGTGATCTTTAAGGTGCCTTCCAACTGTAACCATTCTATGATCTTTATGCAAGACAAATAAAGACAGCTCTTAAATGAGGCTAGTTTTTGCAACAAGCCAGGCAAAGATTTAAAAAGCTAACCCCCTTCAATTTTTGGAGAAGTCTGTAACTCCATCAAACTCATCAGACTTCAGTTCTTGTACTTCACTATGCAAGCCTTTAGTAGAAGCACCCAAAGGTACCTGCTGTGAACATCTCACGTTAGTGTATGTGTTAGTACACACCTGCCATAGGATGAGGCGCCTCTGTGCTCTGTGACTGCCTCACATCAAGCCAGGTGAGATGAAAAATGCCCTTGAACACAGGGAGAGGAAAGGGAAGTGGAAGAGTGTAAGGCCTGCTGAAATAGTCCCAGCGGTTCGGCGCAACAGAAGTTGGTCGTCAATGAGATTAAGATCCCAAGTGACTGCTGATGCTTTTGCTTCAATTGCTTGTGAGCGCAACAGCCGTTTCCTGGCTAGCTCACTCTTCAAATGGCTTGCTCTTCACAGAACAACGCAGGCTTGTGATAAAAAATGTTTTCCACATGACTAATATAACAGCAATTTGAGCGTAAAGTTACAGGCCAGAAAACCCCAGTGCAGGGCTTGCACATGTCAGGAAATGCATGTTTCTTTTCTGTCTGGGCTTCCTGGGTTCCTGGGGTTCGTAAGCTGTGAACCTCAGCCTCAGCAAGCTGACCCGAGTCAGGGCGTCGCTGCCTGGGCTTGGCTGGAGTCCTCTGGCCTTGCAGCAGGCATTTCTGGAGCACACGCTAGCAGGTGGGTGCTGCAAAAAAGTGAGGTGATGACAGCTGGGTGCCTTTGAGGGTGGGGAGCAGGTGCTGGCAGCCTTTCCGTACCCGAGAGAGAACTCAAGGGTCACGTCCCTCACAGGGGATGCCAGGAGATGGGGTTTGCTTCTCTCCTCCACATGAGAAGGTTCAAAGCTGCGTTTCCCTACAAGAGCATGAGCTACATGCACTCTCCAGCCCCTTTGTTTTAACTGCTCCCTTTGCAAGATTGTATTGGGTCGACTAATTCGTTTAACAAATGTAGTTAATCTTCTAAAGAGAACAAGCAAGAGTGATGGTGCCGTGCAAGGATGATAGCCCCTTGAGGGGAGAGAAATGTGGGGTTTGCTTTCTCATCATGGGTGTGTTATTTTGTTAGAAGAAGGTGCAAGAACTCTGCACCCTGACTGAGGCGAGGCATAAAGGCCCCAGGGGATTACAGGGACCCATTTACTGTCTGTATTCAGATTCCTCTGTCCCAGTGGGACCAGAACCAGGTGGTGAGGAGTGGCCATGCCTCTTTCTACTTCTTGCCTTTTCCATTCCGGGCATTTATTTGTAGCCTTCCCATCAGTCATTTCCTTCAATTTAAGGCATGTGGAGTATGATAAATTCAAGCAGCTATGAGCGTTCGCAGATCAGCAGCTTTCCTACTTGCCACGGCAAGCGTGAGGAATGACCGCCTCATGAATTCAATACCACGAGGCCTGAAAAATAACAGGAGTTTAACTGGCTGTTCAGGACTGTGTTATCAAAGAGCCTGCTCAGCCTTCAGAAGTTCTTACACGCTGATAGAACAAGTCCCCCTGAGTTCCGCTCTTCGTCGCTCCAGCCCTGGTTTGGCATGTTAGAGGACGGTGATAAAGTTTCATTAGCACGGTGCAGATCTCTCTGCTGGCTGAATCACGGTCTCTGCAGTTTCAGCCAGGATTCTAACCCTGTGGGGAGCAAACAGCTACAGCAGGCTGAGGTATATTCTGACACGCAGTGTGGTAACTGAAGCAGATCTGGGCTATAGCAATAACCCCTTTGTTAATATGCAGCAAGAAATCACACCACTTCCCCTGTCCCTAATTAAAAGTGTCGGAGTGGCATCGTAACTTGGCTTTTGATTGGAGTGAATTCCCGTCATCTGAGGGCGGAGAAGAGAGAACTCTGAGACACAATGATAAAACCCATTCAGCCACCCACTCAGCAAATCACAAAAGTTTTTTGACTTTAAATTTCATATGAGTTCCACAGGGAGACAGTTCTTCAATGCCCAGAGCTGCCTGACATTTTAATAATATCTGATCGTTATGTGCAGCCTTTCATCCCAAAGCATTTTCCCTGAGTATTTATACTGCACACGTATACAGGAGTCATTCCATCATTTCTGGTGAGGAATAACATTCAGCCTTATACATATGCAGCTGTGTGCTGAACCCACACAGTGTAGAAGGCAGATCAGCTTGTCAGAGCACTCAGGCTCCCCCGCAACCACCTGAAGGATGATGGGCCACCTCTGCTTCAGCCACAAGCCTGCTACTGCAATCCCAGGGGTTGTACACCACATTCGCGCTCCCTCCAACCTGCTGAAGTCCTTCAAGGAATAGACAGCAAAAGGCAGAAGCCAGGAAGGAACTTCGGTATTCCCAGGAGACGCTCTTCTTGGAAGAAGAGTTCATCATCCTAATCAAGAGCCAAGCCAAAGGAATGAGTGCTCCAAAATGTTTGTTTCAAGTGCTTTTCATATATTCGGATGTGGAGATTCCTGTGAATATGGGGGTTGCCCTGGGTTTTCAGATACCTAAAATTAATATCTTCCAAATACAAATCCTTGCTGAAAACGATTCACTCTCTTAAAACATTTAAGGTGGGGGTTTTTTTCACCCCAATTGCTTCCTGTTATTTCAATGAAGACATTTTCAAAACAATTCTACACATCCCAGAAGGGAAACGAATCGCCTTTCTTTCTTCTCTTCAACTTTTTTTTTAGAAGTGCATCATTCTCGAGGACATTGCTAGAGCAATATTTAGGTTAAAGACCATTTGAAAGTGCTTTCACAAGTTCTCAGTCTCAAGTAAACACGAAGTATCCCCTCCTACAATGACTTCAGCAGAGCTGGTGGGCAGGCGATGCTTTCGTTCAGCCAGCCGTTGGTTTGCTGCAATTCCCTAACACAAAGTGTGCAAAATGACAATTACTTTTTCCCTTGCAAAACAACCACCTTCACATCACATAAAACATCTGTGTTAAGTCATCAGGAACCTACACATAAATCCAGCTTTAGAAAACGAAGCAACCTGATCATACTTTTAAGAATAAGCGTGAAGTAACTTTCATATTAGTCATCCGTATTTTGCATATGTACATTCCCATAAAATAGATGTGCTCAAATACAATGAGAACAATATAAAGAGATAGTTTCAATGAGAAAAGCATTTTCAGATTATTGCTAGTTGCCTAAACTCAGCAGGTGAAAGTTATAATAGTGAAAGCTTTGTAATGAAAAAGTTAAAAGCATCTCTCTGGCAAATAGGATGGAAAAATAGGATGTCAAGAGCACCATAACACAATTAATCTTTACTCCTGAAAACAGTTCTGTCATGTAGGATAAATCAGACAAACTAATCTTCGATGCATAGAGGTGCATTTGGAGTGCTTCTTTTGCAAGGCCTTATATTCGCTGTTCTAATTTTTCTTCATTGTTGTTCCTGTAATTTTAATGCCAGATAATTTTTCAACCCAGTTGTCAGCTGTTTATTTGTTAATACTAGTGCACTCTTAAATTTACAGTTCTGGCAAATTCTCTATTAGTGTACTTTAAAAGTAAATTCCGATATTAATGTACTTTAATTACAGTGTGCTGTGGCTGGTTTCTTGCATAGCACAAAATAAGTTATCAAGTTTAGGCTTGATCTGAACGAAAAGATGACACCTGGTCTGTATCATTTCTAATGATAGACCAGTCACAAGCAAAAACTGATACAACATTCGCCAACAGTATAGCATATGGCAAATACGTACTTTTGCATCATTAGGTAGATAGGAGAAGGAGGAGGATCCTCTGAGACCCTGGAAAAAAAACACCGAAAATCAAGTGGTTTTTTGCTGTGTTGGTGACCTCATGCTAACTCTAAAAGTAGCCCAGGCTGCTTGTGAGGGCTCTGGTTTGAGACAGATGGTTTCTTTTTGCCTTATTCCTTTTATTTGTGATGCAACACTGTAATTTGTTACTGTAAGCTGAGTTAACCCAGTGCACATAGAAAAGGCCAAGAGACCTCTCTACATATAGACAGTGTGTCAGCAAGACCATCTGACTTAATGTTAGCCCCTTTACCGAATTCAGCTCTCAGGCTGTGAGGAGCCAGGACCATGTAAAAATACAATATTTCTATGAGGCAGTTAATTTGCTAGCACAAGATCAATTCATTTGTAGCAACAAAAGAATTAGATTAATCAAAGATTATGAGCAATTTTCTAGTCACTAAAGTATTTTTACAGGAGTAGTCAGCAGAGAGTCAGAAACAGCCCCGGTAAGAGGATATGCTGAAAGAAGAGCTGTGTAACACACATGATGTTCCTGGTGAATTTTGAATTACTGTCAGAGTTGGAATCGTGGAATCATTATGGTTGGAAGAAACCTTTAAGATCATCAAGTCCAATCATTAACCTAGCACTGCCAAGCTACTACTAAAAAAGTCCCTTAGCACTACATCTACGTGTCTTTTAAATACTTCCAGCGATGGTGACTCAACCGCTTCCCTGGGCAGCCTGTTCCAATGCTTGACCACCCTAGCAGTGAAGAAATTTTTCCTAATATTCAATCTAAGTTCAATCTGAGTTCAGATGCTCAACCCAATTTCCACACATCACAGCACAGCACAGTGCCCTAGCAGCCCGTGAAGAGGAACAAGCTCCATTAAAGGAAGAATTAGAGCCATTTGTCCCAAACCAAGCATTGCTGCTGTCGGGAGTTGCTGAATCCTGCAGCCTGACAGAGGCAAGGTGGTCGTAGCTCCATGTGATCGACCTGCAGCGAGGATGAGCACATATTCCCCACAGGCACGTGCACAAACGCGCATATACAACACATGCATCACATGCATACATATACGCATGGCCAGCCACACAGCCAACACAAACTCAGCATTCACAATCGCAAACAGCACCGATGGCCTCGTCTTACTCCCCTTTCTGGCTGACCAGGATAAAGGTCCCTTAGTAAAAAATATATATGCAGGCTTATGCATATACGCAATGCGGATCCCTCCAGTAACTGGCCTTTGACTCTCAGTCTATCCTATCTGGCCTCTGCATCACGCATATGCACACACACAAAGGTCTTTTAGTCATTCCCCAGACCCCACGATGTCCCCAGTTGCTGGCTTGGATCCCTGGTCCCTCCATTAGGTCACGTGCAGTCTCTCTGTTCTCTCCTTGATCCATCCCAGACCTACGGCCATTCAGTACCTGGCTCCCATGCTTATTGTCCTACTCAGTGCATCGTCTGGCTTGATGCTCACCGGTGATCACGAACAGCCCACGCACACAGCCTGGTCTTTCTAAGTGCAGACACATGGCCCTCTGACCCCTGATCCCACTCCAGCTGCTCTGCTCGGACACCCATGCACACAGAATAGAGAGTCCTTCACCCAGGAAGAGTTAGAAATTGAGATTAATAAGTGTAATGCACTGATCAGGGCATGTCATGGCCACAGAAGTGTACTGACCAGCAACCTGTTTACAAGTGACCATCCCCTTTTATCTCCTTCCCAAACCATGATCCCTCCCTTTTCCTGCCTTTTGTTTCGCTGCTAAGGACCCTCAACTAAATCTTGTACAATCCCAAGAGCTCTTCCCCTACATCCCGTAACAAGTCCCATACCCCTACAGGCAACTCCCCGCTCAGTCTGTAAGATCATCTAGAGAGCATTTCCATTGTCTTGGTACGGGTCTTGATAGGTGTTCTGCTCGACCCCTGGGGCTGATGCTCTCCTGTGACAGCCCTGGGAAGAGCTGGGTCAGGGGACTCTCTTTTCTGTGGTTAGGTTATAGAATCATAGAATGTGTTGGGTTGGAAGGGACCCTTAAAGGTTGTCTAGTCCAACCCCCCTGCAGTAAGCAGGGACATCTTCAACTAGATCAGGTTGCTCAGGTTATTGGGCTTTCCCCATCTGTGATGGTACCTTTGTCCTTCTTTGTGCTCATGGAGATCACAAGTATCAGGAGGAAGCAGCAAGTGATGGTTGGAAAATCCCTTCTACAGGGGATGGAAGCACCCATCTGTTGATGACACATCCCACATGTTGTTTGATGAGGGTTGGGATGTTGCACGGAAACTGCTGAGGCTTATCCAGCCATTGGACTGTTACCCCTTGTCGCACATCCATGGGGTCTAACCCCACAGCTGATCCTGCTTTGAGCAGGAGGTTGGACTAGAGACCTCCCAAGGTCACTTGTGTGATTTTGTGATTCTGTGATCATCTGAGTCACGATCATTGTCTGTGAGTGTACTCATACGTTGCCACATTTGCAAGGAAATTTCATTTAAGTTAAATTTAAATAAGCTCTTTCATTGTAGTTTAGCTCAACTTGGATTGAATAATTTCGTATTCACCATGGATAAGAACATAGACAAGGACAGTAGCCCGTTCTCAACTTACAACCATGTTAAGCTGTCAGAAGTTGTCCTGCACCTCAACCTTGCTTGTCCCCATAAATTTAAGATGTCTGACTTGATATGCATTGAATCTATTGCAAGGCTTCCATTCACTTGATTGAAAACCGAATTAGGCTCCATTCAGGTTAAAACAGCGAGATTAAATTTTCAGATGTAGGTCTGAAGTACATTTAAAGAAAGACCAGCAAAGCAAAAACAACTATACCAGACTTTAAGAGATTGCCAAGTAAATGAAAATATATGAAAAACGTGAAGTCTTCATGTCGCAGGCCACTTTCTACCCGTGTTTGCAGTAGAATCGTCAAGCCTGCCTGGCTGTCAATAAGCAGTTTGGGCAAGCACCTGTGAAGTCTGAGCCCAGTTCTGTGGACTCAGAGCAGGTACACATATGCCTTTCAAAAGCTTAGGGACTGCAGATGTGGTATTGCATGTGCGTGGCTCTTTCTTCTATTAAAAGCATAAAATTACCTTCTCTTATCGAGCTTACAGCATCTCTCCAGCCTGCTGTTAATAGCCTGCAAGATTTTTGCTTGTGTTTCAGATATATAGTTTTTTTTCTTCTCCTACTCATTTTCTCTGATAAATCCCCTGGCTGATGAGAAAGTGTGGTGTATCCCTTACATCTAGCAACATCCAGCAGTTGCTCTGTCATATGCCTGCTGTGTCTAACATCTCGTCTTTCCTTCTTCTGCGACTGTTTTAATGCCTCAGACAATTGGCTTTGTGCATATAACACAAACACCAACATATCTTGCAAACTCTTCCAGAGTCTGGTACGATTTTACTAATTTTTTTTACTGGGTCTTTCAGAAGGCATAATGTTATTTTTACCCACTCACCACACAATTCTGCAGAATCCCGTATACTACGGGATTCAGTCGTCATTCCCCCTAGATATAAAGGTAATTATCAAATATTTGGATTACCCAGATAGCGGAAGGAGTATTTCAGTTCTTTGGATATTTGTCATTTGCATCCTGATCACATGCCAGGTGTCTTCAATGTCACATTCGTTAAATCCCATATTCTGCCTTTCAAGCAGAGTCCTAAACAACGGGTGATGTGGAGCTGCACTCTGGCAGGAGCAGTTTCCAGGTAGGGCAGCTACTGTTCAAGCCCTGCTCAGCTCTTGGTCAGAATTTATGGGGAATGGCAAGTCCTCGCTCCCCCCATTTTTAGGGATGCTGGCCACAATATCTTTTAAGGATCACAGAACATTTTAGGCCAGAGAGAACCATTTTTGCTAAAGAGAGAAGCCCCAGGCAAGATCAGACATTTTATGTTCTGTCAGCCTTCTTTGTGGTGGTGCAAGACTGACCTGTAGAGGATGAGTGATGTCTGGATTGAGAACTTCTTCTTTATCATACTTTCCCATAGGGGGGAAAAAGAAACCAACGAAGAACCAAAAGACCCGAGTCATCCAGCCTAAATATCTGGGGCTTTCTGATCTTCCAGTCCCCTGGAGTGCAGAGCTGGCCTTTTGTTCTTACAGTACCTGCGACTATCCTCTGTACGAAGTCACTACATCTCTTCTACTCTTCAGAACTTCTGTGTCTCTCTCTCTGGCAAATGCAGCTCTCTCAGGAGTCACACTCTTATTTGCTGTGTCTACGGTGTGGGACCCAGCTGCTCTGTGGTGGGTCATGGTGGACAGTGAGACCAGGCATCTTTTGGAGCAATCCACGTGCCTGTGCCTCTGCGTTTGATTCCAAAAGAAGCCAGGGTACATGAGAATGGCACAAACCCAACTTCTGTCCCACCTTACCGCCAGGACATGGCTAAGGTATACATCCATGTACGAAAACTGCCATATACGATTCTCCACAGCCATCAGCTCCATGTCAGTGGTGGTGCCAGAGTTCTGCCTGTGGAAATGAATAGTCCCTATGAGAAAATTGTTATTCTGCCACCCTCTGTTTTATCCAGCAAGTTCTCCTGAAAGTTTTCCAGAAAGACTCTCTATGTCTTTCCCTCCCTGGTTCAAAAGCAGAGAGTCACAAATCAAAATGCTGGTACCGAGGGGTGCCTGCAGAATCACAGGGTTTGTCAAGTCCACGAGGGAAATTCATGTCTTTTCATCATCTGCTGAAGGACAAATGTGTCATTTGCGGGGAAAAGCTCCAAGCTGGCAATGGTGAGAGCATCACAGAGAATGGTTGCATTCATGCTGAGCAGCTCTGGAGCTGTCATCGTCAAATCAGGCCTCCATGTTCTCCGATACCAGACATAATTTGTGAATAATGAATAGAGCCAGGTCCCTAATGATCTCCAGGTGTGATTTAACCTGGATTAAGCCTTCCACATACTGTATTTAGTTCTTGCAAGGTCATTTCACTTCTAATAAGTACTGGGTTTGCACATGCTCGGCTGTGTTCTTGCCCTTTAATGCAGTAACTGACAGATGGTAGCAAAATAGTCCTTATATACTGAAACCTGCCGAAGGAGACTGCTTAAGGCCGGAGAAAATATAATTTGCCAAATAAAGGATGGTCTCCAGGAAAGAAAGAAAATACTGTAATGTAGTGTATATTAAGTAATTTTCCTCAGGCATCTGGTGATCAGTAGCTTTTTCTCATGTCAGAGAGGTCATCCAACTGTTTGTTTCCAATTAGTTACTGCCTCATTCACCTTTGTACTCTTAAAAATGTTGTTTCTGTGGGTTGGCATAAGTAGTGCCTCTAAAAATGTGCAAATTAACTGTGCGAGGATTTGTTGTAGAGGCTTCATAGGTACCAGATTTGTATCTGCAGTGTGGAGTCAGATACTTAAGGTTTTAACTTATCCTATAATTAGCTTGGTTTCTGGGTGAATTTCAAACTCTTTTTTTTAGACAAAATTATGCCCATTTCTCTTAAATCACTATTAATTCTTACCAGCGTTGCTACTGAATCCTTTATGTGACCATGCACACCCTGGATTTTCCTGGCCTGTGCAAGCTCATTTTGGCAGCTGAATCAGAGTTGTCTAATTTATCATCTTCTGCGAGGCAAGCAGTTTTGGATGGCAGAAACCTCCCCTTTTCACACCTTCAAGAACTTGCAGCCGCCTTCTAAAGCCAGTCGTTTGCTGAGTAGCTATCTTTGCCACTGTTAGTTTCCTCAGGCTCCCCCGTAACCAATTTTCTACTCTTTTATCCTCTGTACCAACACACAGTTAAGGAAAACTTGATGTGACTTCCTTTAGCATCCATTTACACTGTCCTATAAATCATACAAAATGTTCTGCACAGGCTCAAATCTAGGCATTAAATGAGAATCCATCTGTTCGTTGCTCCCAATGGGAATATAGTTTCTTTCTCTGCATCACTGCTTGACAAAACTTCTAATCCCATCTGAAACTGCTAGTGTGTTGTGTTTGGGGCCTGTTATATCAAATACACATCTCTCTGCTCTCTCCTTCCCCTCTCAGGAATTGTTATTTTTAGACTGCTTTTCTGTTTCTGATGGAGTCAAAAGTTACATCTTAACCTATACAAGCTCTGATGGCATATGCTGCTCTGCTCTTCTGCTGCAGTATCATGAAATCTGTCATCCAGCTTCATTCTTCTGATCTGTAACCCCCTTGTCGTCACTGCCCTTATGGAGAAATTCACAGAATCATAGAATCATAGAATTGCCTGGGTTGGAAGGGACCTTTCAGATCGTCGAGTCCAACCATCAACCTAACTCTGTCAAGAACCATCACTAAACCACATCTCTAAGCACCACATCTACCCATCTTTTAAATACCTCCAGGGATGGTGACTCAGCCATTTCCCTGGGCAGCACGTTCCAATGCTTATTAACCCTTTCAGTGTAAAATTTTTTCCTAATATCCAATCTAAACCTCCCCTGGTGCAACTTGAGGCCATTTCATCTTGTGCTATCGCTTGTTACCTGGGAGAAGAGACCGACCCCCACCTCGCTACACCCTCCTTTCAGGTAGTTGTAGAGAGTGAGAAGGTCTCCCCTCAGCCTCCTTTTCTCTAGGCTTAACAACCCCATGCAAACTCTTCTCTTATTTCTGTTTCTTGCCTGGGTTTTCTTTCACTATTCTTGGATGTCATGGCCAGCAGTAGATGAGTATTTGCATTAACCTTTGGCTCTATCAGGAGGGGAATCAAGAGTACTAGACAACTTAGAGCATACTCCTGCTGCTATAATGTGCCCTGTTCATTACAACACTACAGGAGAGTTAGTGTCAAGGTGATGTAGCTGCCAGAGCACTCAGGCAGACCATTATTTTAAGAGGGGATCACTGGAACTCTTGAACTGAAGACTCCCTCCTACCTGTAGGTGTCTAAATCTGTGCTATCAGTTCCCCTTTGCAGCCAATGAGGAATATAAAATAGACACCTCTAAGGTCCAATGGATTTCAACCTAAAGTAAATAACTAAAACACATGTCAAAAAAGTTATTTCATTTCTACTGACTAAAAGGGCAGCAAAGGCTTACATGTACTCAACTCCACATAGATCTCTGGCCAGGAGGTTTGCCTCAGTTGGCCACTACAGCTGCAGCAAACCACAGGTGACTCAATGCATCTCAAAGCCCCATCAGAGTCCCTTGTTACTGGGAGCTAAGGATACACATATGCGTGTACGTCACTTAAATGCACGTATAGTTCCTTAGCTGACACATGGCAACTTGTTCCTCTTCACAGCGAGAGGGAACATTTGAAGCCATGATGCATCTGAGCCTTCCGGCACTGCATGTGGGGTAGCTGCTCCTTGCAGCCAGCCTATAAAGAGCACAGAGTACATCACTGGGTTGGTTTTTTTTGTTGTTTCTTTAAAAAAAAAAAAATAGAGAATGAGGAAGTGCCTGACTCTTTTTACCAATCTCACAGATTGCGGAGCCTTTACTCATGTATAAAGAAGTACATGACGTATTTTGGAGTCTTTGCCTTTTTTTTAGCATGGGTTATTCACACCTCCATAAATGCCCTAGAGCAACCCAAGCCCAATGTATCTCTTTTATCGCCAAAAGTGCTTGCCAAGAATTTTGGAGTAAGGCACCACCCCAAGTGCATGTTCTAGGTGGGCCACATCATTACACTGAATAGTGCAAATTTGCTTGCATTTGAGGCTGCCCACTCCCATGCAGCCTCCAGCTCCTTATCTTGACTCCCCCAAACAGAACAAGAGCGGCATTCCTGCACAGTCCCACTTCACACTGCCATATCTCCAGCCCCATGCTCTCTGCCTCCGAGGTTTTGCATGGAATTGCTGAGCATTTCGCAGAGCAGATGCAGAAGCGTGAGTCACTGCCTCACCAAGGAGCGAGTTACTGCATATCAGTTGCTCCATGGAAACAGCCCATGTATACGCTTGGATATTGTGCAGTGCACTTTGAGGCCACTTACATGCCTCTGAAATAGAGTTAATTTGTTTACTTCACATAAACCCAGGAGAAGAGCAATCTGTGTTGCACAACTGGCTGGGTACTTCTGGTGGAGCATCGAGCGTGATAGCTTGGCCGAGATTTGGATGGTTCAGGCCACCTGGTTGCAGAAAAAGGAGCTCAAAGCAGGAGCCTTCACTTGTTTGTCCTTAAGGCAGTTCTCAAAACAAGGTAGCTTTATGCAAACCACCTGTTAGGAATGGTCCCTGAAATGTGCTGACCCCCAAAACGTGCCTGGAAATCGTTTGGGCCAGGAGCCAATGTCATGCCAGGCACTGGTCAAAGAGTATAACCGGGTAGATGGTTCTGCTCCAGTAGCTAGAAACATTGCTAGGGGCTGCTGAATTTACTCTTATAGCTGTAGCTGAATGTTTCCATCCATGTTCCCTAGAGGCGGTCTTTGTTTACAGCTTTAATAGCTAGAAAATGTGAGTTTTTCTGACCATCCCCACACTTTATAGCACATCTTTCAAGTTGTTATAATGAAGAAGTGCTAGCAACAAAGTTATTACTTACTCCACAAGCAAAATCTCTCTTCTCGGCAGCTCTTGGAATAAAGGTACTTCAAAAAGGGTCTTAATATTCTGCAAGCAAATCAATTATTTATAATTGTCTTGTCTTTAGATGTGAATTAAAGTAACGATCTTTCTTACAGAGATGAAGGGAAGCAGTCAGGTTTAATCGAAGTAAATGAAATCTACATGATCACCTGTTTTGTTTTGTTTTGTTTTGTTTTTTAAACTTTATAGGAAATCAATGTATTGACAGTAGCATTGGTCAACCAAGACAGAGAAAAAAATTCGGAGAAACGAAGCCCAGGTCTAAAATCAGAGAAAGAGGCACTATTAATAGGTAAGATAATCCTAAAGAAGATTTTCGATAACAAAATGCCTTTTAACAAGTTTTTGTTTTGCATATGTGTTTACATACATCTTTGTGCTAATAAAAGTAAAAAAAAACAAACCCAAACAACATATTTTTTTATTCTTCATCTGGATTCATAATGGCTTTTAGTAAGAGAAATCCTAAAATACAAGTGAACTTATCCTTTCTGAAAAATTCTGCAGAGGTTAATGAAAGAATTTCAGGTATGAAGAAGATTGCAGGATCTGTGTTTAGGTTTGCAGCATGAATGTATGAAGACTTTATTTATATCAAGATTTAGCAGGCTAGAATTGTATAACTTGTTATCTGATTATTGCACAAAATGGTGAAGGAGAAGGGGATGGCAATAATATTAACAAAGTACCAAGCAAAAAAAAAATGTGTATACTGGATGTTTTAAGCAAGCCAGATTTATGCTTTTGACATTAGGTGAGGGAATTAGCAATATGAATATTTATAAAGAATACCACAAGGACTGTCATATCCTTTACCTAGAATAAAATCTGTAAAATAAACTCTTAAAAGAGTCCTGGAAAGCTAAAGCTTATGGGCAGTGGGCCAGCTAACTGGTACCTGGCATTCAGGCACCATGCTACCCTTGGAGGGAACGTGTCCCATTTATATCCGTGCATGCTTTGCATTTGGGTTTCAGTGGGGCAGGTTTTCATGGAGCCTAAAGGCCCACAGTCCAAAGTGCTCCCTACGGCATGGTTGCCATTAACAGGAATGCTGACCCAAAAGGCCAGGTTTCATTTCTTTGGTTTGGTCTTTTCACAAAATCAGCGGTATCCCGGTAGGTGATAGTTCCAAAAACTACCTTAATGTGTTTAAATGCAACTCATTTGCATCTGCTAAGCACCAGGAAGGTTGCTGGCTTATTGCTGGGGCACGAAAGCAGACAGTTCAGACCAAAAAGGTCATTTAAAAGTGAAGAATATGTTTAAATGTTTAAAGGGCTTAGTGCACAAACTTCCCGTGACTGGTGAGATGTGGAACAGTGGGACGTGCAGAAATGTATGAATTTATTTGATTTTGCTCGTTACGATAAATTTTGGAACTTTTAATTGTAACGGGGAGTATTTGATCTGTTCGAAGATAACTTCTGTGGGAAGGGTAGCAAGGATGGGGTTTAAAGAACAGAATAAAACTTTTTTATTTTCCAGGTCACTAATTATTTGAGTGTAACAAGTGGTGGCGGTGTACCCAAGTGGGTCCCACCCACTAGCTGTCCAGTGGCACACTCAGATAAAACAGTGTAATCTCAGTCCAGATGTTACTGGTCATAAAGCCCCCACAACTGGCTCATTGTTACAGTTCAAAGGCAAAACATTGCTCAGGATGGATTTTGTGTTGTCTCTTCCTCTGAGGCATGTTCAGGCGTGGCAAGGGAGGAACGGGTCCTGCCTCCATCCATTCACTA
Source organism: Larus michahellis (assembly GCF_964199755.1). Lineage (NCBI taxonomy): Eukaryota > Metazoa > Chordata > Aves > Charadriiformes > Laridae > Larus > Larus michahellis. The sequence continues at coordinate 189,237,291 of NC_133896.1, read as the reverse complement.
AGGTTGTCTATATTTTACAAAAGTCAATATTGTCTTAGAGGAAAAGAGCATGCAAGAAAAAAATACTCAAAAGTTACCATGGAACTCCAGTCCGTAACTACAAAATATTTTCAAGTGACTTTTTATGTACGTTATATGAAAGAGCTAGCTTTGAACATCCTGAATTGAAAAAGCCTTGGGAGCACACATAACAAACGCAATGACGGTGGTAAAATATGATTTGAATACGAATTGGATTTCCAATCAGCCCATCCAAGTGTGGTGGGCTTGGCTTTTGCTTCAAGAGCTCTTGTGTTTGCGCTCACGGTCACGCACAGCACAAAGAAGGCAACTGCTGCTAGGACCCGCCGTAGTATAAAATTAAATACATGCCCCTCCCTTTGCAGGATCAGAACTTTGTAAATGCTGTGGGGAAAATGAGGGAGGAAAAAAGGTATTCTTTGCAAAGCCAGTCTAAAATGAGTTAAATTTTACTTATCATTTTCAACCATGGCCAGTATTTGGGGAAAAATGAAATCCAAGATTATCCTAATTCATTCAGCATCAAGAAAGCAGTATGGCCTGCAGTACACAAGATACAGTGACCCATTTTTGTCATTTGTAAGCATTTTTAATCCTGGTGTTTATGCTTTAAATATAAGGAACTTCCCCTGGGGTGGTTTAGCTAAGAAACCCATCCAAACAGAGTTGAAAATATTTGCTCTGATTCTTACAGTTCAACTCTCCCCAAACAGTAAGTAACACACATGCCATTTTGTATTTTCACTGTTTGTTTAGCAGAGGAGAAATTTGATGGTGTTTTTAATAGCAATTCCAGTGCCCCAAATCTCGTTTTCTCTGGTCATGATTATTACACTGTCACTTGATTTTTCACTGCAGGAAAAAATCTCAAGACTTAGATCCTGACTTCTCCTAAGCCATTTTTATTCCCATACCTTTTACAATGATCCTGTAAATAACAATGAAGACAGACAGAACTAGCTGTCTTTTAAGAGAAAGTAAATAAGTAAATATGTCACACGGGATTTGTGTTTTCTTTAGCAGCAGTTAGGGGTAATATGGATTAAACACTTTTCATAACCAGCATCAGCATAATTACTAGAAAAATTTGAGGGAGTGAGGTTTCTGACACAATTATATGAAACGTTTTCACAACAGAGCACCCAGTGAAGGGGAAAAAAGCAATAATTTTACCATTACAATATCCACAATTTTATATTGGTAAATCAAGCATAAAATTGGTAGTTGAAATGCTTCCAGCAAGTCTTTGTTTAGAAATTCCTTTATTCATCAGTATATTATCTTGGTCACTTAGTTGCTAACTGCTGTCATTCCTGGAGATGAGCTATTGTGTTTACCGTGTTATTATGACTGTATTTAAAATGTGCCATTTTGTTATGTTTATTGGGTTGTGTAAGAAAAAGAAGAATCATAATTCATACTGAAAAACCTGCAAGAACAGACTGTTCAGAATTATTTTGCTTATTTTAATGATATATTGTCTGAGGTAATTTCAACACTTTGTGTGCATTTGTTTTTAATACAGGTATCATATCCACATTTCTTCACGTCCACCCTTTTGGAGCCAATATAGAATATCTTTGGTCTTACATGCAGCAGTTGGACTCTAGGGTAAAAAAATTTAATCAAAATCTGTTTTCTCTATAGAAATATTGTATTATTCTTTTCTGCAGGTTAAACTCTTCGTGCGTTTCCATTAGAAAGATAATGGGATATGGGGCCTGGGGGTTTGCAGTCTTTATTCATCCGCAAATTACAGTGCACGTGCTTGTGTTGAGGTCTTTGCCTTGCGCTATTTAGCCATTCTTTGTGGCAAAGAAGAGCAGAGCTTTAAATAGCAGAGACTATCACCTGATTTTATGATACATGATCCTGAAATACAGCTGAGGAGACGGAAAGCGGAACAAGAGGCAGGTGTAGTCATGGCCATTAAAATGTGCAGAGTTTCAGGGGGTGATTCCTTATTCTTCTAAAAGTTGTTAGTTATGGGTCGCACTGAACATGAACATTCATGAACACATGAATGGCCCACGAAGCATACCCTTTGTCTCCACATGGAAGCGGAGAGGGCCTCGTAAAGGAATCAGCTGACCCTATTGCTACATTCAGAGAAGGCATGGCCGACACAAAACTGAGCACAACACACTACAGCGTGCAAAGTGTTTTTTAATGCGTCGGTTTGCACAGTCCATAGCCAATACCTGTAGGATAAGACTGTTTGATTTACTTTTATGTACCAACTGTAGGGTGAGATGAAATCAAGCCCCAAAAGTGCCTATTCTTCTCCACTGAATATTAAGCAAGTCAAGGGTGAGAAGCTCAGCTGTGAAATAGCCACCTTTGATCAGGTGAATGCTACTCCCAGGTGTTAAACAACAGCTCCGCAAGATGCTAGACTGCATGAGATGCTTAGCAGATGCAGGGGTCACCCTGCGGTTAGCCGCAGCTCTGATCCACATCTTCCAATATTCCACTGGACATGGAGATGGTGGTACTTGCCCAGATCTTCTTGCACTTGGAGTCAGGATGCAGCTGTGGTGGGCACCTGTGCTCAAAACAGGAGTGGCATTCCTTGTGTGGTGCTTATTGACCATGGTAACATTTTGTTCCTGAACACATCCTCCAGCCATGCCACCCATAGCCAAGGTCACCTTCCAGCTGCTGTGGCGGGCTATTTTGATGGGCTGCTTCACGCCCCGGGAGGATCCTTCCTCTGGTTCTATGAAAAAAAGTATAGCTAAAAGCAGAAGAGATTCTGAGGTAGAAGCCCACTGGAAATACGACAGGTTGCGTAGAGGAGTGAAGGAGGATGATTAAGTTCTTAGGCACTATCTTCAGGCCATGACAGCTCAGACTTGCTAGTGCTTTACAGTCCACTTTTACCCACAATGAAAAGGCAGTAAGGGATAAAGACAGTAGAAAGAGGTGAGAAACTGGTGAATTTCAAGTTTGTTTATTTTAAATCTGATTTTATCAAGACCAGCTACGCCCGGAGCTTCACACCTGCAACCATTCCTCTTCTGCTTCTCTATTCCCTGATCTGCCACATGTACATCTTTTTTCATCTTGTTCCCAGTTCCTGCAGCACGCAGTCTGCCCAGTCTCCTCAGTCATCTTTCAAGCCCTTCCTCAACACACAGCATTTGGCCAAATTTCACCTGCTTTCCCCCTCACTGGCCCCTCCAGCTGAGTATCTCGAGTGACAACAGCAATCACTTAAAATGCCATCTCTTGGGCTCCAGCCCTGCTGCTCATTGCTTCTGCCCACTGAGATCTTCAACTTTCTCCCCCTCCACTGCTGTGGTCCCTCCTTGTGTGTGTCTGTGGGCTCTGTCCTTCAATTTCTGTGCACGTGAGCAACCCGTTGGCACCTGCAAAGCTGCCGGCATCAAGCCCTTAACTTGCAAACACAGCCTTCATGGAAGAAGCACGTCTCTATCTCTCCGAGGTGCCACCATACCAGCCCCCGCAGCTACCACTCGACCTACCAGCTGCATAATAAACACGAGCCGCAAAATTTGACCTCGCTGGTTTACTTTGGAAGTAACTGCTTGTAGCAACAAATTACTTTTTAATAGCGCAATCCAGAGATGCAGTCTCAGAGATTAATTTCAATTACTTTCCATGGTTAGCCTGTCATTCCTCACCTGAACGGGAATGATAAGGTCAGCGTACCCATGCGGCCTGAGGGCTCGGTGTAGAGCTCGGATACATTGAGCAAAGGTAACCAGCTATCCGTTACTGCCATGAGAGTACGTAAAAGATGGCCCTGATTACTTTGGGGCTTTAGACTGCCTCCCACACTGATTTTCGGTGCCACCTTTTAACAAATCATTTAATCTTTCTGCTGCACTAACCTCTTCAGGAAAATAAGAGGTGATAGATATTTTCTTGCCTCCCTTGGACGGAACGAGATATAATTAGCATATTTTATATTTCTATACTGTTTTAACAAGAAAACTTTTCACCATGGAAGGCTCCTACTAATATGAATAAGCAGAAATAACATCATTGACAGAGAAACCTATCAAACCGTGGAGATACCTGTGAACAACAGGCAGAACCCATAGATTTCTTTACTGTTCCTTTCATGACCATCCCTTTAGAAGAAGTACCAGTAGGATAAAATGGTTCACTTTCCATGGCTGTTCCATTCTTGACTTCCCTACTGCCTTTGTGAAAGTGTTTTCTGCAATAAGAGCATCTTTCCCAGTAGAAAGATGGTCAGTCATTATGGTTTCAAAACCATAAAAAGCACCCTGAGCAATGCCGAGTCAGGAACTTTACTGACTAGTTATCTGGGACTGCTGAACTGGGCCCAACTGGGAGAAGGTGGCTCCATAGGGTAGCCCTAAGTAACAAAAGTGAGCTGATTAAAAAGAAAGTCCTGTGTTGGGTTTTTTCAAGAGAAAAACTGATGGAGCCAGGAGGATTCAAGAGCTTACAGGGTGAGAAGGAAGAATAAGGTCCCATTTGCTTCTTCCTCCTCCGCACGAGTATCCCCGCTTAGATGGGCTTCATCCCACACTGTGTGGCAGCAGCCCCGACGTAGCAGTTGTCATTCTTTTACAGTGGGATCCCACTTACAAAAGCAGAATCGTTCCTGCAAGGAATCTGCATTTGCTTTGGAGTCTGGAAATTCATGTCAGGCTAAGGTTAAAAAAAATAATACTGGTTGGTTGGTTTTCATCTGGCCTGGAATCCACCCCCTTAACCCTCTCCTTATTTCTGTTCTCCATGTTTCCTCTTTCCAATTACAGGGCAGCTTTCTCACTTTAGTTTTACCTTTATTTCTTTCTCAGATCTCTGCAAATGAGATAGAAATGCTTTTGATGAGACTGCCACGCATGTTTAAACAAGAATTCACTGGTGTAGGAGCAACACTGGAAAAGAGGTGGAAGTTTTGTGCCTTTGAAGGAATTAAAACTATCTGACTGTGACTAGTAATGAAGCTATGCAGAAGAATTCCTAGAGCATGGCAGGGTTATAAAGTATTAAAGTAAGAAATTTGGGTTTGGGCACATAGTAGTATGTTTTCAAAGTTATCCAAGCCTAATTTTAGTTACATTTGTGACGTTCTCTTGTGAGTGGAAATGTAGTTTGTGCACCAGTTCCTAAAACAAAATAAAATTTTTAAAAAAAGTTTCAAAATGTGACAGATCTGTTTCCTATGAAAACTGAAGAAAGATACCACAGTCATAATGATTTCAAAATACTACATGTCCTACATCTAAGAAAAGCTCATTGAGCAAACGGTTAAGGAGAAAGATTGCCCGGTTATGGTCGCTAAGCTACAGCAACGTATATGTAATATGTAGTAGAACTCATTAAGTTTCGTTATTGAAAGTTCTTTCTGTTTAGTAAGAAAATTGAGTAATTTTGCAGTGAGGAAAAGCATACCAAAAGAAAACTTGAAGATGTGTCTGAAGTTATTGTATTTTGTAAATTAAGTTATATGCTGTACCAGGGATTTTTGCCTTATTGAAAGAGGCCTGAAAATGTGATTGGAGTCCTCAAGAATGCTTTATCAAGAATATTATTTTTCTAATGTAACTATTCTCCATTACAAGTTCTTTTAACATGGATTGCATATCAATTTTCATAAACATGTAAATAAGGAGGAAACCAGTGTTACTGTATTGTATTTGGTATGTAACATTCAGGTTTATGCATCAAAATAAATATTCAGTTGCATTACTGTTACAAATTTTATAGCAGATATATTAATTTTTATCAATAAATATGACTTCTACCATATTGTTTGTACAAGTTTTTCTTCTGATGTTTTTGAATTTTTATCAATCCAGCAAAAGTCTCCACGCATTTTATCTTTTTCCTACCTAAACTGGTAATTGCAGATAACTTGGTGAAATTAATTAGTAATCAAAAAGAGCTTGCAATATTAGCTAAGATTAAAATTATTAAAAATATTGGTAGAGGAAGTACCAACATGGAGCTTTCTTTAGCTGAACAGATTTCATTTATTTTTTTCAGACAAGCAGCCAGGTTAAAAATGCACACCTTCAAATTTCTCATTTTCGGTGTCGTGTTGGGTAGTCGTGACGCATCCAATTTGTTATTCCTTCTAGTTCCCAGCTAATGCTTCTGGCCTTTGGCCAGGGAAGGAATGGAATAACTCACTTTTGGCGTTCCTTAAGCAGGGACATTGCCATAAATTATCATTTAGGGTTTACTGTCAAACACACAGTACTCCAACACTCCTGTAAGACCCAGTGAAAGCTGAAAAGTGCGTGCATCAACACACCAGGAGAATGTGTCCAGCTCTGGAGCTCTCAGCACAAGAAGGACATGGACCTGTTGGAGCAGGTCCAGAGGAGGGCCACGAAGATGATCCGAGGGCTGGAGCATCTCTCCTATGAAGACAGGCTGAGAGAGTTGGGGTTGTTCAGTCTGGAGAAGAGAAGGCTCCGGGGAGACCTTATAGCCACCTTCCAGTACCTGAAGGGGGCCTACAGGAAAGCTGGGGAGGGGCTGTTTGCAAGGGCATGTAGCGATAGGACGAGGGGCAATGGTTTTAAACTAGAGCAGGGTAGGTTTAGCTTAGACAGTGGGGAGAAGTTCTTTCCAATGAGGGTGGTGAGACATTGGAACAGGTTGCCCAGAGAGGTGGTGGAGGCCCCATCCCTGGAGACATTCAAGGCCGGGCTTGATGAGGCTCTGAGCAACCTGATGTAGTTGAAGATGTCCCTGCTTACTGCAGGGGGGTTGGACTAGATGACCTTTAAAGGTCCCTTCCAACCCAACACATTCTATGATTCTACGATTCTATGAATATGGAAGGAATCACTTCTCCCAGAACCATACTTTAGAGAACTGCATCGGTACAGCATTTAGCGTGGTGTTGGATGAGACACAGCAGCTCCCTCCAAGTCACACCTCTGTGTAGGCAGAAGAAGCGGCCACAAGAGAGGTGGCCCTATAAAGTGGGGCACCAACAGCAGGAAATATGTCAAATTGCAACAGATGGAGGGAGTATCCAGATACATGTCAGAGTGATGTTTCATTCAGGGTCTTCAATAAACAGCAATTAATGTCAAATGCAATTAGTCATGAAGGAACTCTCCTACATGGCTGTTAGTGATTACTGCTTTAGGACCTATTTCTCTTCTGGCATCTACCTGGAATGTGGAAATATTAAATGAAATGTTAAATGTGTACAAAGGGGAAAAAGAAAGAGGCTTAGCAGGTCTATTATGAGAAAAAAGTTATGCTTTCAGCCAGTACACACAATTTTTTTTTAAAGAAAATATACATCTCTATTATGATTGCTACAGAATCTGTGTTAAGGTAAGTAACTCGGGTGAAGCTAGTAATTATATGCTAGTTATGTTAATGAAAATTAACTAGTTTAATACAAATAACAACTCTTTCTTCTCTTGTGATGATACAGATTTATGAATAATTCAGGCAAAAATGTGTTAGGTCTGACAGCTCTTATTTAAGTACTGTAACATAAATGTATATGGATGGCGCTTAGGCTGGGGAAAAGAGATGTGAGAAAACTTTCACCTTAGCTTTCTTCATGCTGTACTTATTCATTTTATTCTGTCATCCCTTTTCTCTTGTGTCCTCCTTTTTTCCCCTTTAGCTCGTCTCCTTTCCCACTAAGCAACTCCAATCCCAGATAGCCAGAAGACATCTTAAAACTGACAGGTCCTTGTAACCTAATCACTGGATTTGCTCCCGTATGCGTTTTCTCTTCCTTTTTCCTTCCTGGGTTTTTCATGTCTCTCTAGACCATAGTGCTTTAGGAGAGTGGCTTTTTAGTTCTTGTCTGG